>NC_092802.1:10939599-11260913 GCF_918797505.1 Bemisia tabaci | reverse complement strand
CGGATAATCCAGAGTCCGGATAATACGAAGCCGGATAATCCAGAGTCTACTGTACGCAAAGCGAGTCCATCTCTGCCGTGCAACGCAAAAACGCCGCAAGCGCCATTTTACATTTTTTGGAAACAACGTATCATGACAGAAAAACTTGTGTACCTTGGGACAGTATTTTTATAGAATTCTTTCGCAAATACTATCAAAAACTTAACCTAAAAATTTGAGGTGCATGGGTAAAACAGTTTTTATGTTACGAAGTGGTAAGTCCCCCAAAAAGAGGGAGAATCTTGATGGATTTACGGCGTTTTTGCTCAGCATGGCAGATCTACATCTGCGGGCCGAACACCTCGATAATCGATCCTTTTCCATGGAATTAAATGATGGATCAATCGATATATCGCAAAGCACGCCACGCCACTGCCATTATGTGTTCTGCCTCCGATCAGAAAAAAAGGGAAATTACGAACATTTCGACAACGGCCGGGGGGACTCGAAAACGGTACGCCGTGACCCCACCCGGGGGGACGACGGGGTCATTTTTTTCGTCGCGTGGCACGTTTACGAGAGTGAATTTACGGCAGATTGCTCCGACCACGCACAATGGGTCAAGTTAACCAGAGAGGCCGGACATGAAATTTTTGACTAAAATTTCAAATTTTCATGTTTATTTTGTCATAAATGGAGAAATTGCACGCACAAATTTTATTGCTCCATCTGCCAGTGCCTAATGAGCTTAGTTAGCAGTATTTTTCATAATTTTTTTCTGACACGGGAAATTGGAGGAAAATAGTTTAAAAGTGAGAAAATGTGCCGCCTTATGACGTCATCTGGCGGCATTTTTCATTTAAACACATCACTGGAAAAAAAAGAAAACACATATGATCTGGCGTTCAGACTCTTAAAAACATTGACAAGAAAAAATACTATTGATTCAATATCGGACTTTGCTTAAATTAAAAGGAAATCCGCTCAAATTAGGAGGCTTGGTTCATTGATTTAAGCAAAAATCCGATTGAATCAAGAGTATTTTTTCTTGTCGATGTTTTTAAGAGTCTGGACTCTAGATCCAATGTGATTTTTTTTTTTCAGTGCTGATAAATACGTCCAAATTTTGTCCGACTTCTCTTGGCTGGCTCCGGTGTGCGGCGGCGGATCGGACGAACGGCGAGGGTGTGTTTATTTGATCATGCTTCTCATGAGATCGGTATATCACCTGTCCGGTGTCTGCCCATGCGCATGCGCCGAATGGGGACTCACGCGCCCGCGGAGTACATCAAATCGAAATGAGACGCATGTGAAACAGCCGCAGCAGCCCGGGCGGACGAGGGACCACGCAGGAGGCGGAGGAGGCATCCGGATGCGTGCATAGAGAAATTGAGCGGTTTATTAAAGGAAAGGACCTGGTTTAGAGGTGGCGCGAGCATGGCTCTTGATAATTGGAATCAGTGGCTACAGTGAGGGAATTTCGAATTTTTATACTGCCGTGCTCAAGAAAAACGCCCTAGGCCTTGTCTCCACGGGACGTTTTCAAGGGATTTGTCCCAAGTTCGAATCGCAGGAGTTAAACTTCTGGGATTTTTCCCAGTTACCGTCTCCACGGGACGAGGCTCATACGGTCCTGCGACTAGTTTGCGCGGGAAGATAACTTAATTAAAGTCGAGTATTCACCCGGGATTAAAATAATAATTGCACTCAATTGACAATTAGACACATTATTTTAACTAAACAAACCTGAACAATGGAGTATTCCACAAAATATCGCACAATTCGTTTACACTTCTTCCTCTCTCTCAGTGGGTCCTAGGAGTAAAAGGACCATACTTGGTACTGGGAAAAATATTGATTAACTCAATATTTTTCCCAACTTCGGAAGTGGGATTTTTCCTGGGACAAATCTCGTGAAAAGGCCCGTGTAGACAAGGCCGTATGAACATTCAACGACTTATCTCCACGGGATTTTTCCCATGTTCAAATCGCAGGAATGAAACCTCTGGGCTGTTTTCCCGGTAAGAAACACAACAAAATTTCTTCTCCTTCTTTTTACGTCATTTCTGGGACTTCTTAAGGACTCTTAGTTGGCACTGTGATTGGTATTGACTAACTCAATATTTTTCCCAACTTCGCAAGTGAGTTGCAGTTCGCGCAACTCTACGAATCTGCCAAAGAGGATGAACCTGCGGAAACTTCTCGGTCAAAGTTCAAGGAGTGATCAGAGATCACCCCAATGAACCACTTTTTGTGGCAAGGAACCACTAATTTCCGGCTAAGTTTACAGACGACTTAAGTGTCATTAGTTTCCTCATCCAAATACGTAGGTCGTCTACTGGATAGTGGATATGCCAATAAAGTAGTTTGTTTGGTTTAAAATACGGTGTGGGTATTGTAAGAACATTATATAATTTGTTTAAAGTATGGTTCGATCGACCGAATTTCTCGTGCAGAGTACTTCAGGCTTCACTGAAAAAAAATTCTTGGCGTTTTTACCAAGGTCCGTTGGTACCTTTACCATCTCACTTTTTTACCAATTATTGGTAATTTTACCAAGACAGACTGGTAAGCTTACCTAAAAACTGGAATTTTACTGTATTTTTCAGGTAAGAATACCACTTTTATTGGTAATCGATTCCCGGTTACTTTGCCATTTTATCTCGGTAATTCTACCACAGTCGATAAAAAATATTGGCGTTTTTACCAAGGTCCAGTGAAATTACCGAGAAAGTTCAATAATTTTACCGAGATTTCTCGGTAAAATTACCAATTCCATAAATGGTAATTTTACCAAGAAAAAACTGGGATCAAATAGAACTCTGAATTTTTAGTAATTTTACCCTTTTCTTAGTAAATACACCGATATTTTTTTTCAGTGTGGTTTAAAATGTAGTGTAGGTATTGTAAGAACATTATATAATTTGTTTAAAATATGGTTCGATCGACCGAATTTCTCGTGCAGAGTACTTCAGGCTTTGTGCGCGAGGGGTCATGTTCGTGCGGATCGTTGATGCGTCTTCTTGGGTGGGGGGGGGGGTGGGGGGATGCATGGAGGTGGGAGGTAGGAGGCGTCAACGCGACCTAAATAATTGGCGGATAACTCATCCTAGTGACGCATGACGATCCCGGCCTAGGCCGGGCAGATAAAAAAATGGAAGTATTCATGTCCCTGCTAATTCTTCGGATCCACCCCTTTTCACAGCGCACAATTTACTATCGAACCTCTACGCACCACTCATCCCGCAACAGGGTTGCCACAACTAAAAAATCGTGAATTCCTTAATGTGATGAGTGGGAGATGGCAAAACTGCATGCGATTAGAGCCCAATTTAGACGGTCAAACTTGTTCGTCCGCTTTCATCAGATGGACATAAGTCGATCCGTCTGAATTGGACGTTTTACGGGTTCGTGGAATTTTTTCATGTGATATTTCCAGGCACTTTCAAAAATTATACAATATGAGCGTTTAAAATTTAAATTGGTGACTGGCAGCTCTAGTGTCGGCCTGGCTCAAAAGGCCTGGTTACACGCTCATATTTCCGTCAAATTCCGATCAAAACGATGACCAAGATGGCGGTCGAGAGTTATATCTAGATTGATGAGTAAAATTAATTAAAACAGCGTGTTGATTGAAATAAGCATGAAATAAGCACGGTTGTGTGGAAATCAGATGAAGGATGAGCCCCACAGCTCCATCATCTACCATCAAATTTTTGCAGGCCGCAGAAATTTGATGGTAGATGGTGCGCTCCAGTCACCATTTGATCGGAAATTGATGGAAATTTGAGCGTGCAACCAGCACACAAAACTCTTGGGGGTAGAGTACCTATATTGAGAGAGTATGGCCACTGGGCCCCATGGAGAGACTTAGGACCCAAAAATGGCGGTGCTTTGTTTTGGTTTTTGTTGATGAGAGGGGGGTCATTGCCAACTTTTGACGGTTATCACCAACCGCACTTGCTGCCAACCTTACTACATCTAAGATAATTTTTCTTAAAAATTGCACACGATTAGCCTTAAAAATATGTAAAGATGTCGCAATAGTGCATTTGAGTAAATTTCTCGTTACGATAAGCAAAGACAACTACATTTTGAGTCATTTTGCATTACATTAACTTATAGCGTCCGCCATTTTTGGGTCCTAAGGGCTCCATTCAGCCTAAGATGGCTGAGCCAATCAGAGGTGGTAACTCAAGTGGCCATACTCTCTCAATATAGGTACTCTACTTGGGGGTACTGATATGTTTTCCGTTCCATTTAGCACTAATACTTCCAAATATACCCAGAAAATAAACCGTATTTATATATCGTCCTTGGGAGTTCCACGCACGAACTTCACGTTCACCGTTCAAGAGAAATGAATTAATCTTGAGTCGAATTTTCTTGGTCCGCAATTAATCTCTGTCGGAGCTTGGCAGAGCGGACGCACCGGGCACCGAGCTTTGACGCATGCGAAACTTGCATTTCGTGTCGCCGATCGAAGTGGATCATCGGTGGCCCCGGGACGCCGCCGCCCGTTACTCAGCTGTTTACCTCTTGACAATTTTATCGGCTCAAATTGATCTGATTGCGCCCTCCGTGCGTGATCAGATGCAGTTCGAATCCAGTTGGTCCTTGATTGATGATGTTTCAAATGACTCCGACGTAAAATTGCATCCGTGTGACTCTGGTGAGTCATCGTGCGAGGCAGGTAGCGAAACCGACTCCTGAGACCTATTGAGCTGCATTTTGAAACGGGAAACCGCTATTCCTGGATCATTTTAGAAACAATATGAGATATGTAAAAACTCTGCAGCCAGTGACGAAACACACATTTTCAAAACTATTAAAGCTAGGATAGAAACAAATAATGCACTGAGACATTTCGACTGGAAACACCGTAACACTCTTCAGTTGGATAAAATATATTTCACAGGCAAATAGTGAAATCAGGCATTTTGTAAAATGTCTAGGCAAATAGTGAAATATTCTAACTTAGATTGAAATTTTAACTCTTTTCCTAATTTTAGTCAAAATAATTCATTGCTCCTGCAAGAAAAAATTCTCAGTAAAAATTGTTATCACACAAAGTATTTTAAACGTGTTTTACCTCCTGAACAGGCACTTATCTTGAAATTTTCAACATGTCATAAATTGCAGAATTTTTAGAATCCCAACATTTAAAGATATGAGAAGTGATTGAAGAGGAAGAGCCAGAAATGTTCACAGGTATTTGAGAGGTATTTTTCCAAAAATAGTAAAAACTGGTGAGCTTCTTGCCATGAATTCGCAAAATTTCGTATAGACCGTGAAAATTTAACTGTCTGCCTAGACATTTGACAAAATGCCTGATTTCAATATTTGCCTACGACATATATACCAAGTGATTGCGATAGACGCACGGATCGTAAGACAGTAAGTTGGAATTTGTTAGCTAACGTGCGTTAAAAGTTGTGTTTGCCCAAGTCTCGGGCTGGTTTTCATGACCTCTCGAGCTTGGTTGCAGAAAATTTAGGAGGCTGCGCTGCACTGAGGATTGGCCCAACAAGGCCGAAACGCGTCTGCAGTTGCCTTTCTGAATGGTCGTCACTAGTGTTGCACTAAACAGCGTGTCTCTTTGAGGGAAATTTGTTCTCATACGAGCTTTTTCCCTCTGTTTTGAGATTTTCAGCTTTATGCTGATTATTAACGCACATTGGCTAACAAATTCCAACTTGGTATCAAGTATATAATAAAAAAATTTAAACATCTAAAACTTAGCCTTAGTAAAAATAGACGAACGCCCAATGAGAGGTTGGAGGGATGGGATCGAAGCAGGCGTGTTTAGGTGCTCGATACCCTAAGGGTTGTTGTTTGATAGGGGGCAGTGGGGCAGTGGAGGTTAGGTGTCGTAGAGCGCTAGGGAGTGCTATAAGGCGAGTCGTCCTGTCGGAGAGTTTGCTATGGATTGTCAAATCTTGACTTGTTGAAAAATCTCAGTGCTTACTGAAAGGAAATTTCAAGACCGAGTAGGTATTCAGGAGCTAGGTGATGGCGTGAGAAGCCATGAAAGGGTAGGTAAAAGTAAGTTTACTCCGCACTTAGACCCTTCGTAAACTATAAACACGTTATACCAGACGGTAAATGTATATTGGCCGGAGACTTTAACGCAGAAATAGAAAAGTAGAACATACAGATATCAAGTCCGATTGGCTATAGCAAATCCGGGAGGCGTTGTATCCCAGACGAAAGATCGTAACTCCAATCAAAGGTCAAGTTAACGCAACTGCGAACTGATTATTGAAATTGGTAGACTGAAATACTATAGACAAAAAATACAACGAGGTGCAATCCTATTGGTTGAGGCGGAACCGTAATGGACCACTAGACAAGGTACGAATTTCAGCATTCTCATTCATGATTCTCAACAAAAATTTCACGTAGAACACGATGCGCACAACTAAAATTAGCGAAATCAATACCTTACGAAGATATCTAATGATTCTTATTGCGTGAGTTCAAACCATCCACTCATTAAAACTCAATGCTCTAGGTGATTCACATCGCGCGCTGCACGTTTATCATGACAGTCTCTGCGATATAAAAATCTGGCAACCTCGATCTTGACGCTTTGGCTCAGCCATAGCAAATTGCTTATAGTTTGAACAACACATGATGGGAAATGAACATTGCTCGATTGAGAAGCTTGCTGAAACCGTTGTAGTGCGCGATTTGACTCACGTAGAGCTTTGAGTTTCTTGTGAGCGGGTAGTTCAAATTCCTCGTAACCAATGTGAAATAAAAACGTTAATATCTTCGTTAGGAGTTAGTTTCAGTAATTTTCGTTGTGCAAATCGTGTTCTACGTGAAATTCTGGTTGTGAAATTTATATCAGATTGCTTAAATTCGTACCTTGTCTAGTGGTCCATTACGGTTCCACCTCAACCAATAGGATCGCACCAGTTCCTTGTTGTCTTTTTTGTCCATAGTATTTCAGTCTACCAATTTCAATAATCAGTTCGCAGTTGCGTCAACTTGACCTTTGATTAGAGTAACGATCCTGCGTCTGAAATACAACGTCTCCCGGATTTGCAAGCCAATTGGACTTAATATCTGTATGTTCTACTTTTCTATTTCTGCGTTAAAGTCTCCGGTCAATATCCATTTGCCGTCTGGTATAATGTGTATATAGTCTACAAAGGGTCTGAGTGCGGAGTAAACTTATACTTTTACCCTTGCGGGGTCCATTTCACGCCGGATCCATGCACTCAGAGTAAGAGATGGTCAAAATAGCAACTTTAAGCGTGAATTTCGCGCCGGGATTTTTAACAGTGCATCTCTTACCTCATTTGTCGCTTCCAACCACCCGCTACCACCAATAGGATTCTTGCCTGGGGCCCTCTTTGCCTAGAGTCCCTTTATACTGAGAGTCAAGACAATGTGAATACATTTCTGATTGGTTCCCGTATTTTAGGCCGTCACAGTGTCACAAACGGGAATAAAGATTACATTTTCACCGATTGCAAAGATTATAATCTGGAATGGACCAGGGAATTTAGGGTTTGGTAAGGAACAAACGGAATGAGAGAAGGAACGGAGAAAATAATTTGAGAATGGGCCGATCAAAGATTACAAAAAACGTTCAATTTCTGTAATCCTTATTCCCGTTTGTGACTCCATGCGGGGGTGTTGTCTGGACTCTCAGTATAAAGGGACTCTATCTTTGCCTATCGATTTGTCTATCAATGTCATTAATCAGCCTTTTCCTCCCCTTTATACTGATGGATGCTGGCAACGTCGTCCCATCAACGGGACCTGTCGAAGGGAGCCTCCACTATGCAAATCATTCTCATCCTCATCGTCCCCACGTGAGCAACAATAATTTTCCGCGCCCAAGTTCGACGAAAAAAGCTTGACGCCGATATGTAAATGAGCGCGCAGGATCAACGCTGGGACCATGGACTTGGCAGAGGTGCCAATTTTGTCAAAAAATCATGAAACTCTCTCGAGATCCGACAGTATTGGTCAGAAATTTGACGACAGTATTCAGGGATATACGTACCAAATATGCAATTAAGTTTTCAGTATATTTGCAGACGGGATAGTTTGCGAGGCGTGGTCGCAATGTTCACTACTTTCCCGATCTAACAACGGGACCTCAAACATTTTTTTCCTATCTCAGTACATGATAATAAATATTAGTATGAGTTGAGGTTTGTTTGTATAACAAGGCAGGTTTTAGCCTTTTAAAATCCACCTTTGGCGTGACCTTTTTTTCCGGAAAAGCCAATGAAAAAAAAAGCTGTCAACCGAATTGTATAGATGACGTCATTTGTATAAGCGAACTTCCATTTGATCTGTGTTTCAAAGACTTGTTGATATCTCGTTCAGGCTTTGATGAAAAAAGTAACCGTCGTTTGAACTGTTTTCCAAGTAAGATTTTGAAGAGAAAACATGTGACTTTTTCTTCTGCTTTAGACCTTATCTACTGCTATACTAAGGAAGAACGTCACTTGTACATTCTAGAGTTGCTAGATTTCCCCGGTAAAATATGTATCTTGAAGGATAGTTTTGCATATTTTTCCTTGAAATTTTCACGTATTTTAGAGTGAATCCCGAACAAAATTTTCTAAAATTTTTAAAGAAAAATATTCAAAATTTTTAAGTAAGTTCGTTCTTACTCGAAGGAAACATGCCAATGTCTGGAGACCCATACGGCGTTTTTCCTTAGCACGGTAGTCTAGTAGTCTATTACCTCCACTAGCCCCACTGAAATAAAATCCAAAAAAACCAATACGTAAAAAAGAAGAAGAAGAAGAAAGAAAAGAACCATGTGATAATGTTTGCAATTACTGCATATTTTTCATATTATTTTCCGTTTTTCTTTTCCTTCACTGGAAAAAAAAACACATTGAATCTAGAGTCCAGACTCTAGAAAGCATTGACAAGAAAAAATACTCTTGATTCAATCGGATTTTTTCTTGAATCAAAATGAAATCCGCTTAAATTAAGAGGCTTGGTTCTTGATTTAAGCTAGGTTCTGATTGAATCAAGAGTACTTTTTCTTGTCGATGTTTTTTAGAGTCTGCATGGACTCTAGATCCAATGTTTTTTTTCCAGTGTTCTAAAAAGAGAACGGGGTAGACACTTTAATCCCGAGCAAAAATTAAGTTCTACTTTGAAATAAACTAGTTACATCTGGAGCACAGCGAGCAACCCGACAACCCGTGACGTCCATACGGTATAAATAACAGCCCCCATGGTTCGTATTACAACCTACCACTCGCCCTTTTTTACGATTTATAGAATCGTTATTCTCCCTTTTGGGATCCTCCCACAGCCTCCACTGCCTTTTTGAGAGAACCCCATAAAATGGCACCTCCATAACACGTCAGATTTGTCTCGCAGACAAGATCGAGGGAATAAAAAGAACCGAGTTTTCACGACAATCGAACTTGTTATTTCCGCGTTCTTTTCTCACCTCGTTCGCTCGTCGCGAAATTACAGGCTGCGTTGACTTACGGTCGACGCCAATGATAGTCCGAGGGCATGCTTACCCGAGAAAATCATAGACCGAAAACCGCTACTTCTTGTTATGGACTCGGAGGAGTTAAAGTGTCTCAAGTCTTAAGTGGATGTGTCTTGAGTAATATGTCGACTCAAAAAAAAAGGACAGCACGTAGAAATATGAGGAATGGTGGGCATTGGACAGATTACTATACTGCCATGCTAAGGAAAAACGCCGTATGAACCTTCAGGCGTTGCCAAATTTCCTCTGATAAAATACGAATTTATTGGGGAAATTGTAAATATTTTTCTTCCAATTTTTCAGACTATTTCGTTCGCAATTTAATCTAAAATATTTGAACATCTCAAGGAAATATATGAGTAAATTGCGTCAAAAATACACGTTTTAAGAAGGGAAATTTGGCAACTCTCGAAAGTTCGTACGGCGTTCTTCCTTAGCACGGCAGTATAACTTTTCCAATCTGGCGCACTGAAACACACAAAGTATAGATGTTGCAATTTTTGACGATTAATCGGACGGCACTAAGGAAGCTGAACTTATCTCTACTATACTGAGTCTTTTTATAAGGAACCGATTTATTTAGCGGATAATTTTGGCTTAAATTTTGTAAGAAACCAGAAAAAAACTAAAAAAACGTGACTCGGACTGTATGAAACAAGGTGGTAAATTAGTGCTGGGTCCACACAATTTGGGTGGAAAAAGGCCAAAGAGACCAACAATTTAATCGAATTTGATCGAAAATTTTCGAAATTTTAAAGCATCTAATATGCAGTTTGAGTCGATTTCGTCCTTAATAATTACCAAATATAAGCGCATATCTTCTTACTTCTGTTCCTTTCTCCTTTCTTTCTTCCCCTTTTCTTCCTTCTCGAGTTTCTCTCCTCCCCGAACCGGCGCACAGTGGATCGAGTCAGTTAAAGAGGTCAGACATGCAATTTTCAACCGAAACCGCACATTTTGATGTTTAATTCGTCACATTTTAAATGTTAAGGGGCGCATCTAGAAGAAACTCTCACGAAAAAACCAATGAAACCACTTTCAGAACCTCAAAGTTTTATATAAATGGTGTCATGAGCTTTCAAAGTTTCCAAATTTTGTCCGACTTCCCCCATTTACTCGATCCACCGTGCGGTGGGGGGGAGCCGCACACCCCCAACGCCCCCCCCCCTTTGATCCAAATTCTAAGAGAGAATCTCACAAAAAAACCAATGAAACCACTTTCAGAACCTCAAAGTTTCGTATAAACGGAGTCATGAGCTTTTAAAGTTTGCACATTTTGTCCCACCTCCCCCATTTACTCGATCTACCGTGCGGCGGGGGGGGGGGGGGGGGGGCGCACACCTCCAACGGCCCCCCCCCTCCTGGATTCGAATCCTAGGAGAGAATCTCACGAGAAAACCAATGAAACCACTTTTAGAACCTCAAAGTTTTGTATGAGCGGAGTTATGAGCTTTTAAAGTTTCCAAATTTTGTCCGACCTCCCCCATTTACTCGATCCATCGTGCGGCGGGGGGAGGGGGGGCGTACACCCCCTCCCCCCCCTTCTGGATCCGAATCCTAGGGGAGAATTTCACGAGAAAACCAATGAAACCACTTTCAGAACGTCAAAGTTTCGTATAAACGGAGTCATGAGCTTTCAAAGTTTTCAAATTTTAACCGACTGTTTTAACCGGTAATGTTTGTCCGGTTTCCCTCATTGACTCGATCTACCGTGCGGCGGGGGGGGGGGGGGCGCACGCCCCCTACGCCCCCCTAGATCCGCGTATGTTGAGCCTTCCTCCCGGCGCCGGCTCTAGATATCCGTTCATATTTTGATCACCTGCACGAGCTTCGAAGTGCCCGGAAGAGCGGTGCATAAACTCCACTCCGCGAAACCTATCACTCACAATCGGCTGACCGTAATGAAGCCATTCCGAACGACCGGCCGAGTCAATATTTCCCGTAGAAGGAAGTAAATAAACTCTCCAGCCACCCCCCCCCCCCCGCCCCGCTGCGGCCCGACAGGGTTTAATGGCTCAAATATTTTCACCAATAAACGTAAAATAGAATTGGTGGATTAAATCTAGCTCAGCGTGCGGAGCGAGAGTACTATTAGAGGCGCGCTGCCGTACGGTAAGAAAAATCGCCGCATGAACATTCGAATGTTGCCAACTTTCTCCGGATAGATCATACTTTTCGATTAAAATTATCGGGCCAAGGCGGATTCACACGCTTCAAACGGAGGCGCGCGGAAGTGGTCCGGGGGTCTTCCTCCAGAAAAGTTTCGAAATTTAAAAGCATCCAGTATGCAGTTTTAGTTAATTACTTCATGAATATTCACCGAATAGACGCTTCTTTCTTTCTTTTTTCTTTCATTCCTTACTTCTTACTTTCTCCCCCTTTTCTTCTTCCTTTTTTTGGATGTATGCCGGCCCTACGCCCCCCTTTGGAGCCGTCTATGTTATCAAGGTCAGATCACGGTTTTGTCGCCCCTAAATTCCGAAAGTAGAAGACTACTTGATTGAATCCAACTAACACAAGTAGACGCCTTTGAAGCTCTAAACCACCGAAAAAGGCATCTTTTTTTTTTTTAATCCGACACCACGTTTCCGTACTTTGCTGGCCCTTCCAAAAATCTTACCTTGAGTCGTTGCCCATGTTGCCCCCCCCCCTTCCCCCACCCTTAAGTTCAGCTTTCCAAAGTATGAAGACAGAGTGCTCAGAGCTAAGCCACCGGATTACGCGGCAATGCTCAATGTGACGAAGTAAGATATTTTTCCTCTGTGAAGTTTCTCTTTTTGAATGCCCCCAATTTTCGAAAAGTTACCGTTTTTTCCAAGTTTTGGCGACCATAATGAACAAAACCTCATAAATCTCACGAATCTTAAGTTGAAGTTGAGAGGAAATGTCATGAAGCCCAAGTGAAAACGTGTCGGAACATACGTTTTGGTTTGAAACTGTTGCTAAAATTCAGCAAAAATTGATGAGCATCATCTCACGATAAGGAGGGATAGATCTAACTAGGGGCATTTTATTTGAATAACTCACCGGAGGAAAAATATCCTCATTCGGACACTTTTTACGTATCTCTACAGTTTCATCTCGGGACACCCTGTATTTTACCTTGAAATTTTTGGGAATACTATGGTCAACTATTCGTCATAATCTCTGAGAAATATTCAAAAAAAGAAAAATATTTATCTAGATGAACGATTATTTACCTCCTGATGATTACTGAAGTTTCATTCTATTCCTGTCTTTTACTCGATGACGTTGGCCATACCGGAAATCCCCGAAAATTTCATTTTTGAAATGACCATGATCATGAAGTAAAAAGCAAGAATAGAATTTCGGTAATCAGGAAGTAAATGCCAGATAATGTAAACCCAACCTTATAGAGCGAAAACAGATCGTCGGAAGGAAAAAAAAACATAAGTTTTCCATTTAATTCCTGTTTTTCATCGGGAGAAATTTGGCAACGTCGAAGGGTTCATACGACGTTTTTCCAGCAAGACAGGACGGGATCGGGCATTGTAGCAGGCCATAACGACCACCGCGCGGGCCGCCATGACTTTTGCCAGATTGTACTGAAAATTCACATATATCAGCACATTTCTCCATTGAACTCAATGTAAAATGTCCAGGTTTTCTCGCACAAGCCGGCAACCTTGGTCGTGACCCCGAGCACCGAGCGGGGAGATAGTGAGATGTTAGCAGAGCCGGCCCCGGGTAATTATCCAGGATTAATTTTCTTATAGGCAAACTCCCGGTGCGCCACATGCAGAAAGATGCCTCGATGTCAGATCGTGCGTAGAAAATATGAAAATATGGGGGGGGGGGGGAGGGTTGGAATTGAGGGGTGCGCTTGTGGCTGAAATGGGTCTGTTCTCAGGGTGTCCACAAGTCCGGAAGTAGTACTGATTTTTAAAGGGCGGTCCGGAAGCACTAAAAAAGTGCGGAAATTCCGCAAGAAGGTCCGGAATTTTTTTCATTGTTATGTTATTCATATTTCATTTTTGTCCAATTTGAGCGACATGAGGTCTCGTCAGTCCTCCGCTTTCTCGTACACTGGAAAAAAAAAAAACACATTGGATCTGGAGTCCAGACTCTTAAAAATATCGACAAGAAAAAGTACTCTTGATTCAATCAAAATCTAGCTTAAATCAAGAACCAAGCCTCTTAATTTGAGCGGATTTCCTTTTGATTCAAGCAAAAATCCGATTGAATCAAGAGTATTTTTTCTTGTCAATGTTTTCAAGAGTCTGGACTCCAGATCCACTGTGTTTTTTTTCCCCCAGTGTAGGATCCTGCCGTTATTTATCGATGGCTCCTTATATCGTCGCTTTTCTGACGTAAGGGCGTATCTCAACTTCCACTTGAGCCCTAAAAAGCATCGAGTTATATGGAAAACAGGGCTCACGTTGAAATCGAGATACGCCCTTACGTTGCGTCAGAGGAGCGACGATATCCGCTTTTTATGCGGCCAAAGTACCAGTGATTTGTATGATGCAGACTCCACGCGTCGGTGAATGGGTAAGAAAAATTAGAAACGCCTTCAATTTTAAGCATGCAACACGCATGGCCATAGAGCACGAATAGTTGTATCTTGCATCAAGGCGTTATTAGCAAACATGCATGTTGCGTCTTGCTGTGGAATCTTTTCCCGAGAACACCGTGCCACGCTCTTCCATCTATAATTCCAATTCAGTGATCTTCACTCACCTTTCTTTCCCCTCTCCTTTTTGCTATTATTTTGTGTACTTCCGAAGAGAGCAAATCGACGGCGTAAGTCCGCAATCACATATCTCTCTTGCGGTGTCTAAAAATCTCCGTCTCTGTGTTATTCTTTTAAAAGAGAACAAATTGACATCATTCCTTGTAGTTTATGCAGAATTTTCTTTGCACAGAGAAGAAAAATCACGGCAGTTTTAAAGAATTGCCGTTGAGTAGTTTCCCGTCTAAAAAATAAAGTATGACAGGAAGTTTGCGACGTTGCTAACCGAGTAATGTGATTGCCGACTTACACCGTCGAAATATATTTTGATGTATTTAATTTAGAAGGAACTATACTGTTATACATTTAAGAGTTAAATTCTATGCCGTAGTCAATAGCTATGTTTATGCGAGGACAGACTGTTTTGTTTATGCGAGAAGAAAAATTACTTTTGCTTTATTCGGATTTTAGCTTGAATCGAGAGCCAAGCCTCTCAATGAAAGCGGATGTCCTTTTGCTAAACAAAAATCCGATTGAATCAATAGTGTTTTTCCTTGTCAAATTTTTCGACTGTCCGACCTCTGCGGACGCAAGAGACCTATTCGTGTATACCTTTGACTTAAATACGTCCTCTTCCTGCCTTTTCGATCCCAACTTTTTTCCAGGCTTATAAATCCCCCGCAGTGTAAAAGCGAGGAGCTCGGCGAAAAAGCGAGTAGCGAAACCGGCGCAACAACCTGCTTCAACACCTTCGGAAACTCTTACTCACACTCGCGAATGTGAGTAATCGATTCCGAAGGCGCGCTTACACGGGCGGTATCCAATCCGACCGGGCAGAAACCAATTTCCCCGCGCCGCACAGTGGACCGAGTCAATAGGAGAGGTTGAGCATGAATTTTCAAACTCAAACCGCAAATTTCAATATTTAATTCGTCTCATTTTAAAATTTTAAGGGATGCTTTCAAAAGAAAATTTTACGAGAAAGTCAATGAAACGATTTTCAGAACCTCGAAGTTTTGAATAAACGGAGTGGAGATGTTGCATATCGACGGTGAAACTACCAAACCATGTATCTCGGTTTGCGACGTCGCAGACTTCCTGTCATACTTTATTTTTTAAATGAAAAACTACTTAACGTCCAGTCTTGAAAATGTCTGTGATTTTTCCTCTTCGTGCGGAGAAAATTCTGTGAAAATTTCAAGGAATAATATTGATTTGGTCTACTTCAAAAAAATAAAATGCGAGCGTAGATTTTTAAACACCGCAAACGAGATACGTGGTTTGGTAGTTTCACCGTCGATATGTGAGAAATTTGCGATTTGACTGTTGATTCTTATGTAAAAGTTGGCGAGAAACACGATGGCGCCACTGGTTTTCTCTGAAATCAACTCCCAAGCTCAAAAAAAGCTCTCAAGTTGAGGCCAAAATGGAGGCGATATCCCACGCTATCCTGAGAGTCCACCTCTATACGCCAAGACAAACTCTCCATGTAAAGATAGGGAGCAAATACATTGACAGGACTGCCGTGATTTCAGTTTATGAGTCCCCAAATAAGGTGGCAGCCCTGTCAATGTATTTGCTCCCTATCTTTACATGGAGAGTTTGTCTTGGCGTATAGAGGTGGACTCTCAGGATAGCGTGGGATATCGCCTCCATTTTGGCCTCAACTTGAGAGCTTTTTTTGAGCTTGGGAGTTGATTTCAGAGAAAACCAGTGGCGCCATCGTGTTTATCGCCAACTTTTACATAAGAATCAACAGTCAAATCGCAAATCCCTCACACATGCAACATCTTCACTTGTCACATTTTAAATTTTAAGGGGTGCTTTCAGAAGCAAATTTTACGCGGAAATCAATGAAACAATTATCAGAACCTTGAATAAACGGAGTTATAAGCGTTTAAAGTCTCGACATTTTGTCCGACAACTCCTATCGACTCGATCCACCGTGCGCAGCTCCTCGGGTCGGACGGACGATTCGTTTACTTAAGGCGACGTTATGTGAGCACGGGCCATCTTGGATGCGCCGAGCACCTTAATAAATTAGCCTTGATCCGATTTGCCGAGTGCAAAGTGCAAAAAACCCCGACGCGGGAACGGATTTATGCGCGCACGCGCGAGATGCCGATGCGAGCGCCGTGTCAACGCACTCCGTTGATCGGTGAGAGCGCGGAAAGTAATAGCGGTTTTTTTTCTCGCCTCGTAGTTGGATTCAACAGCGCGCAGAGAAAAATCTAAGTTATACGATTGTAAGTGCTTTTCGGTTTAGAGAACTCTGCCGTGATAGCGAACCTTGGCGAATCTTGGCGGGGGAGGGGGACGTATGAGATGTACATCGCCCCCCCCCCCCTCCGCGTTCGTCCGAAAGAAAAGGAGTAAGGAAAAGGATAGAAAAAAGAGGAGTAAGGGAAAGGAAATAAAAAAAGGAGTAAGAAAAAGGAAAGAAAAAAGGGAGTAAGAAAAAGGAAAGAAATAGGGAGTAAGAAAAAGGAAAAAACGAAGAAGGGAAGAAGGAAGGACGCTTATATTTAGTACTAATTCATTAAACAATATTGATCCAAACGGCGTATTAGATGCTTTAAATTTCGAAATGGAGATGTTGCATGTGTGAGGAATTTGCGATTTGACTGTTGATTCTTTTGTAAAAGTTCGCGAGAAACACGATGGTGCCACTGGTTTTCTCTGAAATCAACTCCCAAGCTCAAAAAAAGCTCTCAAGTTGAAGCCAAAATGGAGGGGATATCCCACGCTATCCTGAGAGTCCACTTCTACATCTAGGCCTTGTCTCCACGGGACGTTTTCATGGGATTTTTCCCAAGTTCGAATCGCAGGAATGAAACTTCTGGGATTTTTCCCAGTTACCGTCTCCACGGGACGGGGCTCTTTGCAGTCCTGCGACTAGTTTGCGCGGGAAGATAAATTAGTTAAAGTCGAGTATTTGACCGGGATTAAAATCATAATTGCACTCAATTGACAATTAGACACATTTTTTAACTAAACAAACATGAACAATGTAGTAATAAATAAAATATAGCACAATTCGTTTTCACTTCTTCTTCTTCTCTCAGTGGGTCTAGGAGTACAAGTACCATACTTGGTACTGGGAAAAATATTGAGTTAATCAATATTTTTCCCAACTTCGTAAGTGGGATTTTTCCCTGGGACAAATCTCGCGAAACGGCTCGTGGAGACAAGGCCCAAGACAAACTCTTCATGCGCAAAGATAGGGTGCAAATACATTGACAGGGCTGCCACTTTATTTGGGGACTCTGGAACATGGCGCAAGCTCTCCCATTTACATTACGACTCTTTGTACTCTATGGCACGGCATTACTTTACACCACCGGAGAAAACAACCGGCTCGGTTCGACGTGCGGGCGGAAACAGGATATGGGATACAGGATACGGAAGCTGGAAAACGGAACGCGAGTGGATTACGGGAACTACGACGGTGCCCGCGAAATGAGCGAAATGGCCGGCTTTTAATCGGTCCCCCGGCCGGCGGATGGGGGAGGGAGGGGGGGGGGGGAGTATAAAAATTGAAGGTCGGGGGTCGAGGAGCGTCGAGCCGTTAAATTTGCAAAGTGGCTCATAAGTCGTCGGCGGCCGCTCGCCTCTCATCACCGGGCTCGGGCTCGGGTCGGTGTTGCAACTTTGCAGGCTCGCAAGTTTCGCAAAGGAGTTCTGCCGTGCTAAGGAAAAACGCCGTATGAACATTCTAGAGTTGCCAAATTTCCTTCAATAAAATTTTAATTTTTGATGAAAGATATTCATATTTTTCCTTGAAATTTTCAGGACCTTTAGATGGAATGGACCACTAGACAAGGTACGAATTTAAGCGATCTGATACATGTTTCTTAACCAGAAATTTACGTAGAATACGATTCACACAACGAAAATTACTGAAACCAACTCCTAACGAAGATATTAACGTTTTTATTTCACATTGGTTACGAGGAATTTGAACTGCCCGCTCACAAGAAACTCAAAGCTCTACGTGAGTCAAATCGCGCATTGAAACGGTTGCTGCAAGCTGCTCGATCGAGCAATGTTCATTTCCCACCATGTGTTGTTCAAACTATAAGCTATTTGTAATAGATTAGCCAAAGTGTCAAGATTAAGGTTGCCAGATTTTTATATCGCAGAGACTGTCATGATAACGTTTAGTGCGCGCGATGTGAATCACGTAGAGCATCGAGTTTTCATGAGCGGATAGTTTTAATTCAAGCACCAAGAATCATTAAATATCTTCGTAAGAAGTTGATATCGGTGATTTTCGTTGAGCGCATCGTGTTTTACGTGAAATTTTGGTTAAGAAACATGTATCAGAATGTTGAAATTCGTACCTTGTCTAGTGGTCCATTGCGAACAAAATTATCTAAAAAGTTGGAAGGAAAATGTTGATAAGTTGACCAGGAAATCCGTGTTTTATCAAAGGAAATTTGGCAACGCCTGAAGGTTCATACGGCGTTTTTCCTTAGTGCGGCATAGTTGGCCGCGCGTCTGGAAATTGAAAGTCTTCTCTACCGGAATGGACGGTGCTTTATGGACCATGTGATTGGCCCAGTCGCGAGACGCGGATGATCAATCATCGATAGTTCTCTATTTGAAGCTGTGCTAAAGAATCGATTATCGAGGCCGCCGTGTTAATCGATCCTTTTCCATAGGTTTAAATGGCGGATCGATCGATATATCGCAATGCACGCCACGCCTCTGGTGATAGCGCTGCGTCACCTGATTAGTCCTGTCGGTGGACCTAACCAGCGGACAGGCTCATGTCCTCGCACTCACTGAGAATTTTCTAAACTGTCAAATATTCATATTTAGACTCGTGCTGGCAGAAGAATCGCCTTTAAATAGTAAATATGCAACCCCGCATTACGACCATGTTTGAATAGTTATCGCTCGATTGAGTTGAAGGAGCTTTTCCCCCCTTTTCCTTACTCAGCGTTTAAGTCGCTGAGTGCTGTCCTAATAATTGAAATGACAGGGGGAGGAACGGCGGATGAGAACCTCTTAATGGTCCTTAAATTTTTGAAATTCGGCCTTGGTCTTTCCTTATAAATTTGGTTGGAAATTGGTACAAGGTGTCTTTGTATCATTCCAAAAAATCATTTTGAAGGGGGTTTGCCTCCAATGCTCCGTTCGCAAGGTATCAACTCGTAATGGTGAGATGAATTTTAGCGATTTTCAAAAAAGCTCGTTTTAACTATTTTCATATTTTTAACCTTCCTCTATTTGAATCTCCACGATGACTCTCAATAGAGATCCATTCGATCTTTAAATAGTGTTTCTAAACCAATTATTCACGAAAATTCTGTATACGCTATAGATATTGAGCTATAAACATGCGTTATTAAAATAATATGGAGATAGCACTCAGTGACTTAAACGCAGAGTAAGGAAAAGGGGGAAAAAGCGCCTTCAGCTTATTCGAGCGATAACTATTCGAACAGGGACGTGATGCGGGGTTGCATACTTACTACTTGAAGGCAATGGACCACTAGACAATTTACGAATTTAAGCAATCTGAGACATGTTTCTTAGCCGGAATTTCACGTAGAACACCATTCACACAACGAAAATTACTGAAACCAACTCCTAACGAAGATATTAACGTTTATATTTTACATTGGTTACGAGGAATTTGAACTGCCCGCTCACAAGAAACCCAAAGCTCTACGTGAGTCAAATCGCGCACTACAACGGTTTTAACAAGCTTCTCAATCGAGCTATGTTCATTTCCCACCATGTGTTGTTCAAACTAAAAGCAATTTGCTATAGCTGAGCCAAAGCGTCAAAACTGAGGTTGCCAGATTTTTATATCGCAGAGACTGTCATGATAAGCGTTTAGCGCGCGATGCGAATCACGTAGAGCATTGAGTTTTCATGAGCGGGTGGTTTGAATTCACGTATCAAGAATCATTAAATATCTTCGTAAGGAGTTAATTGCGGTAATTTTTGCTGTGCGTATCGTGTTCTACGTGAAATTTTAGTTACGAAACATGTATAAAAATTCTGAAATTCGTACCTTGTCTAGTGGTCCATTCTTCTGCACGCGTCTAAATATGAATATTTGACGGATTTTAAAACTCTCTCCGTACTCTTCTCAAGAAGTGATATCTAATGAAAATGTCGTACTTATTTTGCGAAAGGTTTTAATTAACTTTTTCCTATATCTTCCTCTTTTATTTTCCCTTTCCCACGATGACGGGCTGTAAGAATCTTTTGACCTGACTCCATGATAATTACCAAAACGTGGCTATGTTTCTATCTGCTTAGTGAATCACTCGACAGGGCACGCCATTCAGAACCACAACATACCTATGCTTCCTCATCGGCATTTTGCACATGATACGATGAACGCATTTAAACTTTCCATATTCGACTCTTAAGATAGAAAAACTGGATTTTTACGTATCTTTACAGTTTTCGCTCACAGAAAAACCGGAGTCTATTTGAGTCAAATCGAACATTAAAATACGACTTAAGACGACTCTAGGGACTTTAGCCGCTGCAGGAGTGTGACTGTTGCAGGATTTAGCCTGTTGAGACGGTGTGTTAGTTCGCCTTTAATTTCGAGTGATACTGTGCCACGCTCCGGTGATCGAATAGTTGCATCGCGGCTAAGTTTATTTTCACATCGTTTCTCCTTAAAGTAAATTGGGTATTTAAGCGATCAAAATTTTGGTAAGCGAAGACAAAGCAGACAGAGAGATTGGACATTTCGGACAAAATTTCCTCGTTTGTAGATCAAATTATGGAAGAAGGCATTCAGCAGCTGGTTAAAATATGGCAAGCTTTAAAAATGACCAGAAACTGTAAACAGTTTGAAGATCAGCAAGGCCGGATTTAGGAGGTGGCCACATGGGCCGCGGCCCATGGCGGCAAAAAAGGGCGGCTAATTTTGCATTTTTTTTTTTTTTTAATGTAGGTTTAAAGAAAAATCGGATTCAGAAAAAAAATTACAAACGAGAAAACGTGACAAAATCGCTCATCTCCTGAGAGTATATTTCTTGTTTTGTCGTCTTTCGCTGATACAAGAGACAGCACCGTTAATTAGTCGAGTTAAGAGAGAAATCAAACACGCAATTTGGCCTGGAACGGCCAATTTGTGGTGGAATTTTTACTGATAGCTTCTATGTTTCTCTGTGTTTCAGACAAGTTTGCGTGGACGAGGGCCAGGAGCTTTCGCTGCGCTACGGGAGTCAGTTCTACGAGGTGAGCGCGGCGGAAAATTACGTGGGCGTAATGTTGTCCTTCCAGTCCCTCCTTCGGGACGCCCGCTCCGTCCAGCTCCTCCGGACGCTCCCCATTCGCCGGAAACTGGGCGTCAACTCCGTCTCCAAGGTCCTCGGCACCATCTTCGGCAAGAACAACGGCAACAAGGCCAACAGGAAGAAGAGACCCTCGCTCAGCATATGAACATGTTTCCTTTCCAAAAACTAGCCTAGGTACTCTCGAACTCTGCCATTAGCTGTTTTCCCACGTCGCACGGTGGATCGAGTCAACAGGAGAGTTCAGACAAACTATGGAAACTTTAAATGCTCTCAACTAGGTTTATACAAATCTTTGAGGTTCCAAAACCGGTTGCATTGGTTTTCTCAATTTTCTACCTAAAGCACCCCTTGAACGTTAATGTGTGACGAATTAAACATCAAAATTTGCAGTTTTAGTCAAAAATTTCATGTCCGACCTCTCTAATTGACTCGATCCACTGTACATTGCGAGATGGGAGCTCTGCCGTGCCAAGAAAGAACGCCGTATGAGCCATCAGGCGTTGTCTAATTTTACAACGAATATTTGTGAATATTTTTCCTCCGATTTTTCGTAGGATTTTGTTTGAAATTTAATTTAAAAAGTCTGAAAATTTCAAGGGAAAATATTCCTAACGGCGCACCGGTCGGCATGTAACACATATTAGCGCCTACAAGACTGCATGAATACTTCACGCATTGCGTCAAAAACAGTGCAGTGCGGTCACTTGGTCAGCAGCGGTCAGCGTGAAACGCATAGCGCCTACAAGACTGTGAGGATACTTCACGCATTGCGCCGAAACACATTGCGGTTGGCGCGGTGGCGGAAATTAAGATCATTAGACCACATTCATGTTTATTCTTATTCATAATTTTTTCGTTCTTTTCTTATAAAAGAAAGGCATCGTCCACACAGAGATAGGTCTACGGAACTTAATTTTCGAGCAAAGTTCCGTGAACTTTTGCTAGTAGGTACAGGGCTTTCACAAAAAATGTGCCAAACGCGAGTAAACGCGTCTTATGTATCCCTCCCACTCCGGCACGTTCGCCTGACGGTTTCTGTGGATGTTTAAAAGCGAATGAGATGGGGCGGCAAAATATAGGCGGCCCAAGGGCGGCAAGAAGGTAAATCCGGCCCTGCGAGGAAACGAATGAAACCAGTTTTAGAGCCTCCAAACTTTGAGTAAACGTATTGTTATAAGCGTTTAAAGTTTCCAATTTGTGTCCGACCTCTCCTATTGAATCGATCCACCGTGCGACGTAATGCTTGGATAGAACGCCGCACAAGAGTCCGGACGTTGCCCATGATCTTCCGATTAAACACGGCTTTCTGGAGAAACTCGCGATTTCCTACCGATTTTTCGGAGAATTTTAACCAAAGTTTAAACTTGAGTATCTAATTAATCAATGAAAAAATATTACCTAATGACTTTCCTCAAAAAATAAACCTTTTGTCGAAAGAAAGTTGGTAGGTAACGTCTGGGAGTTCATTCGACGTCAACACGGTAGCATTTTCGAGACTGTATTGGGTCAGATAATTCAAAATATTTTTTTGTATTATGATAAAGTCTGAGCGGGGGACACATCCCCCTCCTTTTCTCTACCTTTATGGTTGAAATCGGCATTTTCCGACATAAGTAACTCTATTGTCCATTTTATTCTATGCTGAACAATCCCTAGAATATTAATGGTACGAACGTGCTCTATTCCAAGCCTAACCATTATTTTTTCGATGGTAATTATTATTACATGTACATATTTTCTTTTTCATAATTCCTATTTAGCAGGGTTAATTATTCATATTTTTTATTTTTGTTTAAATTTTTTTCATTCCTTTCCTTTACACTGTAGACTGCTGACAGAGAGAAGCATTCACACTTCCTCTTTTGCCAACAAACTGAGAAATTGCCTCATTTCCATTTCAGTGTTTTTAATGCTTGTTTCAGCACAAGTACAAATTAAGTATACTCAAAGTATTATTGTATATAAGTTATAAACGAAAATTACATTTTGTTTTAGAGATTTTAATTTTTGAATGAGGAGTGCCTCTTATTCCAATTATTCAGAATTAAAATGAGATCAAGAGTGTCTTGCTCCCCCCTAGTAAAATTTGAGTTCCTACATCTAATTATAGTAGTCTTTCTTATGATACAAGATATCACGCCTGTTCATTTTATATTTTTTTTTTTTAATTTTTCGTGATGTCAAAATAGCGTTTAGATACCTCAGCTTCAAATCCTGAAACAACTTGATTTACTATTTGTAACCTTCTGAAGAAAAATTGTCCATTTCTAAGAATTTAATCTTCAAAATCATCCTCCAGTGTTTCATTACAGCTCAGAAAATTTGCTGAATTTTGCAATATTTGACAATTTTATGGAAACTCGAAGGTCTTTGCTAGCTAGAACTAGAAACTAGCTTAGGCATTTACCTCCTTAAAGGAAAAATTAATACAACATATCACCACCTCATACCAAAACGAAACCATTTATTTACAAAAGAGCCAAAGTGCTGAAAACTCACTTCTCTTGAAAACCGTGATACCTACAGGATTCAAGCAGCCAGAGCTCCAGAGATTTTGGCACTTGGGCTCTTTTGTAAATGAATGGTTCGATAGAGTTGAGTCCCATGTTGATAAGCTCTTCGGCCATGATTTCCCTTACTTAACAAGAATGTAGTCTCATTATTACCTGAATATTATTTTTTCGTCTGGTTGTTCTTGATTTCTGAGTTAGGCTGTGTACATTTCGGAATTTTCTTCCTTCTTCAGGCCAAAATTTTGATAGTTGTTTGGCATTCTTTCCTTGTGCGTGTTCGGCGGTATGAGAGACACATTAAAATATTGATAAATCGGAGACGTATAAGAAAATAAATTATTTATTATTGAGATATTTTAATATTTTAATGTGTCTCTCATACCATCGACAAGCACAATGCAAGAGTGCTAGACAACTATCAAAATTTTGGCCTGAAGAAGGAGGAAAATTCTGAAATGTACATAGCCTAACTCAGAAATCAAGAAAAACCGAACGAAAAAATAATATCCAGGTAATAATAATCCATCCTGTGAAATGATAAAACCATACAATGTAGTCTCAGTTGTTGTCCTGTAGACTTAATACTAGTGTCATATCATAAGTGCCTATGTTTTAAGATAATGTTAAGATAATGTTAAGGAACTCGTTTTCTTCTTTGTAAATAAATGTAAAAACTTCGTTATGAAATGGAAATGTTTGTTTTTATTCATTTTTGCCTAATATATTTGTGTGTGAGCTGCATGAAGCAGGGTTGCCACAGAATTTAGAAAATGAAATTCCCTGACAACTGAAGATGTGCTCAAAATCATACTAGAAAGCAAATGTAGGTGATTTAACAAATTTTCCCTGACATTTTTGTCATTTTCCCTGAATTTTTTAAATTCCCTGACATTTCCCGTTTTGCCTGACTGTGGCAACCCTGATGAAGGCGTTCTAAATATCCAGAAAAAGAATCAGAATTTTTAGGAAATTCTGGTCATTGTTGAATTTTTACAAAATCTATCCTTCAGTTTAATATTTTGCATTATTTTTAGCATATTTCAGCCACTTAATTGCTGAAATTTTATGCTTATCTACAAGATAAGCCAAGCCTAAGGTTAAATGAAGTTATGTGATTAATGAGTTGTCAAAACTCCTTTTTTTTTTGTCATACCCTGATTGGGCTGAAGAATTGACTTCTTGTTGATCACTGAGGAGATGTCTTGGGTTCTTTGATCACCTAAATAACCATTAGTACATTCGATTTGAGTCTTGTCTTGTCTAGAGGACCGACACAGTAATTAAATGATTGAACCGATTGATCCTTAAAGGCCCAACCGCCGGAATCCAAGTCTACAGAAAAACGGGACACTGAGTGTGCTGCTTCACAAGCGTTCAATCTCTCAAGCCACAATTCAATGAGTACTCTTTGAACACATACATTATCTGGGCTCAGAAAATTGAGCGCACACCAAGCGGTAAATTTGGAGATTTGATATTTGTTTATTTTTTTAGAACTTTCTTTGAAAGCTTCTCGGAACCTGGATTTTGACGCTTGGGCCCTTGGAAATGATATCTGTTCAATTAAGCCTGCTGAGAAAATTACAAGAAAAAGTCGATCAAGTAAAAAAATCATCTGTAACTGTAATTTACAAATTTTCCACATATGTACAAGTGAAAATTCATATTGTAACTGAAACAAAGTACAGAAGCACATTTTCGATGGGTACATGGTCTGTATTTCATGTTTCATTCATCTTTATTTTCTAATTGCAAAGGACACGAGCTGTAAGAAATTGGTAGATTTTCAAAATTTATTTATCAGATAGAAGGTACTTACGCTGCTTAAGTGCAGGCAATACCATTAGTTTGGAAATTTTAATTTCCATTGTGAAAAACTGAATCAATGGTACCAACAAACTCTCTTCTCTAGTTTTCTTTAAAAAAAAAAAAAAAACGATAGAGTATAGTTTCATATTTTCAATGCAAATCAAAAAAATATTCATTAAACTCACAGCTAAGGCCAACTAACTTTCTTTTTTCATAAAAATCTGGAATTTATTTATAATTTTTGTCCCTTGAGCAATGCATTGAAGTCTTAAATTTCACCACAAATGCAGAAAGTAGCTTAACAACATTTTCGAAAAGAGAGCTTAATACAATTTATTACATACATAATGCATTATGTGATAAACTCAGTAGGAAAAAAATGAGGTGACTTCTGTAAATTGTAACATTGATGGCTTTGCTCAAGTAAATTTTCTACGAACCCTACATTTAAAATAAAAGTTTATGAAACCTAAACACTTAAAAATTTAGGACTAAGGGAAAATTTGGTTTTGAATATCAATGAAAGGTGGGAACCTTTTGATCTCAGAGATAAATTATGAAAATAAGCCTTTAGGAGCCTTGTTAGCAGAATATTATGTATACATCTCAAGCTATAGAATTGGCTTACTTCTCATCAAAAAAATAAAATAGGAGTGGAAATTTTGAAACATTGCAATGATACATGAATGGACACGCAGTTTTGTGTTTTAATTGGACGTATTTGTGCCACATGGAATTATGTGCATTATGACGAGAGCCCTGTTACGGTTGTGACCTCATGGGTCTTAGGGCTCATATCTTAGTGTGGTTCCGTTTGGCAGAAATACGTCCAATTGTCAATATTCAGAACCTAAACAGGAAAATTTTTAAGTAAAGCATAGTTGTTTGCCGATATTCAAAACACCAATATTGACACTTAGCTGCTTTGGAGTTCAGGAGATTGAGGCAGATTCAGTTTATGCTTGGATCAGATAATACTAGAATGAATCAGAACTCATTACAAACTCATGTTTCGAAGCACTAAATTTATCACAGAATTTTCAGTCGCTTAGCTCATTCAGCTCATCATCATTAACGTCAAGCTCGTCTAGTTCTTGGAAAAGAGCTTCGTCTACCTTCACAGCATCGCCTTCCTCTAGGAATTTGAGGTCCGATTCGTTGAGTGACTTATCTGTCATGAATAATTCTTTTCCGGTAAGTTTGCCACCCGTGTCTTTGACGGTGCTCTTTTTGACCGATTGCATCTCCAGGTCAAACTTTTCCTTCCATAATTTGAAAGACTCTATTGTCACACGCGTACCTTCAAATCGTTTCTGTAAATCAAAAACCAAGTATTCATTATTCCTTATTGAGACGGCACTGTGTTCGTAACCCTTGCCATGAAAATTGTCAACAGAGGGGTGAAGTTAAAAGACTGGCACAATCTAATTTATCAGGGTTGACCGGCTCTGTTGATCCAAGATTTTTAAAATCGCTTGGCTATCATAAGGGCGTAACTAAGCATAGAGATGAACCTGAAAAAGCATTGAGTTCAATGGACTACAGGGTTCGTGTGAAATGTAGTTGAGTCCTTATGTCAGGAGGGCGATAAAATAAGCCAAACTGCATTTCAACTCTTAAATAGTGGACCATTTTTCATGGTGAGGAGTACACAATGTTTTACGCATGGGCATACAACGCTGAATAAAGCCTCCCTTCCATTAGTGTACAGAGTACACTATTGAGAAAAGTTAAACATTTTAGCTTGGGTCTGCCATCAGTGGCACTCAAGAGATGCAGCCAAGTGAATAGCTTTCCATGGGTAAAATCGGAGGAAAACTGACCAGTTAATTAACAAGTGTATTTAAATTCAGAACATTTCAAGTGGATATTGAATAGGAGGCTCTTGTGTCCGCATTTAGCAGATTGGAATGACTAGGCAAATATAGATCTGGGGGTCTAGTTTTTTTTCATTTCGGGAAATATTGATTTTTCCTGATTTTTGACTGCTAAATACTGATTTTATACTTTTACCATCAATTTTTCCTCAAATCCTGGTAGAATTTGGCAAATTCTGATGCTAGACACCCCTTAGATCTACATAGGTAATATAACATAGCATCAATAGCCTATGTTGCTGAATGTCTTTTAAAATAATAAGTAACTGACTAATACTATGATAAATAAGCAAGACAATGCTATTGATAATAGCTCATACAAATTTGGCATAGCGTTATGAATTCGTAACGGGGATTTTTGAAAATTGAATATTTTCTCTGGGTCAGGATTGTGCAAATAGACGCTATTAGTGGCGATGTCATCATAGGGATTCTCCATTATATCGAATTGGATCCAAACAATAACATTGGCATAACCTCTTTCAATGCTACCAGTGCGAAAAAATCGATATATATCGCTTTTCTGTGACGTTGCACTAATAGCGTCTATTTTCAATAGTTCTTTCTTTTCTTGAATATTTGACTGATTCCCTAAAATGTAAAATTTTTAAAAAATATTTGGCATATACTAGGGTTTTTAAAAACTGAATATTTTCTCTGTGTCAGGATTGTGCAAATTTTCGATAGCTCTTTCTTTTTTTGAATAACTGATTCCCTAAAATTTAAAATTTTGAAAAAATATTTGGCACTTAATGATTGTTGTGCAAAGCTACAAAATGGATTAGTATCCCCCAGAATCTGAGATCCAAAATTAATTCATCCGAAATTCAAAGTAGGTATGAAAAACGGACCATAACGCCCACTTTTCTTTTTGCTTGGCTCAAATCAAAATGCGTTTTTTACACTTTATAAATTTTTTTAAAAAACCACACCATTTTCAAGAAAATTGATGACAAAAAAGCGTCTGTGCCTACCTGAGTCATCAAGGAAATCCAAGATGCCCGAAATGCAAAAACCTCTTTATTTTTCTCTATGGATAAAGAAGGTAGAGAGAATGTATGAATAATAGAATTTAAATAAGGGTTGAGAATATAAACAAAACTTTTCCTATGGCATACCTTTTCGGCCTCTTCCTCTGCTAGTAATCTCTTCTCCTCTTCCTCTTCTGCTGCTTTCTTCTTCTCGTCTGATTGTAAGTTTAGCCATTCTTGAGCTGCTGATACTAGGGTAAAGACCATGACAGTGCCTAAGTTTTCTTGAGCCTGAAATAGAGTTAAGTTTTTGATAGCAATTTGTTTTCAAGTTCAAAAATGTGCGAATACATTCCACAACTTGCTGCAATTCTGAAATCGGATTTCTCCCGTCCGCATAAAAAACCACTCACGACATTTTACATTAAAGTTACATCGGAAGGGGCAGCCCATCACTTTAACATTTCAATCACTTTCAAGAGGAGAGTAAAGTGAGTAATCTACTAATTTCAGTTGAATCAAGCAGGGGCGGATCCAGCAATTTGGCAACATCGGATTCCCTCCATTTCACCATATGTTAAATAATCGATTCTTGTCGGGGCACCTGGCCCCTCCAAGAATCGATACATTTCCATAGGTTTAAATGGAGAAAAATCGTGTTGCCAATTTGCTGGATCCGCCAATGGAATCAAGCTTGATGGGCAAACTTCGGTTAAGTATAAATTGCACTCCCCATGTACTTCATCTGATAAAATTAAGCACAGGCAAGAAATAATACGAACTTTAAAAATTTAGTGCAAGTAATAGCCAAAAATATGGAATTATTGCATATTTTTCATTTTACCTCCAAATTGTCAGAAACTGTAGCAAAGAGGGATTGACTATAGTATTCAGTTTTACTTTTGGCACACTTCCTTGTCATAAAGTAATTAAGTTGCATTTTCAGCATGAGACAGAAGATCTGCCATCATGATTCTGGTACCTACTTTTAGTGCCAATCATCTATCACATTCTAGGTAGAAATGTGTAAACTTATTTGGTGTGAACTCAATGTTGACTTGAGGGTGAGAGAGAATGATTGGGACTCAGAAACATAGTTGATTTTTTCCTTTTGTGAGCTTGAAGAAAGTTGAGGGAACAATATTCTCAACTGTACATAAATTACTTCACCCTGAAAACTAGAAACTTAAACTTATCCTCCCCTCCGTCTTGCAGGCCCGCTGGAGGAGGGTTGAAAAACCCCAAATTCAGCATTCACTGCGTATTTCATGAACACTTTTTTTTGCCTTTTTCCAGCATCGGCAGTCCTAAAAATCAGCATTCCTTGAAAATTTTGAAAAAAAAAAAAATATTCAATACTTGGCGCAGAGCACAAATTTTTCAGTCATGTGGTAATCCCTATCACACTAAATCAGACTCTTCTGGAGACAAGACATGCTTCATGATCAGCCGTTTGTTGTCTCATTTGAGAAATAAATGTTCTGCTTTATTGATCATTCTTAGTGTTAGAGATACCTGTTCTTGTAAGTGCTCCATGAGTCTTTCTTCATCATCTTCTTCCAAACCAATGGTTTCATTAAACGTAAATACAGGTACTTCCTCTGGGTAGTTCGGTGTATACTCAAATTTTAGGGAGCAAAAGAGTCCTGAATTTGTTTCAGGATCGTATTCATCAGATTTGATCGGTATCAAAAACGTATAAGGTTCAACAGACAATACTGCAACAAAAGGATGAAAATAAAATTGTCTAGTGCACTTAAAGACTGAAAAGAACTTGCCTTTTTAAAGGCTCTACTTAGATCAAGTGATATGGGTATTGCAACTAGTGAGTGAAGGAAAAGAGGAGATAAAATCACATCAAACTGAATGCATCAAACACCAGTTAGCTCATTGGTTACCATATAAATTTATGTGGAATGGTGCGATTCTCCAATGTGAAATTTTTCTCTTCTTTTCTTTCCTCCGTTCTAGTCGCCTTTTAACAGGGTGACAAGTATTTTTAGAAAAAAGTTCTCTAACATTTCGTGGCTTTGTGATATAAAATTCTCTGACTTTCCAGGATTTAAGAACATGATATTTCTTGAATTTACGGGGGTTTGGGACGTAAAATTTCCTAAGCTTCTCCTTACTGTTGGATAATCTTCTTAGCATGAAATTCATCAAAATAATTCTTTTCAAAACCTATTTGCAGAACAAAATCTTGTAATTGGAACAAATGATGTTATAGATAGAGGAAAATACTTTAGAGTTCCACAGCAAAATTCACTGACTTTTCAAGCTTATGCATACTTCCCTCAATTTTCAGAAATTCTTAACTTTTCAAGAACCCTTCACATTGCTAAAGAGTAGCGGCTGCAACACAACTTGTAATATGCCGATTCCTTACGCTTCTTACTTTCTGTTTGCAATAGTTACAGTGAGAGAAAAAAAAAAATCGGGGGATCATTACCTTCCATTTCTCCGAAGTAGATGGATTCAAGTGCTTCGACTTCATTCTGTTGCTCTGCAGCGTAATCCATCGTGTAGTATCCTCAGAGTGTTGCTACGTCATTCAAACAGGCATTACTTACGATAAATCTTGATGGAAGTGCGTTATGGAAGACTTAGTAGAAAAATTATGGCGGAAAATTTAAAAATAAAGGTAGTCTATAAAAAAGAATAAAGATTGAGGCATATGCCGACGTATAATGCTAGTCAAGACACGAGATCATCCCATGTGGTCACACTGACAGGTTCTAAGATGAGAATTGTAAATTAAGAGAGGATGAAAACATTGATTTGTAAGCGAAAACTTTGATAAACTGATGGATCTTTAAATTATTATTGAAAAAAGTGAATAATAGCACATAAGAAGCAAGTTCGGCTTCTAAATTTCCTTATCACTGAGAAAGAGTTTTCAATTTTTAACCTCTCAATCAAAACAACTTTCCACAGATTAGTCTGTGCAACTTTCCCAGTCCAAAGCAGTATTCCAAAATTCGGCAAGGAATCGTCAGTGTTTCAGTTGTTCGACAAGGAATACTGTTATCAGCTGATTGTTTTGGAAATACGTCACTAGATAGCTCTCGTAATCAAATTTTGGTCTCTAATCAAATCATAATAATCGTGCTTCGTGCAATCGCTGTAAATAGTGTGTTTTTGCGTGGTAGACTTTACACAGAAAATTCACAATTTTAATCAATTTCGTCTGTTCGCATGTTCTTGATCAAGTGTCTGGAATTTTTCTGTAATTTGGACGGAATCCAAGTCATAACAGGTGTGTATCTGATCATTCCCCTTTCATCTGTGATGTTCATGAAGATTTAACCATACATTCTCATCTTATTCCCTAAATACTTAGTAAAATTTGCACTATATTTCACTTCCCTTCATATCACTGCTTAACTTGAAGGCATCTTTCACCTCAGTTATCAAAATGTCATTCCTCAGAAACATATTTCTGACTTCTCATAACCGTCTCATTAGTGGTGGTGAAAGCGCACTTTGCAAAGGACCACCTGTGATCCTAACTGTTAAATGGGAACAAAATTAGATTCATTGGATACTCACAGATTCTTTCATTTCTTGTTAGCTTGACAAAGATGACATCATTAAAATCTCACCCCATCATTAAATTGCATACCATCAGCCAGTACACGATAACTGATCCTTCACCCTCACTCGTTTCCAATCACTCATTCCAAATCAAAGGAAAACAGTCTATTCCAGTAAAAGATGGCACTATCCTTTTACCCCTCTTCTTCTCTATGCTGTCATTGCTAAATTTGTCTCTAGTCTGAGAGAATTTTTCTGCCTGGAGAGCAGCAGAGAATGAATTCAGATTGAGTACCTAAAACTACTTACATTGTCCGAGTCTAAAGATTATCCAAGGGTACCGATTGACAATAGAGGCTACTTTCCGAAAGATCTTGGTTGTGTATTTAGAGTCAGAAATGGAAGTCACCCAGGTGTCAGTTCTTAAAGGATGTAGTTTACGTATTCCTATTTTAAGGGAACAATGAGCGTTAAAATTTATTCGACATTTTCTCTGTTTTCAGCTCCTGGGGTTAAAACTGATGAATCATGTCTGTCACACTGAAGCAGATTTTATTAGATGCTAAACGCCTCTCAAATCGTTTGAAAGAACACGATTCAGCAGCTGATCATCTTCTGTCTCAAACTCAAACTGTGTACAAGCAGATTGATGCCATGAAACAGGTACATAATAATGCAATTGAATTAGGTGTTATTCTAAAGGTCTATATATTTTTTGTATCATCTGCCGAGACCATATGAAGCATTTTGTGGGTTATATTTTCATGAAATTCATCTATTCAGCCAAATATTCTGGTCCTGGTGATGAGTTGAAGAGATGGAACATCAATCTGCAATTACTTCTCCTAATCGTCACTTGTTTTGGAACGGAAACTTTTCAACAAGAAAGCAAAAAGTGTCCACTTGGCGGATTACAGGAGAAATGTGAAGGCAGATGGCATTCAAGATTTTTCTTTTTGAAACTTCAGTATCATTTCTTCGTAAGAGTGTGCCACTTTTTGTGAAGGAAACCATCAAATTCATTCTGTTTTGAGGAGAAAATGTCTAAGTGCACTACTACTAGCAAATTACTTTTCATGACGAAAGTAGTAAAGTGCGCTCTATGATGCGAATAAACTATTATGCCTGCTGTAAGTTGTAAGTGGACAGCAATGGGAAAGCAAAGAACTTGCTGCATCCTTGCTTTTCTCGAGCATAACATTATGTTGCAGGTATCATCTTTTATTATCGTCCAAAAACATAGAAAAAAAAGGATTTTCAATAACTTTACCAACCTCAAATTCCTTATAACCAGACCCTCAAGTCTCTATTTCCGAGGCTAGACATTTTTCAAAATCTCAGTGTGAAAATGCTAAAAAAAATCCATGTTTTATCTTCTCCAGAAATCACTGTCTCAAAATCATATGTCGTCACCTTCCGGGCAAAGTATCACAAGCGCCATGCGTCGTTTAAAAATTTCCGCCGCCATTTTAATTTTTTACAGAGAAATTGTTCAACGAAGCTGTCCAAAACTTTCACTGAATTTTCTTTGTGCTGCCAATAAAATTCAGTGAAATTTTCAGACAAATTCAACCAGAAATTTCTCTGTAAAGAAATAAAATGGCGGCGGAAATTTTTAAACGTCGCATGGCGCTTGTGATACTTTGCCCGGAAGGTGACGATGTAAGTAAACCCTTTATAATGGAGGTTTGTCAATAATAAATAATTTTTCCGCATTTCCTTTCAACAGTACACCGAGGACCTGAACGAATTGAGTGAAAGTAGTGGTCGGCCTCACGCTGCTCTAGTCGCTGAAATTCAGAAGGAAAACAAAGTTCTGCGAGCACTGCAGATGGAAAACGCTGAGCTCCGTGCAGCTTTGGAAGACCATCAAAATGCCATCGAGTTAATAATGTCAAAGTATAGGCAGCAGGTAACCAAGTTGATGCATGGTAGGAGCTCCGACATCGCCAAGGAGATATTGGAACTGTATCGAAAAGAGTATGCTCAGGTATATTTTTTATTGTCATCATTAATTTAGTCAATGAAATTTAAATGCAGAATGAATCTCTGAGACCCACATGGGCATATGGAGCTCAAATCTGGGGGTGTGCAGCACGGTCCAACTTAGAAATTATACAGAGAGTACAAAATCGTGTTCTGAGACAGATAGTCGGAGCACGATGGTACGAAAGGAATTCTGATATTCATAGAGACCTAGGGATGGAGACTGTCTCGCAATTTATTACAAAGGTTGCAACAAACTACAAGAAACGTCTCCATCGACACCCTGATATTGAGGCAATACAACTTTTAGACAATTCCAATGAGCTCAGACGCCTCAAAAGGATGAAGCCGTGGGAACTGGCCAGCCCCTCGGTTTGAACCAATAATCTTATATTTTTTTATAGTTTTTGCACTTAGATAAGTTACAAACTTCTCGGTTGTTTGTATTTTCACTTTTACTTATTCTTTAGAAACAAAGTGTATATTTTCATTGTGAAAGCTCGCTTGATACTAATAAAAAAAAAAAAAAAAAAAAAAAAAGAATGAATCTGTTGCTGTCTGTGGACAACAAAGCTTCAAAAGCATCTTTTGGTTTTGCAAATTCTTATTTTAAGTAACATTTTGAGGGAGACCAACCACTAAGTAACGCTTTCAATACATAATCTACCTAAGATCTGTAGCACGTAAGCCCGTAATTGCTGGCAATTTTGAAGCTCTCATGCAATGGGAAGTTACATGTATTCATGAAAACTTTGAAAGATGAAGGCTTTCTTTTTCCTAAAAAAAGATTCCATTGTAAAAGAAAACTCTCATAAAGTTTAAGGAAACTTTTGTATCCAAAGGGCTTCTACCAATAGCAGAGCTCAGTGGAAGTGCGGGAGCTTCGATGAATATTTAGACATCGCAAAGTTTATGCTGATAAAATATTAATTTTTAAGGAATTTGATCAATACTTCTCTTCTACTGTTCAGGTACTTTGGATCAAATTGCACGTAAAATTCTTTGAAAAATTTCAAGAAGAATGTTTGTAAGTCCCCGCTAGAAAATTTGTCTTTTATCGATGGAAATGTGGCAATGTCTAAATGCTCACACAGCACTCTTCTTAGACATAGTAGACTATAGTCCATTTCATGAAACCTGAGACTTTTTATTCGGCATTAAAATCTGTAAATGGCAACGCATCAGTCTCGAAGTCGCTGACCGGACCGCTCACTGGACACCCTCTTTTGTTCAGTGACCATGGGCCGGCATCCCGTCCATTGTGAGGATAGGAACAATGGGCACCCTTCATCCCTCCTTAATGAGCCCTTGTACCCGGACTGAAATTTTTTTGCCGATGAAAAATTCATTTTTTAGCGTGTAAATTTGGTTCCAGCGTGAAATTATGATACAAACGCACTAAAATTACGTCCAATTCTCTTAATTTTGAGCTGACGTATGGCATGTGCGTGTGACCGCGATTCGCCGCAAAATACAGTATGTCAACTCAAAATTAGGGGAATTGGACGGAATTTCAGTGCATTTTTATCATAATTTCATGCTGGAACCAAATGTTCAAGCTGAAAGATAAATTTTTCAACAGCAAAAAAGTTGCGGTCCGAGTACTAGGGCTCATTAATGAGGGATGAAGGGTGCCCATTATTCCTACCCTCACATTGGACTGGTTGCCGGCCTATGGTCACTAAACAAAAGAGGGTGTCTGGCAAGCGGTCCGGTCAGTGAGTCCGAGACTGATGCGTTGCTATTTACAAATTTAAATGCCGAATAAAAAATCTCAGGTTTCATGAAATGGACTATGGGGATTCTTCCTTTCTACTGTATTTTCCTACAGTAGGGATGCACCATGTTCTTTAAATGAGTCCCTTCAATCATCTCAGACTATTTATTATTTAGAATAGAAATTGCATAATGTTTATACAAATTTAAGTATTTTCCTCTAGTTTCATATTTTTGATCATAGGTGATTGACAATCAAAATAGCAAAATCAATGAAATGGCTAGTGTGATAACATATGCTGTTGAATTAGATGATGACAAACATATAAAAGAAATATATAATCAAAAAGATGAAGAAATTTCTCGGCTTACTGTCGAAAACCAGGTGAGAATTTGTTCAAATTTCATTTTATCATAGTCAATAGTTTCAACTATGCTGTTGACAGTTTGATAGCCATAGATCAGTCACAATGTGACACTGCCGTGTATTCCACCACACTGGACTCTGCTGCCGTATTGATCGTGATGAGTAAACTCGAAGGCAAGAAGAGTGAAGTTCAAACTCTGTTTTCAGCCACCCTAAATTTTTGTACTTTTGATTGAACTTTTTTCGCTCTTGCCATTATCAAACAACAAGAAAAAAACTATAAGCTTAGTTTACTTAATCCTCTCAAATGACAGTATAAAGAATGACCCAACTGACCCCTTATCAGCATGTGTCTTAATTATCTGTGCAGAAACTAGAGAGAAACAAATCTATTATGCCTTTGGTGGATTCTTTGTCTTGCTGCAACTTTTTTTCTGCCTTAAATTTTTGGCAACTTCCTTGCAAGAATGTGCAGTAAGTTGGTCACCCTGACCAGCAACCTGCGGGCTGATTGTTGAAATTTATAGACAAAGCGATAGACTAAAAAGACATGAGGAGTATGTAATGGTCCTATTGGTTGAAATGTGGTTCTTATAGACTAAGGGGGTAAATGATGGACCAACTGTAGGGTCTCTCGTGAGTTGCCATTAGTTATAGTCTATCACCTACCTCCTTTGTCCATTGGAACCACCCGCTTCCACCAATAGGATCCCTCCATATCCCTTTTATCTCTTTTGTCCATTAATTTCAATAATCGGCCTGCTGGAAAGTCAAGGAGAAAGCGGAAAGAGAAAACTGATAACTGGAAGAGTCGCAAGGTCCCATGTAAGAATGTGATGCGTAACCTCACAGCGCTTGACATGGAGCCCTGTAGTAATCTCTCGTGGCCCATAGTAAATTTTTACCTCAGGATTTTGAGTCTCCTCTGATCTGCTCCGGTATTTTGGGCTGAGCCATGTTTTTTTTCCGTTTTTTTTTTTTTTATTTGGGAAAACAGGTTAGGGAATCAGAAAATTCAAGAAGACAAACCTTGAAAGTAAGGCAGAGGAGGAAAAATTTTTGTTGCACATCTAATAAGTTTTTTTTTTTTTTAATAAAAATCAACTGTTGCACAAAATTTTGTCATATTGTATGAATTTAAATAATTTCTCCCTTTAATGGCTTACACAAGTATTTGTTTTTTGGATCTGCTTCTTTGAAATTTTCCTGTCTGAATACTCGTTTCTTCTTTCATTTCGTAAAATTTTAACACTTAGGTGACGGAAGCATTCTTTGGCTAAAATGATTGTGGAGTGTATACACCGTCAAAGACCAGAGCTTAGGAGGATTCCTGTTGGATAAAGTTTCCAGATCATGGAATTTACCCTTTAAAAATTATTTCAAAGAAAACAAAATTAGAAACTGTAGAAAATACAGAAAAAAAACCTTACAGAAAACATAACAATTAAAGAAAAAGGATTTACACCGTAACTGCCCAACAATCAATCTTAAAGCTGAAGATTTCTATCGAAATTTTCTGCAACTTCTAAAGAATTACTAAAATTGTAAGTAAAAATTTTCGTTAGTTTTTCTTGAAGGAAAAAGAACATGATGAGGGAGATTTTTATACATTGCAATTAAGATATGCTTTTTTGAAGTTTTTTGCATTTAGCCATGGATATTCCCCGGATCCTGTACTCCTGCGTTAGAATTACTGATTTTAATGTTTGTGTTCACAGGGCCTGCGAGAATTATTATCAATATCCAGGAAATGTGGTTCTAGTAAGCCTCAAACGGTAGAGCCTAAACAAGAACCAGCAGAAGCTGTTGAAGAGACACCTGCAGAAACAACGGCTGTTCCCAACAGTACGAAAGAAGAGGCTGATGATGATAGTCCTGATTTAGATGTTAGTTGTGACTTTAATACTGATCCGAGCAAGTACATGAAAACCATAAAAAAAGATACGAAAGATCCTAATATTAGGAATTTTAAACAAAAAAAATTGAAAGGACTTTTTGAAAAGGAAACAGGTGATGCAGATGACGAATGGTGATTCTTCTATTACCAAGTCCTGCAACACCCGTAAACAAATTCGTAATACCTCCTATCTCATGTTGCGCTGCACACTGTACAAATTATCTCTCTCTCTTGATGTTGTTATTTTTTCACCTTTAAGTTGATGACAGAACACGCGTTGTGGGAGCAAGCTCATTAGCTGAGACTCCGAACAAACATGATTGTCTAATCTTTATTAGAAAGTCTTAGGAGCAATCTTCAATATTTTAGAATGGGCATATTTCATGAATCTTTTAAGGCGCAAAATTTTACTTGTGATTAAAATGAAGGCAAAGAAGTTGACGGAAAGCCATATGCTTTTGGTGCACTCTCGTTCATTGTAATGACGCTCAACTAAGCCAGATACTGGTGTTGTTTGGCCAAGCACTCTTTAAATGGCAGTGAGTTTGCTTACTGCTGCAGTCTCTCGCCCAAACCATGATTTCGTTCTAACGACATTTCTGAGCTTGCAAGCAAAATGCCCGGAGGCTGGACTGAAGACGATCCAATTAAACCATAAACATATCCACATTTGTCTTCCTGATCGGTTGTAACTGTTGTTGGCCCAAACAGGGCAGTTCCAATAGGAAAAATCCTTAATGAGTTTCTCCACTTTATGATGAGTGCAATCACTGGAGACTATGATTCTCCTTCAACTTCTCTGTCTCTATCTTGAGAGGTGCTCTACTTACTTTCTCAATTGCCTGTGTGGCATTTATTTACTTACCAGATATCAGCAACTCCTTGAATATATAATCAACAATTGATCTTGTAAGAAATCTTTAATTGCCAAGGTTGACTTGTCGCTCTTTATTTAAATGTTACAGTTGTTTATTTTGCCCTGAAAAAGTAGGAGTATTGATATTCTGAAAATATCTGGGCAGTCTTCAAAGTCACTAATAAGTCTCGGTAAATAATATGAACTGTACATAACAACAATCTTAACAATTATCTTACAGAAGTAACAGGAACATAATTCATGCATGCTTTTAATCCACGCTAAAATTTTGCAAGTAACCGAAGTGAAAATATCACTGCATAAAATCAAATATCTGGGCGATGTGGACCAATAATTGATATCGTTCAAATCATATCATACACATGTGGAAACTTAAAATAAGACCAATTGTTTCTGCGAAGATATGCAAGGTTTGTGTTTGAAATTTCATTACCTACTAACATAAAATTAAGTTTTCTTTATCAAACTTCTTTTACGGATTCAAAAAAGTTTGAATCCAGGAAATATATTAGAAGTCTATGTCTTGGATTTAAGTTGTATATGTACAGACGTCTTAAGACATAGCTGGAATACCTAACCTTCTCTCTTCAATAAGTAAACTGAGTTAACCTGAGTTGGCTCTTCATCACAAGTTACACATGTTCCTGTAGATGTTTAAGATCTCTCTTCATGCCAGTAGAAATCTATGTATCTGAAAATATTGCAGGTACTCATATCAAACAAGTATCATCTTAATCTCTATTTTGAAAATGGCTCTTCTTTTTATCTCAGAAGCTAATCTGTCAAGAAATCTAAATGTGTCATATTCCTCCTTGAAATGATTGAAGCAAGTCAGCAGAAGCTTATCTGAGACCATATGAAAACTTAAAGATCGAAATCATTAGAGAGATAGACGGATGCCGTAAAATTTTGATGTCCAGTAGCCAGGGTGCGCAGGAAGGATTAAGTAAGACTTTATTCCTGATAAACCAGATGAAACCCTTTCTGTGTACGTAAAAACTGCTCATAGTTCTAATGTAGTTCACTTACAAAACATACATTTTATTGGTGAAAGAGTTGAAAAAAAGTTAGAGCCCGATAAATCAATTTGGAAGGATGGAGAAGACTAATTCTGTGCCATAAAGGGTGGCTCCCTTCTTATACTATTAGTCTTACCGTACCTAAATTCACTAAACTTTTTATCTATTTTCAAGTATTTAACGGAAAACAGACACCTTTTTCAGTTTCAAAATTATGTATCAGGCTCGATAAAAGAACCAAGGTGGATGAAATAAACAGCCAAAGATTAATTTTTCTTGTGTAAACAAATTCAGTATAATTTTTTTTATTATGAATCGGTTTTGTGAGAAAATAGCAAGTCCTTTATCAGTACAAATCCTTTTTGATTTTCTTTGAAAGAATCCGAAAACAACGTGTCCTATTTCCAGCCCTATCTTTTATTTGAGATAGGCTCGTGAAAGCTTAAAACAGATTGATTCTTTGTGGAAGTGCCACCGACAGTGTAACATGGTCCATCAAAAGTGAGAGGAAAGTGGGATTCACTTTGAGATTCTCACTTTTTATTTTTCCGTACTGTAGATTTTATTCTTTAATTCAGTGTCATATAGGTTAAATGTATAGATCACCCATTAAAAACAAAATAAAAAATATTTGTTTAAACCTTTTGTATTTATTCTTTTATGCCAGTGCGGGTTAAGGATGTAATCAACGAATGTAGAAGTTTAAACCGCAGAGATAATTGATCTAAGCACAAGAATATACAGGTTTCCCCAGTAGCACATCTTATAAAAACGTTGAAAAACTTGTAAAGAAGTTGTAAATTATCAAGAGTACAAGAATATTAAGTCAAAAATTTGTGATCAAAGAGATAAAGAGAGGTAATTCATACTTTTTAAGTAATTTACTTGTAAAAATCTCCATATGGGCATTTTGTTCTCCATCTATTTTACTACTTTTTCTACAAGTTATTCACTATATTTTGCTTTTTAAATTGTGCCACAATGGGAAATTAAAAAATTTAGGCGAGTAAAATTATTTATGTTCACATTACTTGACGAAGTGAAATAAGACTCACCGAAAAGCAAGGTGGCATTACCAGAGAGAGAAAAAAAAACTTTAACAGGTTTTACTTTCAGCAGTTTTTTTTAAAATAATCTTTCTGCCTTAGATTTTGGTAGGTAAGTGTTCGTGGGAAGTTTTTTACACTTTAGTCTTTTAAACAGTTCTTGCCACTAAAGTTAAATTTTTTGGAAAATAACTTTTCCTGTTTATTTCCTTATTTTTTTTATTCATTTTTGTTTCCTTGTAGGTACTTACTTTTTTTAAGCATCACTAGGCAGGGGATGGAAAGATTTCAATTTCACCGTGTCCAACACTTACAGGTCAGTGGATCGGTGGGTCCAATTATTTTGAACATGAAGAATAGTCTTGGGGGAGGGAAGGGAGGGAGGGAGGGAACACCCAAGTTTGGGCTGAAATGCTCGGAAGAGCACAGTGCAATGAAAATATTGAAATAAAATTGCATAAAGTACTGTTAAATCTTCATTGGGTCAATGATGTCAATTCTAAACAATACATACTTACTTAAACAGAGTTTCGCATAATCGCAAGACAGACGATTTGCAATGCAATGAAAAATTGCAACTTACCTACCTCAATCAATTTCAAAAATGAGAAGCGCCCCTTCAATTAGCAGTTAGGCAACATTCATGACACTCCTATGGAGCTGCAATTAGAGTGCTGCAATAAGTTTACTTGTATTTTACTATGGAATTGCAATTCGTGCTAGATACTTACTTGGGTGGTAGTATATGTTTCATAAATTTTTTCTACGTTAATATGAATCTTCTTTTTGCCTTCGTTGATAAAAAATAACAAAATTTGGTTAGTAAGATATATTTTTCTAGCAATCAACAGTTCTCTGCGGAGATTGTACTTCGTTCTTTTAAATACCTTCGGTATGCCGAAAAATGCTCCTTTAATTGACGAGATCTAGCGCCAGACATCGAAATACACGCCACATTAATACTTGCAGCCGTTAGCAGTGGGTTTCTATTACATTGCATTCCCTACGCAACAGATGCAGTTGACCGCCTTTCTGAGCGAACTTTTCAGAAGCCCCCCTCCCTCCCTCCTCACCCCCTTCCTCGGGTGATATTTTGAATCTGACTTGGGAGCCATACTGGATATCCGGTTTAGTTTTTTCTGTTGCGTTGGTCCCGGGAACCTCATTGTGTCCCGTTGTGATTATCTATCGAATTATCAATAAGATTTTTGCATGTGATCCATAGAAAATTTCAGGTAAGCATCGACTCTTTTATCGAACTCGCTAAAATTGTTAGACAGTGCTCATCTGTATCATCGTTTTCGTGTAACTATTATCGGCACAGGCGCCCGACCGTAGGCTGCAACGATTAGTGTGGCCAAGTTGTCTACATACTCATGCAATTTCGTCTCTTCATCTTTTTGTTTTCTCATGCCTGTTCGGTTGAGACAGCGGTAAGATAAATTTTCTACGAAGTGTCTCCAATACAGCTTTGACCTCCATACAGTCCCTAACCCCGGAGCCCAATTTAGGTAGCGGCACCCTTCATCACATGGCAACCTTCTGTAAATGAATATGATTTTCATTATCTAGAAACTGAGTCTGTCTTTTTCAACCACATTATTATTGCAAAATGTTTGTAATCACTGCAACTAAGGGGAGACTCCTCCTAACGTTTTGGGCGATTGCCACCTCTAGTGCACCAACTGGTACCCGCGGTATCTAACCTAACATTATGTAAATCTGATCTCACCTACACAGAAGCTCACAGTCATCTGAGCACATCCCCTTTTTACTTTTAACAGAGGGCAAATGATTTCATCTTGTCGCAAAATATTTTGATTTGCGTAGTTTGATTTACCTTACTTTTGCAGTCACTCTTACCCATGCAACTGTAGTTGACAACAATTTTCATTCCCACTGACGGAAGTTTATAGAATTTGTTTATGACAAGATAAAATCCTCTGCAAGGATAATGGGAAATTGCTTTTAGAAACATTAACTTTAAATGATTTCATACCATTGTGTGGATGGAAGGTGATTGTTTTCGACCATTTGAATGTGTTAGTAAAATTTTGCCTCTAAGTAGATCAATTTTGTTAATGCAGCTGTACGACCTAATATTTGTTTTCTTTTTCCAGTGATATTGCGGCATTTATTTAAAACAAAATGGCTATCAACGTGTATTCAACAAATGTAACCTCAGATAATCTCAGTAGGCATGACATGCTGGCCTGGGTGAACGACACCTTGTCTGCAAGCTTTGGAAAAATTGAAGAACTTTGCACGGGAGCAGCGTACTGCCAATTCATGGACATGCTTTTTCCAGGTGAGTTCTCTGTCTGCACCCTTTTTTCTCTGAATCGGTCAGGTTGTTGAAAGCAATCACTCTCATTGCCAAATTTGAGCCATGTCATCATAACTACTTAGTGAGGTTAAGTAGTTCAGCAGAAGAGAAAACGTTTTATAAGATTTCAGGCATTGTCAAATTTCTTGTGATATAAAGTGCGGAATTTCTGTGAAAGTTTTGGTTAGTTTTCTTCCAATTTTATTGTGAATTTTCTTCACAATTTGATTGAGACCATCTGAAAATTGTAGGGAAAAACATTCATAACTATCCAAAGAAACACACATTTTATTGGGTGAGACTTAGCAACATTAGATTGTTTATTTGACTTTCCTCTGTACAACATCATATCACTTCCCTGAATCAGTGATAACAGCATTATTTTACGCCTAGTGAGGAAGCTATTTATCTTAGAATGGGAGAGTGTTGACTTTTTGAGAAGTTTTTCTATTAGATGAATATATGACCAATTTTAGTTTTCAGCTTTCAATCACAAAGGCATATCTTCAGAACGTTAGCACTTTTTTGTTGCTGTTTCCTCTCCTGTCTACTCTTAGAACCGTGAAGGGTGATATATTTTTTTTTTTTTTTTACAAAGATCTAAACCCAAGACCTCCAAAGGCAGGGTTGCATATGATTCTGATACTGCAGTTAAGGACGCAGAATCATTTTAACGCCTATCATCTGTAAACCCCTTTTTCTTCAATAATTTTGATGGCTATGATGGCTAATAATGGCTATTTGCTCTTTAATACAAACATGTTGTGATTTTCACTTTGCTTTAGAAAAAATACGCAATTTATATAGTATTTTATACCAGTCTCCCGGTTTTAAACCCATTTTTTAAACCCTCTCATTTTTGAATGTGACTAAGGTGGGTCGAGAAGGTTTTGCACCTCTGACATCAGTTATTTCAGGGGTCTGTTGGATTTTTAAAGATATCTAACTTACTTTTCCCTAAGTACTGCCAGTCACCAAAGTATCCTATTCATGACTTTAACTCTCTATTGCATGAATTAATTTTGAGTTTTGGATTCTAAAAGACTCAAATTTATGTTGTGGCTTTTGTGAAAACAGAGTTCCAAATATTTTCCTGAAATTCCAAATCTTAGGTAATCAGTTTTTCAACAAAGAAAACACTGATAAAAATCTGCAAAACCATGCCACAGAGGAAAGATTCAATTTTTCTAAAACTGAAAAATGCGCTGTTACGATTTAGTAAAATTGTGCCGTAGAGGGTTAATTTGCACATAATCATTTCTTGAAACAGTCCCCCTTATGCTCGTTTGATTGTGTGCCATGAGCCCTGCTACAGAATTTTCTTGAGCATTGCGAAAATGTTGGCAAAGGTCCAAGGTTGGCACTGTCTGGGAAATTGAGAAACAACCTGATGATACTGGTCACAATAGTATCAACAAACTTCTATATTTCAATTATTAAAATACAGGGCTCCTCCTTTGAGAAACCTTTTATTATTTATCTTAGCCAGTGACTGACAATGAGAGGTTCATCCCAAAATTGAACTGCGTTTAACATAATTGTTTAACATAATGGAACCATGCCACATCAGCTATTACCAAATTTAACTGGACAATTTAATTTTTTATGGGAGAACGTTTGTGCGGATTCCTTTGAAAATTTCAAGGAATGTACTGTGGAGAAAATTCACTGAAATTTGCACTAAAATCTGCACAACCGTTTTCATGAAAAAAATCAAATTGCTTAATTAAATTTGGCAGTAGCTGACGTCGCTTGGTTCCTTTCTGTTTAACGCAGTCCAATTGTGAGTGCTTCTTTTAAAAGTATTGTACCCACAGTAAAGCTAAAATGAGTGAAGCCCATAAAAATATGAGTTAATGAATAGTGAGCTTTAGTCAATTTTGCTCCAAATTTCTCCAAAATTTCTGCATCAGATGGGGGAAAAATTACCCTTTAAATCTCTAAAGCAGTGTAAAAACATCATTGAGCAATGCATAATCAGGGTGAATACGGTTAAGAAAAACTGGGGAAAGTCGTAGGAAAAGAAAAAAATGTTATACAACTTGTAGGAAAATGGCGTCTTTGAAAATGATGAATCGTTATGCGTCAAGTCTCATAGATCAAGCTCATTTTCCGGTAGAATTAGAAAATATTGTATTCCATCTTGTTTCTCAGTGATGGAATTTTTTTAAAGTTTGTCAGAAAAGTCAAGGGATTTCAATCTGAATTTCTTTGGCATCCCCTGTGTAATGAATTATTCATTTTTCAAAATAAATTGGCAAGGTTAGTTGCAGTTTTGTCAAATTAGTAAGTTTGAATTGCTCCAGAGAATTCTCGCTCTATAAGTCACTCAAATTATTGGTTGAACTGCTCAGAAACTGAGAATTGAGTGAAATGTATGGAGACGAAACAACCAGGATTTCAGCATCAGACATAGTACCTGCCGTGTAGTAGAGACTGATGACAATTTTTGACGTGAGACAAGGTCTTTCTACACTCGTAGATGAATCTGCCTCCAAGAGATAACAGCTACTGATAACAAACACTTTCAATATTTACCTGCTGCTTTTAATGACATCATCATTTTGACTCAGAGGTTTTTTACTTTTTTTATCAATTTTTTACTCGAACAATTTTTTTTATCAATCTTCCATTTAGTTTTTGAAGTCAAAAAATTATTAACCCTTTATTGCATAGCGTTATGAATTTGTAACAACGTATTTTTGGGGTTTTTAAAAATTGTTTCTTTCCTCCGTAGTATGATTTTGCAAATTTTCATTTTTTTTTCCTTTTTTTGAATAACTGATTTCCAAAAATGTATAATTTTGGGGAAAAATTGGTACCTACCCAAGGTTTTTTATGCAGTTACAAAATAGAGCTTTATCCCCCAAAATCTAAGATTCAAAATTAATTCATTCCATAGAAGGTTAATGACTTGAGGGATCTCTTTTTTTTCTTGTTAATTTCAAAGTACAACAGGTTTTCACTAATAGTGAAAAAAGGAATAAAAATTCCCACGAAATTTCCAAAACGGCTTGTACCTACCTCCAACAGTCATTTAATGGAAATGATTCATTTACTCCCCCCCCCCCCCCCCCCACTGTTTTAGCATTTTTACAACATTGCAGTGCACGTGCATCAGTTTTCAGTAATGTAGAGGCTCATCTGCAGGGTTATGGGCTTGAGGTCAAAAGTTGTTATTTTTGCAGGTTTCTGAGGATAAGTCACTGACCCTGAACTGGTCACAGCTGAATTGCCAAATAAGGCAACCCATTTAAATATCTCAATTTTAAGGCTAGTTAGATTGTGTAATCCAGGCTGCAGCATCACCAGTCAGGAGCTAAAGAGAAAGTTATAGTCATATTAGGATTGTCTTTTATTGACCATTCACAAGAGAGCTGTTTATTGAGTTTCATTTGACTCATTCTGCCTTTTCCCTCTCTCTTTCTTTTTTTCTCTTTTTTCCAAATGCTGTATTGTCAATTTTTTTCTCTCATTCCTAGTCCCAGCTGGGGAGTTTTTTTTTTTTTGGGGGGGGGGGGGGGTGTCATCCCCTCTTAATTGATGTTCAACTTAGTAAAATAACATAATCACCTTACTAGAATGAGCCACCAGACAAGATCTGAAGTAGATAAAGATAGCACACATTCTCTTCAAAATCTCACTTAGAAAATAATTAACTCTATAGGTAGTTCTGATATCAAGTCCTGAATGAGATCTTAATAATATTTTTAACACAGATCGAATGAAAAAAATCGTACAAATTACATCACCAGTGTTTTTGCCATTTATTGTGAACACTCGTATACTTCCTGTTGTGTGATTTTTTTCCCTGTGAATTTGGAGAAAAAACATTTTGCGTTGTGCTTTATTTCATACCCTTTTCAGAGGCCCATTGAATGGTATTTGAAAAAGGTTTATGTACTATGTGATTCCTAATGCGTTTCTATCTTTAATTCAAAGGAGCTCTTTCATTAAATGGTCATTGAATAGTTCAGAATGTGTTTTGTCGGTAATTTGACCGACAAATTTAAGAAAATAAAACAAGAGAGTTAAAAAATTGTTCTGCAAAGAGCTGCATATTTTGAATAAATAATACCTCTTTGATTTCCTGGATTTTATAACTTTCCTCTTGCCAACTTTTTCATTGACTATTGTCAGTTTTTTTTATCCCAGCGCTCTTTTTTGTTTTATACCTTTTAACTATACGAACTCAAAAGGGAAGCCATGCCATAAAAAAACACTGGTAAGCGTGTAAGTTGGAATTAACCGAGTTCTCCTCCAATTGATTTCATATCCTATCTGTGTTCCTCTGTTTTCAGGGTCCGTTATTTTGAAGAGAGTCAAGTTCCGAACAAATTTAGAGCATGAATACATACAAAATTTCAAAATACTTCAAGCAGCATTCAAAAAAGTTGGTGTAGATAAGGTATGACACTGTTCCTTAAGTCTCAGTATCATGTGACTCTTCACTGAGTGAGATTCAATTAGTATTCGATGCAAGAAAGAGCATTCTTTGATAGCTCAATATGGAAGTAATAGCTGAGAACAACAGTTGAATTTTAATGAGGACAACTCCTTTAATGTTCAAATTCTGATTCTTTATAATTGCTCATTCAAGTAAGCATAGACTGATAGTGGTGCATCGCCCATCATTCAAAATAAATGCCATGAATATTAGGCTGTTCTTAAAGTCTTCTAACTGGTTATGGGACTTAAAAATCATAGGTAGTAGCTCGCTTTTTACCTAATAAAAATATGAAAATGCTAATATTACCAATGATTAGTGCCTTGTTTTGCTCACAAGATTGATTCCTTTCATCACTACCGGAGCTCACTTAACCCATTTGCATACTAATTCATTTGGAATGTCCCGGATCTGAGCATACCGTTTAATTTGGCTAAAATTAGTAACTTTGATTACTTCTGATTAGTTCTATAAGTTCCCCAAAATGCTGAAAATTGATGCTCTGAGTATACAAAATACATCTGCCAGGAAATTAGTATTAGTATCTTAGAAAAATAATTTAAACTATCATGTTAAGAAATAACTACAATAGCCTGGGTTTTTTGTAATCTTTGAGCCCCCAAAACTTTGGTTCTGTTGGTTGTAGGAGTTGAACTTTTGCGATCTTCATACGATCATGGATCACTCAAGTCTCATCAAAATCTAAGACGGTCATGAAAATTCATTGGTTGAATTGACATCGACTGACCTGACACGAACTTTACTTAGTGTTTGAAAAATGTGTAGTTTTATTCATACTTGTTTTAACCGTAACGTTTTAAATTTGAATTTCCTTCTTATTCATGTTTATGTTCAGGTTATTCCTGTAGATAAATTGATAAAAGGAAGATTTCAAGATAATTTTGAATTTTTGCAATGGTTTAAGAAATTTTTCGATGCCAATTATGATGGTAGATTATACGATGGGTTTGAAGCCAGAGGTGAAATACCATTGGGAAGTGGCGGTTATCTAGGAGCAGAGCAAAGTGGATTCTTAGCTCCGAAACCCTCCAAATTGTCTGTTAGAAACTCGCGTCAGGTTCTCAGGCAACCGGGTACACAAGTTTTTTCATTCCACTGTTGAGCTTTCTCAGTCTCCGTAGAGCTCTGCCTGCTGTTCTCTTATCAGTTACCCATTTTACCGTAGAGTTTACTCAGTCTTTTTATTTTGAACATGCTCTGGAACTAGGAAAGACACTCCTTCTTCTCAATGAGTAGGTGTGTAGAAACTTCCATACCACAGGACCAGTAGGTCCCGGTCTGATCCTGTGAAATGTTTTTTTTTTTTTTTTTTGCAAGGTGGGGAACTAAACATCCAAGCGCACTGTTTTTGGGGGAATCAAACCCTCAAGCGTGCTGTTTTAAGGGAACAAAACTGTTAACTGTTACTTTATGTGTCAGGCAAAATTCTGCGAAAACTTAAAATGGGGAACCTAAATTTATTTTGGGGAAACCCTTGGAAGTTTCTGCACCCCTTCAATGAGTTTAGTGCTTGCCTATTTGTCTTCTGTTAAGACATGAATTTTTTAATGTAATTTTCTCAGTGCTTTGCTGGTAAGTTGCATTTACAATTATGGTTGCATGCCAAAGTGCATATTGATTTTAAAATTATGAGTTTTCAAATATACCTGGTTATTTTTGCTTCACTTTAGAAACTTAATCCTCAGCTATTCCTGATGAGTTTTCTTTTGCTTTCCTAAAAGTTTTTGTGAGATCAGCAGTGTCAACAGGTGTGGAAAATGTGGAATTATCGGAGAATTTCAATAGGCCAGGGAAATCAAGGAATCATGAAGAAGACTGTAAAATCGAAAAAATCTTGTAACTTGAAATCTGAAAAAAAACATTCTCACTGTCCACTTAATCAAACTAAGCCTCTGTCAGGCTCAATTTTTCTAAGTTACACTATGAATACTGAACGAAGGATTAAGTTTCCATAAGTAAATGGAGTTTTATGAATTTTATGAGTTGAATGAATGATCAAAAAGTGAAGGAAAAATTTTCACATGTCTCTGTCAAGTAGTGAAATTAGGCCAAAAAATGTTAATTTTCAGTTGTACACGTTCAAATTAGACATATTTATGCTGAAAAGAATTACGTTGCAAGCACCCCCATGCATCTAGCTCTTTTCATCATAAATTCCAGCATGAAAAATCTTTGAATACCGGTTCGAAAAAACAGTCTGCTCTCACTTATCATCAATTGTTAATTATTGCATCCTCAATAACACTCATGCACCCAAAGCTTGATAAGAAGTAGAATACATCTCAAGAAGTATTTTTGAGATGATTTTAAGTTGCTAAACCATTTACTATGTAAAAGAGAATCTGTTTAACCAAGGCTATTGCGCAAGAACGAATTCTTCTTTCTATTTTTTATTTCAGTTGTTCTTTCATTTTTATCATGTCTTTTTTCCTCCTTGTCTCTCCTGCTCAGGAGCACCCTGGAACTCAAGCACTAATATGTCAATTGCACCTTATCTAAACATTTCAGATTGTTCCCATAGATAAACTCGTTAAAGGCCGCTTCCAAGATAACTTCGAGTTCTTGCAGTGGTTTAAGAAATTTTTCGATGTCAATTATGCCCTGACTGAGTACGATGCTCTTGCAGCTCGTGGCGGTGAAGGTATGGGTGCAGGAGGTTCCAGCGCCAGAAACATAGCCAAAAGAGAACCCCCAAAAACAAATTACGGAACTAAAGCTCCCTCTATAGCCTCTCGAAATGGTGATTTTTTTTTGTTTACATTTTGATTTTTCATGGTTTTTTTCTAACATCAACCTCTCTTAACTTCTTTACTTTTTTTTTTAAAGAAAATGTATTTATTATTATTATTATTTCAGTAGGTATTATTGATTGCAAATCTTGGAAACCACATATTTCGGTTTGCTATTTTGTTGACTTCCAATCATACCTAGTTTATTTTTTCTGAAAACTAATCAACATATTTCTCAAGAATTTTCGTAATTTTTCTCAGCTATCTATTTCTAAAATATGTTGGAAAAATCTAAAACAATTGAGTTTGCTTATTTTAAAAATCTGAAATAGGATATGGCATTTTGAGATACTTGAATCAAGCTAAATGGTTACTGAGTTTAGCGATCTGCACATTTTTCTTCTCTTCATCACTCTCTTATTATTTAAAAGCTGCTTTCAAAAACTAGGCCCACATTTCTGTTTTCAAAATGCATACGCCCATGATACGAAAGTGACTTATCATCATCATAATAATTGACATTAAGGCTGGCATAACTTTGATGCTCTTGTAAATCGAAGCCCAAAAGGTTAATGTAGCTCCAAAAATTAAGTTCCTCTCTCTTTTCTTGTTTTGCTGATCGTCAGTTTTGAGCAAACGTTGCAGTGTTGGCAGTTTGCCTTAATCAGTACTAACTTTGCTTGTTTTGCTGTATTTTGCTTGATTTCCTTAAAGTGGACTTGGATCCAGTGCACAGTCATTTCAATCTGACATTTTTGTTTTCAAAATTCTCCAAATTGATAATTAAATTGATGCGCCCAAGTTAACATCTGATCTAGTATGTTCTGCGCCTCTGCTAGGACTTTCAAAATAGAAAATAAACTTACCATTTTGCAGTTCTTGCATGCATCAGAACGAGAAGCAAAACTGCTTTTGTCTTGGTAAATGTAGCCTAAAAGATAGTGTCTTGAATTCATAACTCTGCATTAAGCATGCCTTGTTGCTTTTTGTCTGTAGTGTAATTTTTCTCTTTCTCTAACCTTTTCTTAGCTATTCAAGGTGATTTAAAAGTCTTGCGCTACCAGGCCCTTGCATCACCCATGTAACTTTTGAACAAATTCAGGTAGAGACTTGAAATTTTGTGATTGCTCCTAGGTCAATGAAAATCGTTTTTCAGGCCCCCCAAAATTTTAAGAGGATCTCCCCGAAAAGGGACAAGAATACTAAGGGTTACAGGGGTGGTTAGGGACTTTTAGATCACGTTGTATGTATACTCTTGTTTTTTACATTGCCATTCTTTTTTTTCTTCGCAAAAATTTTTAATTAACAAAGCCACTAATGAAGACACAGATAACGTAAAACACGCATGAAGAACTCGGAACATCAAAGAAGACTTACTGGCTTTTAGTATATTTTGATGAAACTTTAATACGAAATCATAAAGTGCATCACTAGGCTAAGGCAAAAAAATTAGGTGCTTTGGTCAAGGAGGAGTGAATATATTTGAAATTGAACTTACACATTCATATCTTACATGTTGATGCATGGCAGAAAAATTGCAAGTCTTCCCTTTCTCAGCATTTGTCGATTCTATTTCAACATCTCCATGACATTTCAGATGTGACTGGCAACGCCAAGGAGCTAGCTGTCTCCTTATCTCCTCCCCCCCCCCCCCCCCCCCCCCTATAATTTTAAAGTGAATGGGGTAGTACCAAATGACATTCTGAGATATCTGTTCTGCCATCCTTCCTGACCTAGCCTCTTGACTTCAACCTTCTTGCCTCTTTTACACAACTGTTCAATCATGAATTTATCGGCTCGTACCGACCTAACCAACTAATTATTTGGATTTGGCCAAATGATGAACTTCATGATTAACTATTAATGTTTCGCCAAAATGTACCAAGAGCTAGTAAGCCCCCTTTAGTGTGCAGAGTTCGTTTATATTTTTATTTCAAGACTGTCTAAGGAAAATGAAAGCCGGACAGTTTTATTTCCAGTCGCTCTGAATAACAACAAACATTTTTTTTTTTTTTTTCTTTGAAGGTAGCACAAACAGAAGTTTAGGTTCTGAAGGAATTCGAAAATCAAAAGAAACTTTAAACCCTGTTAGGAGGTCTGATGGACTAGGTATTAATGGTTTTTGCTTTTTTAATTTATACCTTCTGTTACTGCACATGAAATCTATTCCAGTCTTTTAAAGAAGGAAAGGAACCCTCTGTTCTTTCAACTATGTAAATCCGGCCTTGAAGTTAAGTACATAGTCCTTATTTAATTTCTTGCTCCAGGCAGTTTACTTTATTCACTAAATTGCTCCGTTTCAAGAGCAGAAACCTCATTACAAATAAGCTATCCTGAGAAATTCTAGCAAATGTTCACTTATTATTTTGCCATCGCTCAAATCTTAAGCCTACCTGCTTATTTTTCTCTGCTTTTGTTTGCTTGCTGCTGTAGTTTTTGCCTATGATTATAACCAATGTTTCCCTCTTCTATGTCTGCAGAAAGTAGAAGCTTGATTCTTCTAAAGGCAGAAGTCAAAATTGAGTCTCAAATATGGCATTTTAGTTTAATTCCTAGTATCAACAAATCATTGAAGAATCAAAATCAATGACGCGTGTAATTTCCACATCCATGTAAAATCAAAGAAAGTTGATGATCAAAATCCCAATTGATTACATGAAAATCTCAATGGATCAAATTGAAATTTCTACTTGCATCAAGGGAAATAAATAAATGACACTTAATATCTTTGTCAGTATTTTAAATGCAAAGTTGAAACAGGATTAGTCATTATTAAAAGATCAATTCGTCATCTAAAACTAGTTAATATTGAAGAATTAGTCTGTGTTTGTGGACAAATCACTCCACCCTGAGACTGTATTTCGAGTATTCATAAATTTTTCATGGTAATATTTATTGGGGGAGAAAAAACATAATCAACTCGAAAATAGAATTTAAAAGCAGTCAAATGATAGATTTTCACGTTTCAAGTTGAACTGAATTCATATGAGTGGTACTTTTAAAATTCATGCATAGAAAACTAAAATTTGCCTAGGGCCTTAAATTTTTGACAGAATTCATCATTTAAAACATTGCTCAATTTTTCTTTCATAGCCAAAGCTTATGTTTTCATTTTATGTAGTTTAGTCTCTCCATCCACCCTTCGCATGCTAAGATCTTCACGTTGTTTTAAGGATTCTAGAATGTTTGAGTAGTACACCGTTAGTCATTAGGGAAAATGTCTCTAGAAATTTACAGCTGTTCTGTCAAAACTTGTATTAGAGGCTGCATCCCCAATTTAAGATATTTTGTAGCTTCAAATGTCACATTATTGAGTGTTTCCTTATTGTCTTGGGCGTTTACACTTGTCTTTCAAAAAAGTCGACGAAATATGAAAGATTTTAAGCATGGATTTTGATATTGCTCTTTTAATATCATAGGGGAATGAGAGAGCCAGTTCAGTGAAAGCTCGTTGAGTCGAACGATGATTAAAACAAACACATCTGTATTTTTGAAGGAATTATACTAGTAAGCACTTCAACATCTGTGACTTTTGATGTCCTTCGATGATTTGTTGAAAGTGAAAAGATGAAATTTGAAAACCTACTGAAAAATGTTTAAATTTATAATCAATTATTGAAAAATTTGAGAAAGTTACTAAAAAATCACTTATCAGTTTCCTGAAATCGCTTATTTCGAATTTTTGAGCTTATTTCTTGCAAAGTGGTATAGCGCACAGAAGGAAAAGCCGCATTAGTAGTTTCATGAGCCTAGAAATAATGGGTGCCAGCCAACTGTTGCTCATTAAAAATGTTTGAAGCTTTAGTTTTTGTCCTCCTCTCTATCCTTCTAAAATTAGTAGCTATAAATAATTAATCTTCATGTCTCTTACAATATTGTAGATAGTCAAAGATTTGCTAAAATCTTAGGACAGAGTCAGGACATATCTGATTTTCCTCCTTTCATGTTCTGTTTTTTTAATTGTTTCTCTGTTTCTTTTACAGTTCCAAGAGCTCAACCAAGATCAGTGAACCCAGCTGCCAGACCAGGAGTAGGTCGAGGAGATAGCGGTAAAATTGAAGAACTAAATAATCAAGTATGTGTTTTACTTTTGTATCCCACCTCCTTTTTTTCCTTGCTGTTGTATCTTAAGTAGTCCATCTTGAAAAAATGTAATTTTAGTTCCGTGAGCTGATCAAATAAATCCAGGCTTTTTTTAGTACTTTCAATTTTTACTTATTGAACAAAACTAGTTATGGCTCCTGTATGGCATTCTTTTATGGTAGCTGTCTGAGAGTTGCTGTAGTCAAGAATAGCAGGGTTATTTAAGGGAGCCTTAAAACGTCAGTGAAAACTAAGGAATGTCAGGGGAAAAGTGAAACGCGGCTGGAAAAAATGTAGACTAACTTTTTGTGCTTTCTTGAATGTGTTTGATATTTCATGCAATAAATTCTGTGTTCGGGTGTGGAAGTAATGATTTTTAACCATCCTGCTAATCGCTATAGTCCCTTTATACTGAGAGTCAAGACAACACCCCCTCATGGAGTCACAAGTGGGAATAAAGATTACAGAAATTGAAAGTTTTTTGTAATCTTTGATCGGCCCATTCTCAAATTCCTCTCTCCGTTCTCTCTTTCATTCTGTTTGTTCCTTGCCGAACCCGTAATTCCCTGGTCCATTCCAGATTAAAATCTTTGCAATCGGTGAAAATGTAATCTTTATTCCCGTTTGTGACACTGTGAAGGCCTAAAATACGAGAACCAATCAGAAATGGATTCACATTGTCTTGACTCTCAGTATAAAGGGACTCTACTAATCGCTAATTGTCTGGGAATGGGCCTGTTGCAAACTTTTGCTAGAGCAAAAATAAGAGTTGTTCCTTGTAGATAATGTCTCAAAAATCTGATGAGCGCATCGGCAAATTCTGAAATGCACTCCTAATTTCACAATCTGCAAGAGAAATTTGCGTTTTATAAGCTTTCTGCTTCAAAAAGGATACTACAGCACAGGTAAAAATTTTGTTGGCGGAGTCGTTCCATTCAATCCCTGCCCAACATGGCGCGCAAGTTGAGGAGTGAACGTGGTCAATCAAGGCGGATACCTAACAAAGCGAAAAAAATGTGAATGTAAACTTGCTGGTTGTTATCAGGTGGTGAGAATCATTATCCTGTCACATGTGTTTTGGGGGATTGGCGGCGGCTGTGTTGAGTATTGCGTAGTATCCTTGTGAGCAGGGGTTGGATGGAATGACTCCTCTAACGAAATGTTCACCTGTGCGGTGATATTGTTTTTGAGGCGGGAAGCTCAAAAAGGCGCCAATTTCTCATGCTAATCGTGAAGTAAGGAGTGCATTTCAGACTTTGCCAATGCGCTCATCGTGATTTTTGAGACATTTTCTATGAGTACTAACTCTTATTTTTGCTCTAGCAAAAGTTTGCAACAGGCCCATTGTATCAAAATAGAAACGGGGAAATGTCAGAGGTCTCATTTTCTGAATTCTGTGGAAAACAAGATTGATAGTTGTGATGAAATTTTCTACATGCCCTATCAAAATCACCAATCCAATTTATTCAGTAGATCACTCTTGCCCAAGTTAATTTCTTTATTTCTGAAACTCTCACTGAATAATCTAGTCATTATCTCAACTCCTAATTGTTTCTATTTTTTCAGATGATGGAATTAAAAATAACAGTAGATGGACTAGAAAAAGAAAGAGATTTTTATTTCGGGAAACTGAGGGATATAGAAGTACTGTGTCAAGAACAAGAAGGAGAGTCGCCAGTGTTACAAAAAATTTTAGATATTCTTTATGCTACAGAGGTAAGTCCTTCTTTAAATCTTGAACAACTTTTACAAGTAATCTGCCGTGATAGCGAAGAGAGCAGTAAGTGCAAAAATGAAGTTTTGAGAAAACAGAATCAGAAGCTTCTGACTGGCAAATTTTATTGAAAGAAGCCTCCGTACTTTGTCAAATTGAAACTAATGGTCTGCCTACAAATCTTTTGGATGATTAAAAATTGACTGATTTTATTTTCATTTCATTGTTTTTGTACATCTGATGAGAGGATAGACGTATATCCAGTGATCTGTAAGATGGCATTCCCGTGGCCCCATTTACACACTGTAATATTACAACCCCACCAAAGCAGGACTGCATCATCGGTGGCATTTCTGCGCATTTGACACAAAATGTTAGAGTATAAAATTCCTGAACGAGCTTACTTTGCACAGCTTGTCAGGAGAAATTTGCTGCAGAGCAAAATTTGTTAGGACTAGAGTTGGGCCGAAATAGATTTTTCGGGTCACTGGAAATGGATATTGATTTTTTGTATCCGGCCAAAGTCGGCAGACACGAATATTCATTCTTTTTGGTCAGTTAACATTTGGTCAATCTGTAAACCTCTCACTCATTGCGGTGTTTCTGACTCTTGAAAAACTTAAAGCCAAGATCATTGGCTGTTAAGTCGAGTTGAGAACTTTCTCCAGCCTTTACCTAACCTTTGAGCAGAATCAAGTTGAGTCGGGTCAAGTTGGCCAAACTCAGTATAATTTGACTCATAACTAGACTTTAGCACAGCCATAATGGACTTTTTTTAAATTCATTTTCATTTTATTTTCTAGGATGGATTTGCACCCCCAGAGCAAGTTGAAGGGAACGGCGAACAAGAAGATTATTGAAACAACTACTTATTAATCAACTGAAACGAAAGTTTTGTATTTACTAATTTATATTTATTTATACTCTTACTTAATTTATGTCGGGAACAAGCCATTTCTAGCTGGAAGTGCATGTGTTCCGCCTTATCATATTTATATTTTTCTTCCTTTTCCCATTTTTGCTACCTACCTGTATTCTCTTCGCTCTTTTGCCGCCTTACCCTTTGTAACTTTTAGTTATTGTTTTCTCCCAAAGTGAAAGAAACTAATCTTTAATCAAAGTTAGCATTACTTGTCGGTTACTTTTTTCCGCAAAATTTGTTAATGATCATTTCTTTTAAATAAAAAGCGAGCAAATGACAATATCACGACTTTCATTACTTACTTAATTTCTTAGAAAATAATTTCTATTTTCAAGGTGACAAGTCTTTCAGGCATGGCAAGTATTAGATTTCACCAAAAAGAAAAGTTGCAAGGGAAAAATTACGTAAGAAATACAGTACCTCATGTTTGTTCAATCTCAAAGATGTCTCCAAAACTGGTAATGTTTCATAAATTACTTGATTGTAATGGATGTAAATCATTACAAATTTATCTGAATTCCATAATTATAGTACGGACTATTGAGGCACTTGAATATATCACCAAAACCTTCCAGTGCTGCTCTGAAGTCTTTTTAAAATCATTTTCTTTGACTATCCAAATGAATGTTTGTATTGAAACTTTTCAATTGAAACCTGCACCAAAATTTTCCTTCAAACCAATGTAACTGCATGTTGTTTTGAAGATATCAGCGGTGGAATTCCTAAACCACAAATCTTAGTTTGCCATGTTGCAGAAATCCTGTCATACTTTATTCCTCAAATGGAAAACTTCTCAACATCAAATTTTGAAACCTTCCGTGATATTTGTTTTTTATGTGAAAACTTTAAGGAAGGGTGTTGATTTGTTCTTGTTTAAAAAATTTAAAGGGGAGCGGAAATTTTAAAACACTGCAAAGGAGATAAGTGGTTCGGGAGTTTCACCGTTGATATTGTTGAAACACATCTTAGTTGAATCAATTATGTGGGTATTTTAAGCTCCATAAGCAGTGAATACTGCTGTGTGGAATTTTTCTCGCAGTAACGGACCCTTGATCAACGATTTAATAGTATAGTCAGCAGTTTTCCCCTTTATTTTAGTTAATTAGATAAAAAGTGTTAGTTTGTAAAAAATCGAAGAGATGAGAGCATTTTCTCTTTTTTAAGGGAATTCATTGTTTTTATACAGTAGACTACATTGGCTATGTGGCAAAGCAACTTCAATCGAGACAGAATTACTGATTCTGAATAATAATTATTCAGTTGAAGCAGAATCATATTCAATAAGTGATCAATGACTGAACCAAGAAAATATCCATCTTGCCTACCATGTTTTAAAATTTCCTCTCCTATTTTCATTGCTAGAATTCCTCACAGTTTCTCCTGTTAGGAAAGAAAATCGCTGAAGATTCCAAAGAATGACGTCTATTGATTTTTCCGTCAAAAATGAAGTATGAAAGGAAATTAGGTACGTTTCAGTCAAGACTTGTGTTTACAGAGTTGAACCATCACCTGTTTTTAAATATTTTTATTCATTGATTAGTTAGTTCACACAATTAAGTCAAAAGTAGTATGTTACGGTTTGTTTACAGGACTTTGAAAGAACAAATTGCTGACCAGCAGGGTGTCACTTGGTAATCTGATCCCTGATTATTGTTAAAAGCAAATCCTTTAAGGTGATTCTTCAAGTTCAAGTGAAGTGGTCGAACTGGCATGCTATGTACCGCATCGATTAGGTGAAAAATCTGTCGAGATTTTTGACCTAAAAGATGCGATTTATCGCATGCCAGTTCGACCACTTCACTTGAACTTGAAGAATCACCTTAAAAAAGAAAGGAAAGTGGAAACAGGTCTGATTCCTTCTGATCAGTGCAAGACAAGTATCACTTATCTAGAGTATTTATTCGTGCATTGCATGACAGTTATGCCCATTCTGAATACTACTGTTTGAAGCCCGGCCGATACAGTCTATTGCTTGTTGATAAATGAATAATTAAAAAGATATTTTTGATGTCGAGTTGAACAGGTTGTCAACTTCATATATTTTATTATTGTCAAGTCCGAAACTATTTAATAGTAGCAGCGGAAGCATTGATGCGCAAACTTTTATGTAAATAGTCAACTGTTTTAATTATCTGTACTTTACAGTTTGTAATTTAAAATTTTATAATATTTATTTATTATTTTTTACTTTTGTTAATGTCTAAGAGCAAAAATGGAGGAGAGTAATAATAAAGAGTGAAATGATTCAATTTAATCGCTAGTTTTATCATTTATCCTCCTCTTCGGCTTAAGATATTATGCATCCTAACATTTTCTGAATGACGAGTTTCACAGATCAAAGAGTTGCATAATTTTTTAGAAAAACTAAAATGTTGCTAATATCGAGTGTACTAAATTTTGCAATCCATTACTTTCTCTATACAGATAAGTGCCTTTACGGATGAGCCAAACATAGTACTTAGTTCTTTTTTAAATAGGTCAAAGAAGTAGGCCAGTAGATGCTATTTTTTTTAAAAAACGATTTTGACTAATAAGCCGAATGCGTTTCGATCCAAAGGATCATCTTCAGTGGCATTGCAATCGACATTTAACAGTTAACAATTTACTGATAAGCTTTATTAAAAAAAAGGTTGAGTCTTCAACGCCTGAGATGTGAAATTTCATGATAAATTTTTTTGCAAAATTTCAATGAATCATTGATAAAATTGAAGGCCTTTTTTCATGAATTAATGAAACTTACTGAAATTTCCAGGGCCATCTCAGACGGGAGTCTTACTGTACGTTTCTCTACTTATGCTTCATAGTTATTGGTCAAACTTTGGAACATCAATAGCCCTCTGAGGATGATCTTTTCAATCAAAATACATTTGGCTCATTAATTAACACCTTAAAAACTGCATCTCCTGGCCAACCCTTGCAACTTCTTCATAGAATATTATGTAGATGCTTTTCGTGCTCCTGAAGAAATCAGTTCTGTACTGCGAAATGTAACTTATCTTAACTTGCTTTCTTTTGTTGTTTTGGTCCAATCCTTTGTTACAAGGGATCGGACCAAAATAACAAGAGTAAGTATGTCAAAATAATCATGACATCCGACAGAATGAAAAAAACCCTTAAGCTTAAAATGTAACTTATCTTTTTGCATTTGTACCTCATGAAAAGAATCAAATACAGAGCCCTTGTTCTAAGCTTAAAAAGAGTTAAGTAGGAGTGTCCCATCAGTTTCCAGTTGACAAAAGGAAAGGTGCAGCTAAAGAGAAGTAGCGCTATAAAAACCCTTATTGATAGCTATCAAGAGTTTACGGAGCTGGTAAAAATACTGACATGTGTATCAGTTATACGAGCCAAGCAACCAAGTGGATTGACTTATGAGTCAACATAGCTTTGATTTTGAGCTCAGGCAGTTCCAATTGATCGATTTTGTTCTTTGTCACAACTGCTGTCTTAATTAAAACTTAGAATTGGATTGAGAGGGATTGATATTCAAGAGTCAGGAACTGAGAAAAACAACAATTTACCAACAGGTATAATGTATTTTCAACCGGCGGATGGATTGGTAGTAAAAAAAAAGGAGAAAAAAATGATGTACAAAAATTATTAATTATTAATTAAAAAATAAAATTAAGATTAGAGTGTGGGAGGAGAGAGAGCACTATGGGCTCTTTGGCGGCAGTGGTTCCGACGCTAAGCTTTGTATCGTGATATCAGGCAGGTCTTTGATTCCATCCTTGCTGATCACTTGAACTTTGAAATTGGCTAGATTGATAACAAGTCGCTTGTGGATTTCGCGGACACACATTTTAATTAATTCATATGCTTCAGCCTGAGTCATATCTAGAAGAGAGAAATAAAAAATAGTGAAATGCATCATTATTACTAATTAGTAAAGTAGGAAAGCTTTTGTTGATCGCATTACATCAAAACACTGGCTCATGTCTCTCATTTTCCAAGTGTCCTCGCCAAGTTTTCTGATGATACTGAGAAAAGTTTTGATGGAGGAGAGAGCTTCATTCATGTGATCAGAACCAATGTGAGAACTAAAGACAATAATGGGATAAAAGAAAAAACTCGCTTGCAACACTCTTAAAATTTACATTTGAGCCATAACATTAAAACATCACAGGGGAATCAACCTAAATCATGCATTTTGATGTTTCAGGTTTCTTGGGCAAGAATTATACATTTTGACTTTAGCAAGTGAGATTTTGTTTCTTGACTTAAACGTTTTTCCAAGTTTCAGTTCTGCTTTCCTTTCTTCATTGAAGGAAATCAGTAAATTGATTTTGAAACAAAAAGGTTCATTTTTAAAATAATCATGATGGGACGCCAAGACCCTGAATCTCTGTTTGTGGCATAAGAAACTAGATGTTATTGTGGGAAATTACGTTTTTGTGTGCTTACAAAAAATCAAAGTCCACTCCTGTCATATCGAGCACTTAGCTAATTTTCATCTGGTTTTTTTTTATATAAATATACAATTTTTTAAAAGTTTTTTATATATTCAACAATATCTGTGAAAAATTTGATGAGCATACATGCCTCTTAGACGTTATTCTAACCCTAGCTTGGTGGTCTAATTAATCAATGTAAGTGCATCATTGACTATGGACGACTTTCAGGATAAATTTCAGAAAAAACTGTACTTACTTTCCCTGTAATATCTATCCAAAATACTGACAGTGATGAGACCTCCATAACCGTGGCAAGCATATGGAAGGTCCATAAGAGATGCCAAATAATCAATGAAGAATAGCTTGGCTCCTTCATCTTCTGAATATCCTCCAATCAGCATGTTGACATTGTAAGGGGTCTAGAAATAAAGAAAAGTAAAATTAATCATCACTGGAATATTTTTAACACATGGAAAACATTGAAATTCGAAACAGTGTACTTTCTTCCTATATGATGCTTCCAACTTGCAATGTGCCAATGACCGCAGTTAGAACAGGGTCATAATATGTTGAAACAAATATCAATCTCTGATTGGCTCTGAATCTGCACCACTCGAGAGGTTAATACATGCAGTCAGAGGGCACTGTTGATGAGTAGTGACGTGAACAATACTTGACTTTCATCTAGAGGTACACTAACTGGGTTCTAGTACTTGAAACCTGTCAAGAGGAAATCAAAGAAGCCCAGCACTGAAAGATCGGAAGTTGGCATCTAGACTGATTGTCCGCTTGATCATTGACTTGCATGATGCTACACATTGCGTCTCTTGAGTGCTGTACCTACCTTTGTAGAGTCTAGCTTCAATCATGGCCAGGTTTGACTTTTTGCTTACGCTCATGCTACTAAAGTATATCCATTCCCATTATAACTGCCAAGAATGAAATATTTGCGCAACATAAGTCAAACGGAAAGACTTAATAAAGCAGTCAGGGTGACTGGAGAGTAGAGGTTCCAAAAACTAATTTCGAGCTACTGTAAGAAATATTCCACTAACAAATCAAAATAGTATGCAGATTGGTAAACCTCATGGCTTCGTAGATAGTTTTGTCCCCTGCTCGACAGTTTTGCAGTACAAAAGATGAGTGGTACATCTTGAGGCTGAAATAAATAACTTGTAAATGACTTACCCTACTGCGCAAGTAATCTGCGAGGTTGCGTCTTGTGTAAACAGCAGCCGCTTTAGGAGAAAGAGAATAACCATTGCGCATTTTATACAGTTGGATGTTTTTAGATATGAACTCAGCAAACTGAACAGTGTCACCACTTTCACCAGCAATCGCCATGACTAACTTATCAGATATTTTGAACAGTTTTTCTTCATCTGCAAACAAAGCAAAAGAAAAGGTGGCATCAGAGTTTCATCTTATATTACACAGTACAAAATAGGATCTCAAAGTGCCTGCAATGAGCCTGTCCTGTGGTGACTATGAATGTACAAGGCCGGAATGAAAGGCAGAGAGAACGGTGTTACGTCTGAGTCTTGGAAATTGAACTGATACACCTCTATGAGAAATGCGGTAGTAAAAGTCACTTCAGATCAATAATTTACTTGGTGTCTACCACATTCTGATTGTAAAATGATAACTGAGAGAATCTCGGCAGCAGATATTAGGATAAAAGTGATTAAAATCAGAGCGGAATCTAAACACTACTACTTACCATCTTTCACGACAAAAAGACTGTAGGCATTCGTTTTGTCTGAAGCTAGAACTACAAAATCCTTGAAAGCAACACCGATTAGACACTCCATAGTGCACTAAAGTTTAAACGAAATTAAAAAAATATGAATAAATAAACTATGAAAATAATTTATGACTGAAAATACTACTAGTCATCCCGTGCTATCAACTTCGGCAAATTGAGGTTAGTTTGTTATCAAATTCCAAAGATCAAATACGGAACAGGAAAATTGACCGTGGAGCGTAATATGTTTGATAATATTTAAATAATCTCTTTTTCAATTTTGTTTTAAAAGTACATTTAAAAATTGAAATTGTTTATTTTAAATTGAATTAGTCAAAGTTCTTAAGTCCTAGGAGATCAAAAAAAATTATATTTTAAAATTAACCACTCTGAATTCCCCGTGACCAACAGGGAATGCTCTGCCGTTGAATCAGCTCAGTTTGTTTTGTTTACAAGTCGTTTCAATCAGTTTTCAAACCGGCGGCAGTAAGTACCGCCGCGAAGAATTTTATCATTTAATCTAACTTTAATAACGATTCTTGTGTTTGCTCATATTCTTACTAGTGTTCATCATGTTTGAAGCCCACAGTATTAATGCAGAGCATAAGGATTTGATACACGATGTGGCGTATGACTTCTATGGTCGTCGAATGGCCACATGTTCTAGCGATCAATTCGTCAAAGTAAGTGATTTTCTTTTATGTCAGAGTTAACAACCCGAAAATTTGCCTGAAAATTTCGCAGAGATTTTCCTATCATGCATCTATGAGACTTAGCTCTTCAGTAACTTGAAAGTTATCAGTCCCTCAAATTGTCAATGAAGTCACGCTGAGAACACACTTACTCTGCGATCATCAATGAATTTGATTGTTCAAGCTCTTGTAAACCCCTGACAATTGGAGGCAGAAAATCTACTCCAGGATGTATGCAACGATGTTAAAAGTACCAAATCTTGTACCCTGGGGAAGCTGACTTTCGGAAAAGTAAGCAGACTGTCTATGTTTGATATAGCTCCCGCATCGTATGTTGAGACAAACGTCAATCTCCGATTAGCTCTGAATTCGCACCACTCAACAGGTTAATACATGTGTCAGGTGGCACCACTGGTGAATGGTGACATAAACAATACTTTGACATTTGTCTCAACATACGATGCGCGAGCTCTATCTTTGATAATAGTATTATAATAATTCTTGAAGATAGCGAAGAAGCTGAAGGATACGGGTTTGAATTATGTTTTGCCTTCCGACCTTTCTGAATTACTTTGTCAAAGATCCTCCGGAAAACCACCGCAATTTTCAGGATGAGTTCGAAAAAACTCTCCCGGCATGTTCGTAAGTATTGCCATTTTAGACTCGGATAAGTAATCCTCAACTTTTTTAAATACTCAATGCCTTCTAATTCTTGCTTTGAACTACCCGCAGGTGTGGGACCAAGATGAAAATGGAGACTGGAATTTATCTGCAAGCTGGAAAGCACACAGTGGATCAGTATGGAAAATCACATGGGCTCACCCTGAATTCGGTCAAGTCTTAGCAACATGTTCATTTGATCGCACTGCTGCAATTTGGGAAGAGATAGGCAAGTATCCTCTTTCCATTTATTAATGATATAATTTGAAAATTTTGTAAATAGTGGAAACAACTTTGCTTTAACATTCATCTGAGATTCATAATATTCATCATCATCATACAGCAATAAGTATATAGACGACAAGACTTGGAAATCACGCACTGATTGCTGAAAACAAAAAACACCAAGTTTCTGCATCTTTTTCTTGGAAAATAACTCATTTTTTACTTTTACAGTGGGAGAAGTTTCAAACCCTGGAGAAAAAGGAATGCGCCACTGGGTTCGACGCTCTAATTTAGTAGATTCTCGCACATCGGTCACTGATGTTAAATTTGGGCCAAAATCCTTGGGATTGCTCCTTGTCACTTGCTCATCAGATGGTGTCATAAGAATTTACGAGGCGCCAGACATAATGAACCTTAGTCAATGGACACTCCAACATGAGATCTCCTGTAAACTCTCCTGTAGCTGTTTGTCTTGGAATCCATCATTTTCCAGGTAACATAACATTGCTCAAGTGCAAGATCTTTCATCTCGGTTTGCAATTTTGCAGAATTACTGCTATGCTTCATTTTTTCTCAGGAAAACTAGATAATGTAATTTCTTGAAAACTACCTCAATTGTTCTTCATTGTGAGCAGAATATTTTTTACAAATTTTAAGCTATAAAGTTGGCTTTATCTCCGTGAAAAAATAAAGTAGTTGCAGAAATTTTGAAACACAGCCATGAAGATATGTCGCTTTGCGTTTTTTACATCTGCCTTTGAAAACAATTTCTTCTTGTTTCAATTTACATGGAAAAAGTAACTTTATGTATAGAGAACCGAACTAATACATATTATGATCATGCACCACCAGTGATCTGTAAAATTAAAATAAAAAATTCTAAACTAATTTTTGGAATCAAGAAACATATCCAATATTATCTGAGTGGATTAGGTTGGATTTTCAGGAGCCGTGAGAACCGTCTGATAGTCAATCGATCAGTTGGTATAATTAATAAATTCTTAATACTTTTCGAACAAAGTCTCTAATATTCATATCATGCTGTAATTTGTCAGACATCTGTACACAAAATTTGACCCAGCAAACTTTGAAGCAATTCCATAAGCACCTCCCCATTGATGAACATTATAAATTTTAAGACTAAAACAATACATAATATTAACTTTTGACAAATTTTCAAAGGTATTTTCAAAAAAAATTTCTCAGTAAAAATATGTGTAGGAATACCTGATGTGCATGTTCCACAAAGTGATGTGAATATTGGAGACTTTTTAAAAATACTTTAAAATTTGTAAACCTATTATCAAATGATATATAGTATATCAAATCGTTTTCAAAAATCATTTAAAACCATCTGAACAGATGATATCTTCACCAGTGAATTGATAATTGAATCACTACCATCAGGATTGTCACGGTCAGGAAATACCGAGAAATGTAAGGAAACTTTGAAAAGTCAGGAAAAACCTGGAAATGTCAGGGAAATTGACAAAAGTGTTCGGGAACAAATTATAAGTCATCTATACTTATTTGCTTTGTAGAATCGGTTTAAAAATTCGAATATCAGGTTTTGCATGAAAACTATTTTAGATTATGTCTTTTAAATCATCTGGAATACCTTCAATTGTCAGGGAATTTCACCCAATTGTGGCAGAGAAATTGGAGATCTGTCAAGAAATTTCATTTTCTAAATCATAAGACAACCCTTGGAATTGAAGTTTGATAGGTAAATCATTATGTTTTTTCCTCTCTTGTGAATTTTCTATAAATAATACTTAACTCATCTATTTTTTACCAGGTTACATCCTCCAATGATAGCTGTAGGTAGTGATGATCCGAACCCTAGCACAGGGAGTAAAGTCTTAATCTACGAGTACAGTGATAACTCCAGAAGATGGTCGAAAACTGAATCAATATCTACTATCACGGATCCTGTCCATGACATTTGTTTCGCACCGAATCTTGGTCGTTCCTATCATCTCCTCGCTGTAGCCACCAACAATGTCAGAGTTTTCAAATTGAAACCATTGCAGTAAGTCAATCTTAACTTGTAGCATTTAACACGAAACCTAAAATTCCAGGAAACTTAAAGGTGATTTTAAAGAAATAGCAATGTCTGAACCAATGACTTGGAGTGTGGTTCTGAATAATTTCAGTTTAAAAGATGAGTTCTAAGACTGTTGTTGCAACCCATACTTAGAGGTGCAGGAATTGTGTAAAAAAGTAGGATCCAGATTCAGCGTACAATTAGGACAGCTAAGATTGTTCTTTTTTAATTTCATCATCTTATCCTGAACTTTTTTCAGAAGTTTCAATTTTGGAAGTTTCATGACGGATGCAAAAAGTTCCTAGCCTCAGCGTTTTTTCAGCTGACGGTCCCATTAAAAAGAAAAACCCTTTATCCTCAAATTTCAAAGGGATAACCTTTTCCCCCCTTTGTATGTAAAATTTTTACTACCTACCCAGGAATATGCAATTTTTACAGCTAATTTGCATCAAATACGAGTTTTTTCACCTTCATCCTGCAGACATTTTTTCTTACTAATTTTCATAGTAGTGCCTGGAACCTTCTCATTTTTTAAGGCCTTCCCATTTTCGCAGCCAACTAATAGCAATAGTCAAGAAGTCTCTGCACTCCTCAGTTTCAAAATTGTCTATAATTTTGGGGGGACACTATGTAAGAATCTGTAGAACTTTCCTACTTTTTGGGAAAAATTGGAATGTTCTGCTTGTGTAAAAAGCTCTTAATCTGCCCAATCGTTCAGACAATGATGAAATTTTCCCACCTTTTGTTAACAAATTTGTGTATCTTTTTAATTAATTCAAAAATGTTCTCAATAGGTAAGCTATCGGACTTTTCCAGTATTTCTTTTCTAAATTGTCTTCAATAAGATATTTCTACTTTTTTTTTCCAATAAGTGACTCAAGTCTTACTTTTCAGTCTTGTGTGCTGCAAGAATTTCTCATTTTCAGTCAGTGTGTGTTTTTCATCTTCTTATGAAGTTGTGGTGTGCTTAAATAATGACCATTTTCAGCCAATATTTGTTTGTACTCTGTACCTCGTTGCATTGGATATGAGGGAAATTCAAGGCTTTTTGTATTATTTCCCAAAAATGTGCAAGGAAATTTTCCTTCCCTAACCCTGGCAACCGACACTCTTAATCAATATCCATGACTGATGTCATGGGAACTCATGTTGCCCATGCTTGAAAATCATCCATTAGACATCAGAATTAGACGTCCTTTCAGAAAAACTCCACTTTAATTTTCCCAAGTGTGCATTAAAATTTCTAACACTTTTTTTTTTTTTCCTTCAGGGAAAGTGGAGGAGTAGTACAAAGATTTGACATTCAAACAGCCGCTGTTTTTGACGACCATTATTGCACTGTTTGGCGTGTCAGTTGGAACGTCACTGGAACAATCCTAGCATCCTCAGGAGATGATGGCTGTGTTAGACTTTGGAAAGGTATTTTTCTTTTAGATTATTCAGACAACCTCTTTTCAATCTATTGTAGTAACTAGGTAAATGAAAAAATTACAGTTATAAAAACCTGATAATTTTCTGAAGCAGTTGTAAAATATCAATATTTAAAATCTTCCCTGCCGACCATGAAAAAGAGGTTGATTTATCTATTTAGAGTGTATATTTCCAAAAAAAGACACAGTCATTTTCCAAGCCTGCTTTTGACCATGTACCTATATCTTACCTATTGAACAAGAAGAAAACCCTAAAAATGTGGCCTGAACTGTATGTAACAAGGTGGTAAAATAGTTCTGGGTCCCCACTATTTTGTGGGAAAACAAGGCCAAAAAGATCAAAAATTTGGATCTGAGTCCAAAATTTTGAGCTCTAGTGAGTGTCAGTACAAGATTGAAGGGGAGAGGTTTCAGCTCAGACAGTTGCATTGGAATATTAAGTTGACATGATGCAGAGAGATCTATGTATAACGTTTTGGGTCTTTTTAGACCTATTCATATGCTGAACATTCTTTCCCTTCAGTCTAGTGCTGACGCTCATTAGAGCTCAAAATTTTTGACTCCAATTGAAATTTTTCAACTTTTTGGCCTTGTTTTTCCCCCGCAGAACAGTGTGGACCCAGCACTATTTTACCACCTTGGTACTTGGCTATTCAATTAATGCAGGTAATCAAGAGTCCGTATGACATCATCTCAAAATAATCCAATTTTTTGTATCTTGAAAATAGCATGTGCTCTGAGGAGCTATCAGGACTTGGGTCTGAGTTGATAGTAAAAACAAGAAGTGAAAAAAATATAAGCATAAGGTTTCATTTAGTTTTAAGAAAGGCCCTTTTTTTGCAAATGTTTTCAACATTAATTTTATCTCCTGATGTAGCATTGAAATGCTGTCTTTACTTTTGTTTAAGAATTCCACCTAGTATTAGCTCTTTAGCATTTTACAAAATTGTTGCCTCTGATACAAAGTAGGTAGGTAGATTTCGCTGCTTCAGTATTTCTTACTAACATTTTATTTTTTTATAGGAGAACCCTCTTAAAAATTTGCCTGAAATTTCCAGTGATTTTCCTTTATTTTTGTGAAAAAAGGAACAAAATTTTCAGAAAAATTTGTGTGATGGTTTTTCCATGAAAAAATAAAATGTTTGTAGAAACATGGAAACAGAGCACACAAAATGTGTTCCTCAGTGCAAGGGACAACAAGATGTGCCGTACAACTCGTATGTAAGACTTTGGTTTCTTTTTTTCCAGCAAATTACATGAATGTTTGGAAGTGTGTGGCAGTTCTAAAAGGAGATGGAACGTTACCTCAAACAGAGCCAACAACCGGAACGATTGCTCAGCCAACTCTCTTGTCTTCATCATCATCAGCTAGATATTACAAATTAGGATCTATCAGTCATCCAAACCAAGTACCGTGGCATTGATATTTGGTAAAATTGTTAAATGCATAGTGCTAAGAACTAGATGTGACTGATGTCTTAAAACAGAACTGCCAGGTTTTCTTAGAGGGGTTTTCTTTTACCATTTCAATGAATCATATGCTTTAATGAGAATGAAACTTAACTTTCTTCAGTTATGTTGCATCTAGTTTTTATAGACTGATTTAGTAGCCACGTCACTCTGGCAATATTCGACACATCAACGTGCGATTAATATCATGTTTTGTATAAGTGATTTGCGATGGTTCAAAAAAAACAAACAACTATAACCTTATGTCTAAATTCTATGAGTTAAATGTGATATTTCATTAAAAATGTGTCATTAACAAGTCGTTAATTAATTAATGACGCATTGAACCCCAGAAATTTCAATTGTAAGAAACACCTAGACTCATTTTACCTATGTGGCACGGATAAGACCAGATTTTGTGTATGTTTACATTTGAACCATCATTTTAACCACTGAAACAGTATTACGGAGCAATTATGTAGTCATTAAATCAGCCTATTGCACTCATTTTTTTCCTTTTTTTTGGAGGAGCCATTGGCATCTTGAGCAATGCATTTGAATGTGTTAAACCGTTTTAACTAGTTTTAGGTATGTATTTAAATGTAATTTTTTATTTGGAATTAAACAGCTGCTTTTTAAGAGTAGACCTGAAAACTTTTGTGCCACCAGGTATTTTGTAGAATTCACCGCTTAACTTTCAGACCTCAACTGAGACTGATAACAGACAAACAATGTGTATCATGAAATGCTCCATCGAATTAAGATTTTGATAGCTTGATTGGGGACTGCTATTATCAGCTCTTTTCTATCACAAATATAAATCCTGCTATCAAATGCATACTGTGATCAAATTAGTAAGAGACCTTTCTTGGAAAGCAGGGTTAAAAATTACTCAACATAAATTTATTTGCACTTTTTATAAATCATAATTTATTTTTTGGTTTAGCCTTGGTTATGTGATGAGAAGAACATGGTAGAATATGATCATATTTAGGTGAAACATTTTGAATAATTAAGCTCTTGTGTTCCAAGGGACCACTGGGCTCCACGTTAGATATCAACAATCGATGGCATTTTTGACTTTGGTTTAACTTTTCTTTTAGCTCGGCATCTTCAAGGGTAAATTCGATTCCATTTTCTGGGTACAATTCATCACCTGTGTACAAAAAATTTGATTATTTTCATCAAGAATAGATACGTTGATATTAACATTGGAGGATGTTAACATACTTTAAGGTTGTGACTTTAGAAAATCTTGTGTGGTAAAATTGCACAATTAACTAACTGAAACAACTTGACAGCCTGCTTCTGATGTTTTTTGTTGTCCATAAAAGTGCTCATTAGAAAAGAAAAAAGAAAAAGAAATATTTGCCTCCTGAAAACACTAAAAAAACAGCTACACTAGGTACCACGATGCAAACTTTTCTGTAGCTCAAAGAATTCAAAAACTTTTTGTGAGACGTCTCTATGTAATTCCAGGAAATTGGAAAAAAAAATTGGAGCATAAATTTGTTTACAATTCTAATTTTGCAGAGCCAAGTACAAAGTATGAAACAAAATTTATGTGCAGAATAAAATTACTTGTTTGTACCTCGCGCTGGGATAGCTTAGATAATAGATACTGACCTGGTAAAATTGAAACCATTTGATCGTCTAAAAAGCACATAATTGGGAAAAAGAGCTCACAGTCAGACTTATTACGCTGCTTGGCAAACTTTGAGAGCTCCGAGACATCTTTGAAATGCAACAATCGAGATAACTCGTAGAACTGCGGGTGTGACAGAGAGATTTCACCTTGGTCACTTTTGTTGAGCAAGTCTTCTGGAGGATACCACTGGAAAAGAGGAAAAATAAATATTTTTATTAAGTTGGAATCGGTAACTGTTGTAGAGACATATTAACTCCATTTTAGGGAAATTACTGAAATAAGAAAGGTATTTACAGTGACCTGTATACTTTTTTGACAGTCTCCCTCTCCACAGAGCACTTAAGCTTTTATTTCATTGTAACATTTTGCAAGGGATAAGCAGTAAACTATGAGCCAAAATTTCGTTCTGACATATTTTAAAGAATTTTATTTAATAATTTCAATTTGGTCGTAAAAAATGTTTGAAATATACTTGGGCTAGCACCTCAGACTAAAAAGGCACCCAAGTATCTCACATGTTTGAAGAAAAATCAAGTGTCTCAAAAATCTCTCAAGAGGTTCCTTCTTAGTTCCACCCGTGCTAAGGAAGTAAGGTGCAGAGCTCAATTCAATATGAAAATGGTCACTGATGATTATGAAAATGTAAATGTAGCTTTTTACACTATCTTACTGCTCAGTGAACACAGATACAAGAAAGTCCCGATTGTAAGAAGTGGAAATTTTAGGAAATTAAACTTACACCGACAGACCCAGAAAAGTGAAAATTAGAGGGAGTAAGGATCAATTTATGAAATAACTATATAACTTTATCTCCTCAGACTAAAAAAGTCAGGATCATAAGAAGTGAGCAATTTATACAATTAGGTAACTTACTCCAATTTCTTCGATTTCTATCGAGTCAGGAATGGCCCTGTAACAGTCCTCTAAAACAACTAGAAAAAAGGCAACATCAAATTTCTTGGCAGGAATATTTACTGGGGTCTTCCAATTGCTCCACAAACTGAGAGCTGTGACGTTCGGATAACATTTATTCTCTACACACAACTTTATAAAATTACTTGCGTCTGCAATTACTTGTTGTCTCCACTGAGCTATCGATTCAATCTCCAAGTGTTTGTCAATATCTTGCTTCTTTTCTTCAAACCGTTTACAAAGTAAAATGCCACACTCCTCAAATGTCTCCCTAATTGCTGCAATCCGCAAAGATATTGCTTTTGGTATGCCAATCTCATTATTGCTCTTGAAAATCGGAAGGGTCACATTAGCGTTGAGAGTTTCAAAACAATTTCGGGAGGCTTCGCATGTTGATTGTGAAAAAACTCTTCGCCACTCTTCACTCGAGTCTGAATGATGGGTATGACCTCCAGGAAATACATAGAAATTCGGAAGAACAGAACTGTCACTGTGGCGTTTAAGTGCAAGGACGGAAAGGCTACAATCTCGACTCATTCTGCTGCGGAGGAAGGATTTTGGTTTTGCTGCAATAATGACCGATGATGCCTCTTTCCACACACGTTTCATTATTGTAAATTCTGAGTAATGTTAGTGCTGTCAAGCTGCTCTTTCGATGATGCACCCCAATAAAAACGGAGTCAAATTTGGGAATGACAGGTCCACGTACTAATTATAAGTATCTTATAAATGAAATTAGGGGCAGATTGAATATCATCAGAATCAAAAATAATAGTGGAATTAAAGCTATATTATTACCCTGCTTGCCAGAGCTTCCCATTGAATTTGAGTTAGATTTTTGATTCGTGATTTTTAAGATTGGTTTGGCCTCAGATGAAGTATATTTTTTTTTCGCTGTTTCTTAACAATTTAATTAAATAATGTACACTGATATTTTCTATCACAAAGCTTTTCGGTATTAGCACAGAATTTTATAAATTAATCCACCAACCATGACAAAAGCAAGGAACCCGGAAAGGGTAAACACAGGGAATATGATGAAACACTTTTAGTCAGGTGAGTGCGGTCAGCTGTTTGAGGTTAGGTCGCGTTGTCACGTGATCGCAGTGCTCCGTGGATGACGAAAGCGCTGTTGCATGCACGGAATGCATTTCAATGCGCGTCAGCCGACAAGGCAAACAAGACTTGACGTGGACGTACGGCGCGGAGTATCACGAGTACATCATAAGTCCCCCGTCCCCCCTATTGCCCCCCCCCTCCTCTGGTAATCTTTTTATTAATATTGCACCACAACACGTCGATTTCGTAAGCAAGAGACGCAGTCAATCGCGTTCTTTATACTTTGGGACCTATCATAAAATACGTAACTCTCAATAGGAGGAGGGGGGGGGAGCGGTCAGGGGGTCTAGTTTGCTTTTTACGGGTGCGTCACGGGTGGAAGAAGGGACCCCAACACAAGGTCTCGCGTTACGTCCAGCGATGTTTCCAAAATTCAAGGTGACAAATCGACACGCAAGACGCTTATTCTTCTTATAAAATGTCGTTATTCATCGTTAAACTCCAATTTAAGGGTGGGAGGGGGAGGTCTAAGTCTGCTTTACGGGTGCGTTACGGGAGGAAGGAGGGGGGGGGGGGTCATGCGTTACGCACAGCGATTTTTTCCAAAGATTAGAATAAATCGACGTGAGATGCTCTCATTTCAAAAGTTGTCACTAAACTCCGATTTAAAGGTGGAAGGGATGTTCTAGTGAAATATCTTTGACCATTGCGAAACCCAACCTCTCAAGAATGCTCCGTAACAAGTGCCGGCTTTGTGAACTAAGATTTTTAACGTCTCCGGGCTCATACCTATTTTACTTTTTATCATTAGGAGGCTTCGCTAGCATTACTTACTTCCCGTTCGAAACTTTCGAGTAATTTACACATCTCGCATGTTTTTTTACTTAGGTACGGAAAAGAGCAAGAAAACATACACTGGAAAAAAAAGTCACTTGGATTTAGAGTCCAGACTCTAAAAACATTGACAAGAAAAAGTACTCTTGATTCAATCGGATTTTAAGAGTCGAAATTCTAGATTCAAGCTACTTTTTTTTCCAGGGTACATCGCAAGCAATAGTATTCAAATGATGCCTCAATGAAAATCAGTCATTATCGACAAAGCAAGGAGATAAGAAGTGTCTTGCCGTCGCATCTTTCGTCTCCCATCGCACAAATATTTTTCTTGAAAAATATTAATGAAAAATATTGTCTTGAAACAATCTAGAACTCACACCCCTGGTAAAAATTGGCGATAAGATCTGCGTTTCAAAATACCATAGGAATTCTTATAGCCGGCTAAAGAAGGCTACAGATATAGCTGGCTGTAGAATGCGGAGAAAATCATACGGCCGGGCTATACGAAGCGATAGAAAATTATGCAGCCGGGCTATAGTTCCTATCGTCGAGCTTTACACTTCATCGCCTGGCTGTTGCTTTTTCGCCATCGATTATAAAAGGCTATAAGAAATTGTGTAGAAATTCGTGTGCTTTGGAAATCATTAAGTTTGATACGGAACTACCTTTAATATTTACAAAGCACACGTTATATTTTCCTTAATACATATTTTTTTACAACAACTAAAACGAGAATAATCCATACAGGGTGTGCAAGCATTTCAAAATCATGAGTCGAATAACGCTGACTCCGCCAGATTAAATATTAGAGCCTAACACGAAGCGGAGCGGCGACGCACTGGCGCCTACAAACCTAACAGGGATACTTCACGCATTGCGCAACGCGTGAAGTATCCCTTTAGGTTTGTAGGCGCCAATGCGCGTTTCGCGCTGGCTGCCCGCCTGCCGCACCGCAGCGTGCCACGGCGCTTGAAATAACTATTTCACACCAGAGGTGTTGCACTATCATACGAAACTGAAGGCGCTCTAATATATTAGGAATGGCAGGCATCCTTCAAAAATACGGAGCTTTCCTCGCAAAATAAATCAAGATGCTACGGCCCAAAAAGAGAGCAGTGGTCCAAAAACTCACTAAGTCCTAGCATCCGTAATTAGTGACGTTTAGCATACACTTTATCGCCTGGCTGTGAGTTACTTAATCGCCATCGACTATAAAAGGCTATAAAAAATTGTGTAGCCGGCTATAGAAGCTATTGGAAATCTTACAGCCGGCCTTAGGTCTATGGTATTTTGGAACACAGATTCTACTGCCAATTTTTACCAGGGCTGTGAGGGACACCCTGTTGAGTTTACGTATCGACGGTGAAACTCCCAAACGACGTATCTCGTTTGCGGCGTTTAAAAATCTCCGCCCTCATTTCATTTTTTTAAAGGAGAACGTATCAACATCATTCCTTGAAGTTTTGACATAATTTTTTTCGCATGGAGAGGAAAAATCATGGAAGTTTTAAAGAATTGATGTTGGGTACTTTTCCATCTAAAAAACAAAATATGGCTGGGAGTCTGCAACGTCGCAAACAGAGATACTTGGTTTGGAAGTTTCACCGTCGGTATGTGTCGAGACATTTTGCTTTCAAAATTCAACATGAGCCAGAATATCTCATCCGAGAAAAGAAAGAATAAACATTTAAGTATTCAAGGATTTGTGTCTTGTTGACTCCAAGTCAGAGCTCACGTTAAGACTTGAGTGAAATCGAATTCAAACCTGACAATTCTGAACCTACAGTTCTGGTTTTCTCGTACAATTAGCAGTAAATCAATGTTATATAAAATTAAAAATAGTGCATTTTCTTCCTAAAACACACTATAATTTATTGAAATAGCCTTCATGCACGCTGGCCTTGTCGATTTCCTTTGACAATTTTGCAGTCGTGAATGCATATCTTAAGTGCGCTCCAGCCAGATGTGTATTCAGCAAATGAGTAGTTTTTATAGGAAGATTGAAAACAAACAAATGGTAGGAAAGAAAACATAATAATATTAACTTTGCAAAACGATAATCCGGGTATCGGAACTTGGCTGTTTTGAAAACGCCTTCAAATGCGGCGTAATACCTTACGCATTCCGGAGAGTTCAAATAGTTGTATCATTGCGCCTTAGAAATGCGACGGAAGATTACAATTGAAATTGCCTTCATGCACGCTGGCCTTTTCGATTTCCGGTAACATTTTTGCTACCATGAATGCATAGCTTAAGTGCGCTTCAGCTAGAATTGTATATAGCAAGTGGGTAATTTTTATAGAATGATTATAAATAAACAAGTGGTTAGAAATGAAAAAAAATAATATGAACTATGAAAGACGATTATCCGGATATCGGAACTTTGCTGTTTTGAAAACGCCTTCAAATGCGACGTGATACCTCACGCATTCCGGAGAGTTCAAATAGTTGTATCATTGCGCCGTAAGAATGTAACGGAAGATTAAAATGGGAATAGTCCCGGCCCCCATGCACGCTGGGCTTGTCGATTTCCTTTGACATTTTTGCAGTCGTGAATGCATAGCTGAAGTGCGCTCCAGCTAGAATTGTATTTAGCAAATGGAAGGTTTTTATACGAGGATTAAAAATAAGCAAGTGGTACGGAATATAACAAAAGAATATGAACTATGCAAAACGATAATCCGGGTATCGGAACTTGGCTGTTTTGATAACGCCTTCAAATGCGGCGTGATACTTCACGCATTCCGGAGAGTTCAAATAGTTGTATCATTGCGCCTTAGAAATGCGACGGAAGATTACAAATTGGACTGCATTTTGCAATTTGGTACTATAAATTTTGGCTCCTCTGGAAAAACACTTATGTGCCTAGGGAAACTAATGGCACATACGTTGTTTTGAAACCGGGCCGGAATTTATAGTTCCAAATTGCAAAATGCAGTCCAATTTGTTCCCAAATTTCTTTGAGGAAGCAGCCTTTTCCGCGGATATATCGATGGCTGAACTTAAAAAATACGGATCTTTATTGCAACATTTGTAACGTTTCAAAATATCTGATCTGCATATTTTAATTTTTTTTCCCTTCAAAGTAAACGGACCGAAATATCTTTGTGAAATTTTTGGTAACGTAAATTATATGAAGATTTTTTAATGAGTGGAAAGGGGCGATTCTTTTCTCCCTCTGGAAGGTAACCACAAAACACGCCAACCTTAGGTATTTACCTCGGAATTCTCATCTGAGGTTGGAGGATCATCCATTTTCTTTAATTTTACCACTCATATAGTCACCTTCAGAGGAAAAAAAAGAATCATAAACAAACATCGAGACGTAACAACCATAGGCATTCACAACGGTATAAAAGATAAATTTTATTTTAATTTACAAATAAAACAGTGTAAAAAGTTCTGCAATATTTCGGACGGATGGGAATGGATCTTCGGGACACAACCGTAAGCTCTCCAATTTCTGTAGCGTGAAACATCAATAGAGGGTAACAGGTAAAAATTAAACTAATTAGGCAATTCAATTACTATATTACGGGAAAAACGGTAATTGGAATTCAGCAAATGCGCCTTCAATTTTCACGGATACCGCGAAGTATACATCGTTACATCGTTCACAGCTCTCGGCCTTTTCCAGCGAAATGTTCGATTCGATCGAATGGCTGCAGGTTATAGCCTCTTCACGCGAACTCCCACAATCATCGATCAATCGACCATCGCCTATCGATCGATACATTTAAATCGAAGTGGTCCATCGGGCATATACATAGGATGTATCCTGTACTCCAATTCCTCATGGTGGTACTCGATTTTGAAAGCTTGGATCATCTGGAATCAGCAAAAAGTCACGTTTTAGGACATCTCGTAGCAAAAATAGAAGTTCATTGCAAGATTAATCCACACACTCGAAGGAAAAAGAATTGTTACTTTTCTAATGCTCATCATTATAAAATTTACGTTATTTTCTTAAACGTATGTGAAATAATTTTTTTTTTAAAGAAAAAAGGAGTTTTAGGAGTTTATTGATTTTTTCAAGCACTTTAAGTGTCGAAAATTACAGGAGGAAGATCTTTTTAGTGTGTTCTATCACTTTCTTTAGTTAAATTTTACCTCTTGTAAATTTTACTTTAAAAAATACCCCAAAAGAGGTTCCCTAAAACATAATTTTAACTGTTTTTGCAAGAATTTTCTCTTTGAAAGTTAAGCGGTTTTTTTTTATTCGTTGCTATTAGTGAAGAATTTTGACTTTCGCTGCCTCCAACCTGCACTCTCTAGAAATAACATTTCGACGGTGAAATTGCAAAAACACGTATCTCGATTGCGGTGTTTCCAAATCTCCACTCCTAATTTATTTTTTTAAAAGGAGACCGAAGCAGCACCATGGTTTGATATTTCTAAAGAATATTCTTTATGAAGAGAAGAAAAATTAAAAAATTGTTCCAAAGATGTTGTTAAATATGTTCAAAAAAAGGTTTTCTACGTAGAAAACAAATTATGTTTTTATTTCTATCACTAATTAAAAATGTTGTAAATATGTTCCAAAAAAAAGTTTTCTATGTAAATAACAAATTATAGAAGGAAGTTGGCAACGCCGCGCAAATCTAGATACGCGTTTCTACAGTTTCACCATGGGTTTTCGTCTAATTATTGTATAAAACTAAAGGTACCTTTGTGATTATAGTTTGAATTTCCAGGTCGGCAAATCGTCGACCGAGACACATTCTCCGTCCATAGCCAAACGGCAGAGCTGCGAACGGATGGTGGTTCTCTTTGCTACTCTTCAGCCATCTTTCCGGCAGGAATTTTTCCGGCTCGGAGAAGTATCGATCGCTGTTACTGATGACGTAATGCTGGAACACCACTTGGACCTGATAACACAAATATTATCATGAAAAATGTATAGCTGTACCGTCGTATCTCTACAGAAAATGCAACCGCCTTCCTCACCAATCAACACGCTGATTGTTGGCTGGGTTTTTGAGTGATGCAACTATTCGGCCTCTGAAGCCGTGACAGGAAGTATCTTTTCACAATGAAGGCGTTTTTTGCGCGTTGTCAGTCTCCATCAACGAATTGGATCGCATTTAGAAAAAAAAGAACCAACGCGATTCTAGTGTTTTCAAAATTGTCCAACTTCTTCTCTCTTCAAGTACATAGGTTGTCCCAAAAGTACTGCACGTTTTTTTTTTTTTTTTTTTTTTTTTTTTTTTTTGGACGAACGGTAGTAGATATCATCAAAATGCGGTTTGTTTAGTCTTAAAGACCGGTCAATTACCGATAAAACAAGACAAATCCGAGCTTTTTAAGTAAAAAAATGACCAAGTTACAGTTATGTACTTAAGAAATGCACTGTATTTAAATGTACACAATTATTTTCCTTTAAAATGTTTCCATCTGTTGATGGGAAGCCGAAACCATTTCCTATTCTGGGAGATTTTTTAGATAATTATGAAAAAGCAACATTCTTATAAAACTGTATTTGCGCTGGTTCCTTTTTGCTGAATGCGATCTAATAATTCAAAGCAACCGCATTACTTTGCCAATCTACATGCTGCCAAACTGTTTTGATAGGGTTTTTACAGGATGCAACTATTTGGCCCTCACGGCCATGCTAGGAAGTATATTTTCATAATGAAGGCGTTTTTTTGTCGACACTCCTTATCAAGCAACCAGGAGATTTTGGCAACATTAAAACTTCAAAAGGTTTTATTTCTCAGCACGGCAGACACCCAACCAATTATTTCTTTGTCAGTAAATCGCGTCATTCAGATGAGAATGTTCGTTGTTTTCCGCCCGAAAGAACGTAACTACATCTCAACGTTGCCAAATTTCGTTCCGCAAATTGCATTTTTCCCGGGAGAATGTTCGGAATTTCTAACTGAAAAGTTCACTGATTTATCCTCTAATCTCATGGAAAAATCATAAAGTTTTGGAAGAAAATTGCACGGGTAGGTACATATTTTTGTGAAAGATTGAAAGTCAAGAAGGTGAGTTTGAAGAGTTTGAGAGAGAGTTTGAAAGAGTTTGTTTAAGTCAATTTTGCAACCTTGGAATGGAATTACGTTCTTTCATCCGGAAAACGATTTTTTAAGAGAAATTTGACAACTGCCAAGGAGAGGTGGTTTCCGGTAAGTGATGAGAGTGTGTGAGTCTGTGTCTGTTTCCGGTCTCGCTAATCAGTATGTTGGACTAATGTAATTAAGTAAAACAGCCAACCAGTTGGAAGAAAACGCAGGCATTTTCCACCTCATGCATCGTTGGATGTCTCGCTCGTTAATCCGATTTCCTCGGCTCCAGTGGCGCGGCGTGGCGTGCTTCGCGATATATCGATCGATCCACCATTTAAACCAATGGAAAAGGATCGATAAACATTAAATCATTACGTACTTTGTATTTTTATTTCCAGTACTTACACCTTTGGGTATGTTGTATCCACAAATGACTGTGTCTTGCGTCATGCACCGTCCGTTTCCAATAACGACGGGTCTCATTCTGAAAATAGAAATCCAATAGTATCTCTGAATAAAAAATATGCCAATATTTTCCTAGGTAGACTTGTCAAGCACATTCTAAGCTTCTCAAATATCTCTAGTTTTCAAAAATCGGACGTCTTGTGAGGAAATGACAAAGGGGGGGGGGGGATGCAGAGATTTATCAAATGCCCCTCGTGGTTAAGATTTCCTTCATAAAATGCGTAATGCTGTGGTGAAGATGGGTCGAGGAGAGGGTTACGCCATCTTGTTTTTACTTGTAAAATGATAGGGGCCTATGTGACGTCACAAAAGCGTTACGAGGGGTTCGATTTACTTAATTTAATAACTAATTCGACTAAATTAATGAACTAAACTTTACTAACTAAACTAATTCGAAAATTTAGTGTTACGTTTTTTTATAAACGACCCATTAGTTTACACAGCTTACAGTCTTTCTACACCTCGCGCAGTGGCGTGGCGTACTTTGCGATCTATCGATATTTCCCCTATTGAAGCTGTGGTAAATAATCGATTATCAAGGTGTTCGCTGCGAACACCCTGTCTATCGATACTTTTCCATAGGTTTAAATTGTCGATCAATCGATACATCGCAAAGCACGCCACGCCACTGACCTCGCGTTGCCTAATTTCTTTCATTTGAATTTTTTTCCTAAGAAACCAAGGAATACCGGTTTTGCAGTATTTGTGGATTTCCCTTGGATGGATTGATAAGAACATGTACATAAAAGCTCTATTAAAAATAATAATTATAAAAGACGATTAAAGATTCCGCAATTTTTTAAAAACATTTTTGTTTATTTTTATCATGGGGGGGGGGGGGGGGGTATTGATGAGCAAAGTGCGACTTCATTTTTGAAATGAGGTTGAAACGCACTTGACAGTAGGGTAATGAGTGACGGGGAGGGGGGGGTCCATAATGCCGATTTAAGTGTAATTTATTGTCAGTATGTAATCAGGTTCCGTGGTGTTATGTCACGAAAAAGTACTCGAAATAAGAATCCATGGTCAGATTCGGATTCCCCGTTGAAATTCACCCTCATTCGACCTCTCGTTCATCAGAATCGCATCCAGGGCAGTCTGGTAACATGCCTCGGTTTTCTGCACTATCTGGCAACAATGGCGGTGTTTCTGAGTCTCCGAGAAGTGGGTCAGTGGGATGAGGAAACGATAAGGAGGAATCCCGAGAAGAAAATCAAATTCTCTTGGCGCCAGCGTCAACGCAAGATTCTCGGAAGAAGCGGCGGCGTGGATCAAAGACGGAATTCGTCGATCGCAGACAGCGCGGCGTCGCCGGGTTTCTCGGAAGCCGGGTGATGAGCGGTGTGGCGAGAGGGGGGTGTGAGTGCGAGGACAGTGGCGTGGTTACAAATCCTACCACTAGATGGCGCAGGCACCTGACCATTTAGGTCGGATATGGTTGTTCGAGCGAGGTTCGGCTCTTCATAAGTTCATTTGTCTATCTCATCAATATTAAATTCCTCTATGTGTCTAAGGGGGAAGCCGTCTCCTCAGTAATCATGATTTGGTCCATAGGCCACTGGAAACGTGTTAAACAGTTGCCTACACGTACGTCTGCAGGCGTATTTTAGCGAAAATGCGTGTTTTTCTATCACTCCAAGGCTTATTTATCACCGAACGCATCGTCTAACTAAAACGAGCTTTCGATAAGTCATCAAGGAGGCTTTAGGACACATTTTAACCTTGGTCTGGTTTTAGTTAGATGATGCGCTCATAGTTAAAAGAAACTTTTTCAAAAGTCGACTTTAAAGGGACATCCGCAAAAATCTTAAGGAAACACGTCTCTCCAACTGTATGCACGCTACGCATATTATCCTGGGCAGTTATCAAGCCTTCTTAAACTCTTAAAAGAAGATTTTCTTTAATTGCAGACAAAAATAACCCTAACGACGTAATTCCCTTAGATTTTGGCGGACATTCCTTAAAAGTCGATTTTTGAAAACGTTTTTTTTTTAAACTATAAGCGCATCATCTAACTAAAACCAAACCAGGGTTAAAATGTGTCCTAGAGCCTTCTTGATAACATATCAAAAGCTCATTTAGTTAGACGATGCGCTCGCTGTAAAATAATGCCTCGGAGTATAGAAAAAACAGGCATTTTCGCTAAAATACGCCTGCAGACGTATGTTCAGGCAACCGTTTAACACGTAAGAAAAGCCCTTATCGATACCCCTTCATAGCGCGTTATTGAGCATCACTTCTCTTCCAGGTCTACATAACACTGTCGTTTGAGCCTTCGTCAGTTGCTAAATTTCTGTCGACTTGTCATAAATTGGTGAGAAAATTTATAAGTAGTTTTCTTCCGATTCCTCAGAGATGTTTTTCTAATTGAAAGATTGAAGGTTGAGCTAAAGCAAGACCAATCTGCAGATTGGCCGCCGCCGAGTTATAGCCGGGCGGGGGAATGGCTTTCAAAAAGATGCGCAATGACCGACCTGTGTAGGTTGGTCTTGTTCAGAGGAATTGAAGATCTATAAAAAGTTAAAATGAAGGTCAGCGTTTGTTGTAGCTGTGTTTGGACGAACCTCAAAGTCTCTTTGATGCATGCTTTGAGGTAGCTCATTTCCTCCAACTTCTGGTAGGTAATCTCGTCGTTAGAACCTGGGAAAACTCGGTCTATCTCCTCCTTCAACTTTTCCTGCTTTTCACCGTTGGTGCTGAGTTGATATAGAATCGAAGCCACCGCGGCAGATGTCTGCAATAAGAAAGTAACTTTACTTCGATCATCGGTCATAGGATTCGAGGAAAAAAATGAGTCTGTCGCAAGTTTTTGCCAAAGCGAAAAGAAGCCTGATTTCGTCGAAATGCCATCAATCGATACTTAAGATGCGACAGGAGGAGAAGGAAATACCGTGATGAATATGAAACTTTAATGCTCATTTTTTACTGAAGACCTTTTTTCTGTAACTGGACCGGAAAATACAGTTCACTTCAACTCCTTTAGAATCGTGAACTTTTTCAAATGCCGATAACGTATTTTCAAATCGATGTCACCGTAAAAATTGGGAGGTCGATGTCGGTTGTCTGAAGTCAAAACACCTTCAATTCCAGGCATATGCAACACGGACATCCATGGTGTTCGAATAGTTGCATTTAGAAGTTATCATGAAATTCGTTTTGTGTTTGTAGCATGCAACACTGACTAAAGCTTTGATTGTTCATTTTGCGCACCTTATTAACTTAATTCAGCGTTGCCTATATCAAGCCGAAGAAGTTAACGATTATCTAAAAGTTTTTATCACAACATTGTCATTTTTCCAAGAAATTCATTATTTGAATGTATCCATAAGAGGGGGAATCGGCCTGATAGATATCCAGATCTCACTCGCACAAGGAATTGCTTTTTTTTTTTTTTTTTTTTTTTAATATATAGTAGATTAAGAATATATGTCAAGATTTTACCGTATCGATGCCAACTAGAAACAAATCCAATGCCAGAATTGCGGCGATTTTTGGATTACTTGGATCCAGAGCCAAAACTCGCTGGACTAGAGATGATTTCTCATTTACTTCAACTTTGGAGTCTTTCGTTAATTCTTCCAACCTTGAGGATATGTGTTTCATCGAGATGCTGAAAAGGTTGAAAATTTTAAATTAATGGTTTGCAGAGTTTTTCATTCGCGGCAAATAGCCCTGAGTTCATTATTAACGTGTTCTTCATAAGTGCAAAATAATACCTACTTGACACTTTCTCTGTCACGCATTATCAATACCACATAGTCCATGCCAGGTAAGTTCTTTCAATGTTTTTCTTAATTAAAATTATATTCAAATGAAGTAAAATAACATAAAATGACATGTGCAGCAGGAAGTATTCGAATTTATGCATCAGAAAGCGTCAAATATCTTAGTTAATAGTTAATTTTAAGAGGATTTAAAAGGATTGAAGTGCGCTGTTTGAAAATCTGCGCTCCTATCTTATTTTTTTAAAAGGAGAACAAACAGAAATCATTCTTTTAAGTTTTTGCAGAATTTTCTTGGCACTGAGAGGAAAAATAACGGCAGTTAACAAGAATTTCCGCTGAGTACCTTGTTTTTCATTTAAAAAATAAAGTATGACAGGAAGTCGCAAACCGAGATACGTGGTCGTTGCAGACCTACCCCGTCGACATGTTGCTCGGAGTATGGTTAAAATTCACATAAATGATTTTAAAGTGTATGAGTTAAGGGCAGAAAAATATTATTCAAGTGTCATACGGTGCTTTACTTACTTCGTAATTTTATCTAAGGCGTTGATATATTTATTCCACGTGGGTGTGCTAAATAATTTCCAAAATGGAACCTTTAATTCCAGGACTCCGACATTCTTGAAAAAAGTGTTGACCGCGTCAATGAGCTCCTGGGTCTCCGTCTGCATTTTACTCCCATCCAAACAGCCTAACCGCACGTCCAAGGCCACACGAGCAATTGCTGTGGAATGTAAAATTTCAGTAATATTTCAGTCCATATTATCTTCCACGAAAAAAGTCAACGATACGAGTAAAACAGGCTTCAAGAGGCTGGTATCTGGTTAAATTGAAGGGACGCACTTAGGAGAGTGTGCCTTCATAAATCCGTGTAGGCAAAATGCGTTTCCAGGAGTTGGAACAGTGGTATTCTTTATCAGTGATTCAACACAAGGTAAACTAAAATGCTACACCTTACATCGCCTTCAAATGAGGGGGTAGGCAAATTGACCCTCCTTGCGGAGCCACAAAAATCGCATCACTCGCATCAAGTGTGAACGGCTCTATACGAATCGAAAGTATTGAGACAAAATGAGCCTATAGAGAAAAAGTAGTGGCACACTATTGTAGATACAAATTATTTTTTACGAATGCACTAAAAGATAAAAAAAAATTAGTTTCTGGCGCTTAATGCAAAAAAATTGTTCCTATTTTGTCATCTTCATCAATCTTCCTTCAATGTGCATTATGATAATTGTTCAGTCAGTAATCTTATGGCTCTGTAATTTTTAACATAACTTTTGCTGATACTAGGCAGATCGATGCCAGAAATGCATCCATAGTGAAGAACTTTTATCTTCAATAGTGCGTCATGGTGTATCGAGCTATATGTTTTTTTAATCCTTTTTTAAATACACAAAAAATGCGATATCATCGGTAAAATAAAAGTGTCTACTGGACATTTTGAAAAAAGAGACTAGTTAAGGCGTTGTTATCGGCATTATAAACTGTGTTCCGTCAAAAATGACCATTCTGTCTTAAAAGGTGCAGTATTTTATTTACCCCAAAAAGGTTTAAATAAAATCGAATTCAAGGTAGGGAGGTTCTAGTACTTACATTCTAAAGACCATTTGTGAATCTCGTTTAGAAAGTCAGCCGGTACCTCAAGCTTTGAATCTCTAATTTCCCGAACCCTGTAAAGACAAAAAGGAGTAGAATTTCAAATGGCTTCTAGAGGTACTAGGGTGGGGAGGGGGGTAATCATTGAATTTTTTAAATTTTCTTAAGTTTGACGTTACACTCTAAATGTGTGTTTTATTAGAAAAAATTTAAGAGCGTTTATGTATTTTTCCCTGAACACGGTCTGCAAAGCAGCACATACGCGTGAATCTAACATCGAATCAAAAAAGAAAGGGACAACTCGTTCAGTTACAATCAGTTCGATACCATCCAGAGGCAAGAGTCACGAGATTCTTTTCAATCGGTTACATAATGTTATTGGGTAACGCGTCCATCCATTCAACCACCTCCACTCACGTGCTTTTACAAATCAAGTTGCATCTCCAGTTCGGCATATAAAATGCGATCGTTTACAGGGGAAGGGACTTAAGTGTCGAAAATCTGAAGCGGGAAACACGCTGTTGTCAACCTGCACTGCAATACTGTAGAAGAACGCCGCATGAGCATTCAAATATTGTTATACTGTATATATACTGTCTCTCAGAGAATATATATTTTTGAAGAACGCTATGAATATTTTTCCTTGAAATGTTCAGATGTTTTGGATCAAATTACGAACAAAATCTCTAAGAAATAGTAAGAAAGATATTAACATATTTTTTGGAAAATTTGTGATTTTTCGAAAGAGATCTGGCAACGTCTGGTGGCTCATACGACGTTTTTCCTTAGCACGGCAGTGCAATAATAGCTACTGTGAAAATGATCGCACTATAATTTTGTGAGAACATTATAAGAACTCCAGAAACACACTGGAAAAAAAAAAAAAACACATTGGATCTAGAGTCCAGACTCTTGAAAACATTGACAAGAAAAAATACTCTTGATTCAATCGGATTTCTGCTTGAATCAAAACGAAATCCGCTCAAATTATGAGGCTTGGTTCTTGATTTAAGCTAGATTCTGATTGAATCAAGAGTACTTTTTCTTGTCGATGTTTTTAAGAGTCTGGACTCTAGATCCAATGTGTTTTTTTTCCCAGTCCATATTTGAGGCTATATTGCAACTTATACCCACGGATATTTTTACTCGCGTAACTCTCCAATTTATTTTAAATTGCTACCAAGTGACGTAAGTAAATATTACCTGCTGATGAACTCATCGGCTGTATTGGAAATTGGTTCGACGTACAGACGGCTCACTCGAGGTTGAAGCATCGGTTGTTGAACTTTCGTCCGGAATTTGTACCAATTTTCCCCATGGCTGTGGACCAAATAAAGTATCAAAATAATGAGCCATATTGCTCCTCAAATCTGATCATGAGGCAAGTTTATGAACTTAGTTTTCGACAACTGGAAATAGTCCGTAGTTTTCACACATCACTTAAATGGAGATGTTGCATGCGCGAGGAATTTGCGATTTCACTGTTGATTCTTGTGTAAAAGTTCGCGAGAAACACGTTGGTGCCACTGGTTTTCTCTGAAATTAAGTCCCAAGCTCAAAAAAAGCTCTCAAGTTGAGGCCAAAATGGAGGGAATATCCCACGTTATCCTGAGAGTCCACGTCTACATCAAGACAAACTCTTTATGCAGAGATAGGGAGCAAATGCATGGACAGGGCTGCCACTTTATTTGGGGACTCTTTAACTGAAAACACGGCAACCCTGCTAATGTACTTGCTCCCTATCTTTGCATGGAGAGTTTGTCTTGATGTAGAGGTGGACTCTCAGGATAGCGTGGGATATCCCCTCCATTTTGGCCCCAACTTGAGAGCTTTTTTTGAGCTTGGGAGTTGATTTCAGAGAAAACCAGTGGCACCATCGTGTTTCTCACGAACTTTTACATAAAAATCAACAGTCAAATCGCAAATTCCTCACACTTGCAACATCTCCATTGTCGATGGTGGGGGTAAGGAAGTATATTTGGACCGCGTTTAGCAGAAAGGAACCAAACCACATCAGCTACTGCTGAATTTAATCGAATAATTTAATTTTTTACAAGCGAACGTTCGTGCAGATTTCTTTGCAACTTTTAAGGAATTTTCCTCGTAGTATGCAGAAAATTCGCTGAAATTTATACTAAAATCCGCACAACCGTTTTCATGTAAAAAATTAAATTGCCCAAATAAAATTGGCAATAGCTGTTGTGGCTTGGTTCCTTTCTGCTCGACCTGGTCCACCTCTGAATTTTAATGTCTCAAAATGTTCGCTTATACTTCTTTATTTAAGAAAATCTTCGATTTCTTATTCTTTGTTTTTACATGCTCACCCAGAGTTGACACTAAATGGATTTGAATGGAGACAACCCAGCGTTGCTAACTTGCAAAAATTTGCACTGTCCAAGCAGCACAGTGCGACAAAAATTTGTAAATATGTTACAGTTTGTCGTAAATTTGAGTACAGTTATTAAACCACGAAATTTCAATATTTTTAAATCTTTTGGTCGATAACTTTCGATTTTAAAGGAGGAAAAAAATGTGCTCCATATGCCAGAAAGTTAGGCAATGTGCAATGCAAAAAAAAAAAAAAAAAAAAAAAAAGCACGTTTTTTCAATTTTGTTGCAGACTATCTTCAGAAGAGCCCCCTCAATCAGTGAATTGACAACACACACAACACCTTGCCGCCCATGGGCCGCCTGTATTTTGCCGCCCCCTCCTCATTCGTATTGAAACATCAATATAAACCATCAAGTGAACGTGCCAGCGGGGGAGGAATGCATGAGACGCGTTAACTCGCGTTGAACACATTTTTTGGGGATGTCCTGTCAACACTACTGGCAAAAGTTAAGTTTTGTAAACCTATCTCTGTGCGGACAAGGCCTTCCATTCATAAGAAATGAACGGAAAATTTATGAAAGAACAAACGTGAATGTGGTTCAATGATTTTAACTTTCACCACGCCGCGCCGCGCCGCGCAATGCGTGAAGTATTCACGCAGTCTTGTAGGCGTCATGCGTTTCACGCTGACCGCAATGACTGCACTGTGTTTGATGCAATGCGTGAAGTATTCGCGCAGTCTTGTAGGCGCTGATATGTGTTACATGCCGATCGCCGCGCCGATGGCTTCTCCTTTTCATCCCAAGTCCTCGTCATCATTGCTCTCTGAGCCGCGCTTTTCCAGGCCAAATTGCGTGTTTGGTTTCTCTCTTAACTCGACTAATTAAAGGTGCTGTCTCTTGTATCACTGAAAGACGACAAAATTAAAAATTTCTACACTCTCAGGAAATGAGAGATTTTGTCGCCTTTTCTCGTTTGTAATTTTTTTTTCTAAATCCGATATTTTTTTATACCTACATTTAAAAAAATTGCAAAATTTGCCGCCCTCTAGATTTGCCGCCATGGGCCGCGGCTCATGTGGCAACCCCCTTAATCCGGCCCTGCACAACACTGCGATACATTTCAATGTCTGTAACTCGTGGTTGCAATTAATTCCTATACCTGTGCTGCTTGAGTGACTGGATAAAGTTCCATTCAACTTTGAGTCACGTAAATTTTTAGCGTACCCACAAGTTTAGTGGTGAGTTCAATTTAAAAGTTTTGTTACTCACACAGCAATAACTCCTGCGTCATCCCCGAAGAAATCCTTGCGGAGCTTGTGTTTGTAGTAGTTAAGAGAGGGCATGGACGGCCTGTGAGGCATGAGTTCTTCGTTCCTGAATACTTTTTCGATCTCGTCGGCGTCGTAAAGGAACACCATGTCTGGACGACCCAAAAGACCCGATATTTTTACGATGTTGCCATACTGTCGGTGGAGCCGCAAAGAAACTTTATCGACCTCCTCGATTCGGTAATCCCCTGAAAAAAAACAAACAAATAAATAAATAAATTGAAGATCTACGCAAGATCTACGAAAAATATCTGCGACCAGAATAAACCTCTTAGTAACAAACATCATTTCTTTTAATGTAGCAAGAATAATTTATGTGCTCTTCCTTTTGTATCAAGATTCTATTCAAAGGAAATTATTATTTGTCAAATGTCTAGGCAGACAGTTAAATTTTGACGGTTTACAAATTTTTGTGAATTCATGGCGAAGAGCTCGCAAGTTTCCAATATTTTTGGAAGAGTATCTCATAAAACCTACTAACTCTTTTTGTCTCTTCCTCCTCAATTGCTTCTCATATTTTCAAATGTTGAAATTCCGAAAATTCTGAATTTTATGACATGCTGAAAATTTCAAGATAAATGACTGCTCCGAAGCTAAAAATTGTTTGGAATACTATTATGTGATGCACGTTTTTACCGAGAATTTTTTCTCACATGGGCAATAAATTATTTTGTGTAAAATTAAGAAAATAATCAAAATTTTAAACTAAGTTGGAATATTTAACTATTTGCCTAGGCATTTGACAAAATGCCTGATTTTACTATTTGCCTGCGACAGATACACGACTCCAACTCCGACAAAAACTTCCGTTTCCACCGGAAATGAGTGTCAAGGTCGAAGTATAAAATCCAAGGTCATCTATTGGTTTCATGCTCCTCATGAATCCTTTTGACCCTTCCCGAGAATGTATCGCAAGTCGAGCTCGTGAAGTTGTATCAGAGGATACAAGTCCTCAATAATGAAATTCTTCAATTAAGAGGCAATCACATCCCTCGTAAATTCCTTTTCCTGAAGCGGGGGTTCCACGCCGCACTGATCACTTTGGCTTGCATTCTTCATTTTTTCACAAAGGTTCCGGCATTTGTACCGGACTTATCTGACCGGACGAAGGGAAAACAAAAGCAAATGCACCAGTGAATCTAATTGGAATATTACGCGATGAATAACTTTGCATCGGGTGTATTAGACGTGGAGTTGTATTTCTACCTGCCGTACGTACTATGGCATTGATGTATTTAGGAAATCTTTAAGGGGGGTGGGGGTCCATTCAAAAACTTGCCGGTAAATTTACATTATTTTGTGTACATCCCCGACAATATTTTATGTCTGAATTGTTGAAATTGATAGACAAAGCGATAGACAAGGCAGTCATAAGGAGTATGGAGCGGTTCTATTGGTTAAAATGGGTGGTTCTTATAAACCGAGAGAGAGAAAAACTACTCTACGGACTAATACGGACTCACTATAGGACCGCTCGTGGGTTGCCATTAGTTATAGTTATTACCTATCTCCGTTGTCCATTATAACCACTCGCTTCCACCAATAGGATCCCTTCATATCCTTTTTGTCTTCTTTGTCTGTAGCTTTGTCTAGCAGTTTCAACAATCAGCTCACAGATAAATGGACACAATAGCTCAAAAATCAGCGAGTGCCAAAGATATCCAAAAAATCATCAAGTGTCACTCACAAAGTTGATTCGTGCTTTGCAGAAAATCCACTGAAATTTACAAAAAAATGTGCACGACCGTTTTCTTGTAAAAAATTGAATTCGACAGAAGCGTTGGCTTGATCCCTTTCTGCTTAAGGTGATTCGATGGACGCCATATTTTCTGTCAGAACGGCATGCGATATATAGCATCAATTGGTTCCATTTTTTCAGCTATTCGTCATTTATCTCCAATTTTGAGATCGCAATTCTGTTGTCAGGAGACTAAAGCACTCACTTCCCAATTTTAACAAAGAAATTCAACGTAACAAAGGCGTGGTTTTTTTTTAGAGAGAAAATATCGCATTCGAGTGCAGTTTCGATATCAGTATCGAATGCGATGTTTTCTCTCTAAAAAACCACGCCTTTGTTACGTTGAATTTCTTTGTTAAAATTGGGAAGTGAGTGCTTTAGTCTCCTGACAACAGAATTGCGATCTCAAAATTGGAGAAAATTGACGAGTAGCTGAAAAAATGGAACCAATCGATGCGATATATCGCATGCCGTTCTGACACAAAATATGGCGTCCATCGAAGCACCTTTCAGTTATTAAGGTGACAGTCCTGCGGGCTGATTGTTGAAATTGATAGACACAGCGATAGACAAGGGAGACATATGGAGTATGGAGTGATATGACTCAAACGCATGAGACGCATACGGCGTTCTTCCTACCACGGCAGAGTGAAGAATGAGAGCTTTCTTGTGAGCTAATCAAAGCTGATCCAAGTGGCTGCCCACACGACTACATGATACACGACGATGACTTTCACTAGATTGTTGGCGCAGCAATGTTAAACATTCACCTGATTCTCGATTCTCGGGCATGCTCACCTGGTAGCCAGCCTTCCTCAGCTCATCTTTTCTCGACTACTCTGCCTTGCTGAGGAAAAACGCCGTATGAACCTTCAGCCAAATTTTTATTTTCAAAACACGAATTTCCTGGTAAACTTATGAATATGTTTCTTCAAATTTTTCAAATAACGTTGTTTTCAATTTTACCTAACGTTTCTGAAAATTTCAAGGAAAAATATTCATAGCGTCCTTTAAAAATAAACATTTTCTGCGAATCAATTTGGCAACATTAGAATACTCAGACGACATTCTTCCTTGGCACGGCAGGTCACCTCTGAATTTTCCTCCTTCTCCAACTACGCAGACACTGAGCTCATTGGAGGATCCAGCAAATTGGCAACATCGTTTTTCTCCATTTAAACCTATGGAAATGTATCGATTCCTGGAGGGACCCGGTGCTCCAACAAGAATCGATTATTTAACATAGGTTTAAATGGAGAACCTGTGACCGAGCTCCGACGAACCGTAGCACAAAGAGCTTTGTGTACTTTTCAGAGCGTCTCGCCGTGGTTGTCCTCATGTTTACCTTTGGTACCTGTCAAATACAGCCGTGCTAAGGAAGAACGCCGTATGAACATTCAAGAGATGCCAAATTGCCCTGGAAAAATCGTTTTTTTTTTTTTTTTAAAGAAAACTATGCAGTTTTTCCCTTGAAATTTTCAGACGTTGCAGATAAAATTGCGAGCAAAATTGTCTGAAAATTTTGGAAAATAATATTCGCAATTTTCTCAGTAAATTCGGTTTTTATCGGAGGAAACCTGGCAACGTCTGAAGGCTCATACGGCGTTTTTCCTCAACACGGCAGAATAGCACCTCGACGTGTCAATCGCTGGCTAGAGACGCATGTACGCTGCGCATGTTGTGCGCCTTGGGATTTTCATGAATGAATCGGCGAGGATATTTTTTCGCTGGGACTTATTTGAGGTTCTCCTATGGGTTACTTTGAACTTGGACTTAATGAAGCAGAAATGAATCACGTCGAATTTTGGAAATAAGTTAATGACAGCAGCGCTAGCAGGTCGAGCTTAACTACCCGCACAATTTTGCCTCACTGGAAAAAAAAAAACACATTGGATCTAGAGTCCAGACTCTTAACATCTCAAAACATCGACAAGAAAAAATACTCTTGATTCAGTCAGATTTAAGCTTAAATCAAGAACCAAGCCTCTTAATTTGAGCGAATTTCCTTTTGATTTAAGCTTATAAATCTGATTGATTTAAGCTTAAATCTGATTGAATTAAGTCCTGTTTCTTGTCAATGTTTTCAAGAGTCTGGACTCTAGATCCAATGTGTTTTTTTTTCCAGAGCTGTCAAAGTTTCTATGCCGAGCAAAAATAGTACTTTAAACGTGAAAATAAAGGGTTTTCTCCAAATGTTTACTTTGCGATAGGCGTGGTCGATTTGATTTGCGCTAAATTTCATCGATTAGGTAAAAAGTCTCGGCAGATTTTGACTTTTTTTTTTTTAAAAAAAAAGGACGATATCTCCTGCGCATGAACCTTAGGAATAATCCTTGACAAAAAAAGTAGCAAATTCCAGAGGAATGAAAGCATTCTTGAAAGCAGCTCTTCTCGGGAGAAAGCGTTGCATTCGACACATGAATCGATATACTCTCTATCAAATGCCGCTTTTTCCCCCGAGAAGAATCCTGATTTCTTTCACTGAATTTTGTAATTTTTTTTATCGAGAACGACTTCCTAGGCTCACGCACAGGGATCATCGTCCTTTTTTTAAAAAGTCAGAATTCCGAGATTTTTTGCTTAATCGGTGCAACATATCGCCTGCAGTTCGACCACCACAAGAACCCATCACGGCACCTTAAATCCTATGTTTTCCACCCGGGCGGTGCTCTACCTCAGCGGGCCAATTTTGAAATTGATAGACAAAGCTACAGACAAAGATGACAAAAAGGATATGGAGGGAACCTGTCGGTGGAAGCTGGTGTTTTCAATGGAAAAAGGCAGTGGGTAATACTAACTAACGGCAACCCACGAGAAACCCGACATTTACACTGGAAAAAAAAACACATTGGATCTAGAGTCCAGACTCTTGAAAACATTGACAAGAAAGAATACTCTTGATTCAATCGGATTTTTGCTTGAATCAAAACGAGATCCGCTTAAATTAAGAGGCTTGGTTATTGATTTAAGCTAGATTCTGATTGAATCAACAGTACTTTTTCTTGTCGATGTTTTTAAGAGTCTGGGCTCTAGATCCGATGTGTTTTTTTTCCAGTGTGTTTCTAAACCAACATTTCACGTAGAACATGATTCTTGCTTCGCAAAAACCCGACATTTACACTGGGAAAAAAAAAAAACACATTGGATCTAGAGTCCAGACTCTTAAAAACATCGACAAGAAAAAATACTCTTGATTCAATCGGATTTTTGCTTAAATCAAGAACCAAGCCTCTTAATTTAAGCGGATTTCCTTTTGATTTAAGCTTAAATCTAGATTGAATCAAGAGTATTTCTTGTCAATGTTTTCAAGAGTCTGGACTCTAGATCCAATGTGGTTTTTTTTTCCAGTGTAGTCCACAGTTAGACATTTTAGTCTATAAGAACCACACATTTCAACCAATAGGATCGCTCCATGCACTATGTATTCTTTGTCTGTAGATTTGTCCATCAATTTCAATGATCAGCCCCCAGAAGTGCAGCATTGTCCTCTATATTTTCCACGATGTCGTTCACTAATCGAATTGATGTCCTTTTTTATACCGGATGACACTCAATAGGAGTCAGCATCGTCTTGAAGGGGGCTTCGGCTTCAGTGTGCGGAGAATGCCGCAGCTGGCAGTGCTGGCACACTTTCCCAGTTCGCGTCGCGTTCGCGTTGTCGGTCGTACACCGGCCTCAACAAATGCCAGATCGGCCCAAAATGACAATTGGAAACCTGGCTGATTACTTTGTATAGTCAGCAGCGAAATCGGACGCCAAGCATCGTACAGATGGCTTCAAGTCAAAAAATGCGCTTGTATCTCCAATGCAACGTTTAAAAATCGGAGGGTATGGATTCGAATGGCATGAATTAGACTACATTTTGCAATTTGGAACTATAAATTCTGGCCCGGTTTAAAAACAACGAATGTGCCACTAGTTTCCCTATTTACATACGTGTTTTTCCAGAGGAGCCCAAATTTATAGTTGCAAATTGCAAAATGCAGTCCAATTGATCAAAAAATAAAAACATGAATCGACGAATGTTTTAAACACCGATTCGATTCGATCGACATGAATTGATCGAAAACTACAACGGGAGTCGATTGACGTGATGTGGTCGACAACTTCCGATCGATTCACGGCTTTGCCTATCGATCGACTCACGGGTTTTGTCGATTGATTCATGGGTTTGTCGATCGATTTACGGGTTTCTCTGCGGATTCACGGGTATGTCGGTCGATTTACAGTTGTCGATCGATTACGTTGATTGCTTCACTTTTTAACTCTTCGACCGACTCATGTCGATCGAATCCATACCCTCCTTAAAAATCTGCGACTATGATTGACGCACTTTTTTCTCAAGAAACTATAAAGAAAACCGATGTCTCCTTGAAATTACTGTAAAAATTTTGACAATTATCAACTGTGAAAGAAACTCATCGTAACTTTTGATCAGTTTTCTCGAAAAAGAGGAGAAGAAAAAACAAAAATACAAGCGGGTATTTCCAGAGCATCAATCGGAGATATCAATGGCCAATGAGCAAAACCATGTACCTCTATTGCGACGTTTCAAACTTTCCACCCCGTTTCATTTTTCCGAGGGGTGAACTCACTCCCACTATAAATTCACGTTATTCAAGCCGGGAAGTTGGCAATCATACCGGCCCGTGCAGCCGTGCTTGCACTCTACACCGCCGTTACTCGCTGAAAGTTTGCAAACCATTGCCAACTCATTATCAATCAGTCGTCGCGGATAAAACGCATCGCGGTTATTTGAGCACCTATATTGAGAGAGTATGGCCACTGGGGTTATCACCTCTGATTGGCTCAGCCATCTTAGGCTGAATGGAGCCCTTAGGACCCAAAAATGGCGGACGCCATAAATTAATGTACCTAATGCAAAATGACTCAAAATGTAGTTTTCTTTGCTTATCGTAACGAGAAATTTACTCAAATGCACTATTGCGACATCTTTACATATTTTTAAGGCTTATCCTGTGCAATTTTTGAGAAAAATTATCTTAGATGTAGTAAGGTTGGCAGCAAGTGCGGTTGGTGATAACCGTCAAAAGTTGGCAATGACCCCCCTCCCATCCACAAGAACCAAAACAAAGCACCGCCATTTTTGGGTCCTAAGCCTCTCCATGGGGCCCCAGTGGCCATACTCTCTCAATATAGGTACTCTAGCGGTTATTTGCCTGTTCCTTTTTTCACACGGACTGAGGATGAAAAAACTTGTCATCAGAGTGCCGACTCTGTGAACCAGATAAATAGTGAATTTGTAGCGGGTATTGCTGTTTGGCTTTCAGGACTTTATGTCCACCTACCTTTCGTCCATTAAATAAATGTCCACCGCTATTTATGTCCACTAAACGTTAAGTCCAGTCTTTATTAAGTCCACATGATTTAATGTCGAACCATGAATATGTCCAAAATTGTCCAAATTGTGGACATGTCATGTCCACATTTTTTTCTGCTCATTTAAACGACAGGAACCACCTCAAAAATAAATGCATACTACCACTAGTTAGTTAGTTAGTATATTTTAAGACGTTCAAGGTCACAGGCTATTAACGTCTTTACGGAGAATTTTGAAAATGGGAGTATATACGAATATTTAGATTTTTAAATTAAGAGAGGTGAAGAGTTCCTTCATTCTTAAAAACATTTCATTCATGAATCAAGTCATGAAAGAGAACAGACTCTGAGAGCAGATAAAAACATATGTTCATGTGCACACTGCACGGATATGATAAGATGAAAACCAAAGCGGGAGCCTGGGAAACGCTCCAATGCCAAATTAAACATTTTTCAGTAACAGATGCAGTCAAAATTGAAAGTCCTCTTTAACTAGTTATTTCATGCGCCTTCAATCTTGTAGGATACTGTGCAACGCCTCTGACGCGAAATAGTTGCCTAAAGCGTTGCGGCGCGGCAGGCAACCAGCGTGATACGCGCATAGGCGCCTACAAACCTAACGGGATACTTCACGCGTCGCGCAATGCGTGAAGTATCCCGTTAGGTTTGTAGGCGCCAGTGCGCGTTCTGCGCTGCTATCACGCCGCTCCGCTCTGTGTTAGGCTCTATAATATTTAAATTCGCGGAGTCAGCGTTTTTCAACTCATGATTTTGAAATGTTTGCGCCCTCTGCATTGATTATTCCTTTTTAAACTGATGCAAAAAAAATATGTACTACTGGAAAATATAATGTGTTTTTTGAAAATATAATAGTCGTTCCGTGTAAATTTAATGATTTCCAAAGCATTCAAATTTATTCTTTTATATTTTGGGCTTTTACTGTGCTACAGCGTGGTGTAAGCGCAAATAAACGCTCAAAATTGGACGTATTTGACTCAAGAAGGTCGATGTACAAATAAGTTAAAAGCAAAAAATTGTGTGCTTCTTAGTTTTTTTCCTCTTTTAGTTTTTTTCCTCTTTTATTAATTTTTGTATCGTTTCTTTCATCACAACCACGGCTCATTGAGATTCATATAGATTCCATTGCTTGGAAAAGGTTTTACAAATATTTACCACGTTTTAAAAATGTAAATGTCTTTAAAATGAAGTAATCAATTTCATTTAAAAAAAAAGAATGTACATTTAAGGCATATTTAAATCGGAAATTTCAAGAATAGAAATGAAACCAAGTATTTACCAAAGACAATTTGAAAAGATGAATCAAAAGGAGAAATTAACATTTCATTTAAAATATGAGTTACGATAACAACACCTCATTCTCTCTTAATTTTCTCATTTCGATATTGATAATATAATTTTACACACGGACTAAAATATGACGCTTGAATTTGATTTTGGTGGACTTTACATTTGTGGGCTTAACTTAGTGGACGTTTAAGTAATGGACTTAACAATAGTGTGGGCTTAAGAACTGTGGACGTAAAAATTGTGGACGAAAAGTCTGTGGACGTAAAAAAAGTGGACATAAATTCCGTGTACCGCTGTTTGGTGCAGCTTTATGCTGAATTTTTAACGCACGTTGGCAAAAAAAAAAAAAACGTCAACATACTGTCCTACGACCCGCGCGTCCACCGCAATCAGTTTGTTTAATTTTATTGGTGAATTAGCAACTGCCAAAACGCACAGGAATCCTAAACTCGAATCAAAATCTAATTCGTTTTTTGCAGACCTAGACCACAGCAGCACACTGGAGAAAAACACATAGGATCTAGAGTCCAGACTCTTGAAAACATTGACAAGAAAAAATACTCTTGATTCAATTGGATTTTTGCTTGAATCAAAACGAAATCCGCTTAAATTAAAAGGCTTGGTTCTTGATTTAAGCTAGATTCTGATAGAACCAAGAGTACTTTTTCTTGTCGATGTTTTTAAGAGTCTGGACTCTAGATCCAATGTGTTTTTTTCCAGTGTACGTTGACAAAAAACACTCCAACATACTGTCTTACGACCCGCGCGTCCACCGCAATCAGTTTGTTTAATTTGATTGGTGAATTAGCAACTGCCAAAACGCACAGGATCTCTAAACTCGAATCAAAATCTAATTCGTTTTTTTCTGACCAAGATCATAGCAGCATAGCACTCACCTACAAACGGTATGAACCTCCATGTGTTCCCCAACAGCGGGATTGGTCTCGGGCCGGGGACCTGGCTGTAATCTTTGACGACAGCGTTGGCCTCCGTGCCGTGCAGGACGGGGCAGCCCTCGGCTGAAACCATGGAGGATTTGTGTCTAGCGGATATCTGGAAAGCCGGAGTGAGAGTCCGGGTGATGCGGCCGGCACTCCGAGTGGCCATCTTCGAGTGACCTTGGTCCCGCCGGATTCTCGGTCAAATAAAGGTGCGGCCGAAGGTGCTCGGTGTGACGTCACTGAAAGATGAAAACGAAGGTGTTGACTTCGGACGAGGAAGATGTGGACCTACTAATTGGGATGAGCCCGGTAGCTGGAAGAGTACATTAAAGAAGAAACTGCAAAAACACCTATCTCGTTTTCAGTATTTCAAAATTTTTGGTTTTTTTTTTTTTTTTTTTAAATCAAAGAAGGACCAAGAGCTTTCAGCACCGAGTCTCTTAACATCGATCAATGCTGCTGATTATTTGAAAGTTTGACAGTACTGCCTTGCTAAGGAAGAATGCCGTATGAACATTGCCAAATTTCCCTCGACAAAACACGTATTTTTGACGACACCCATGCATATTTTTCCTCGAAATTTTCAGATACTTTAGAGTGAATTGCGTGCAAAAATGTCTCAAAATTTTGCGAAAAAATATTCAGAATTTTCCTAATAAATTAAGTTTTTATCGAAAGAAACTTGGTAACGTCTGAAGGCTCATGTGGCGTTCTTCCTTAGCACGGCAGAGTAGGGGCCTCGTGTGAACTTCACTTCGTAAAAATTGACGAAAAAACTTGTATTTTTATCAATTTTTCTCTTTTCTTTTCCTACACTGGAAAAAAAAACACATTGGATCTAGAGTTCAGACTCTTAAAAACATCGACAAGAATAATACTCTTGATTAAATCAGATTTAAGCTTACATCAAGAACCAAGCCTCTTAATTTGAGCGGATTTCCTTTTGATTTAAGCTTAAATCTGATTGAATCAAGAGTATTTTTTCTTGTCGATATTTTTAAGAGTCTGGACTCTAGATCCAATGTGTTCTTTTTCCAGTGTAATACATGCATGGTTTAGTTTATTCATAACTAACTAACATGTCTCTCTTACAGTGCCTCTGTGCGCTCTGCGACACCCAACCGCTACTGATAGGGATCCTGCCAGAGCTCCTCCGGCAAATCACATTTAGTTTATTTACCTTTGTAATAAACTCCGAGTATCATGAGCATTGCTTACCTTTTGTGACCTTTGAGGATAATCCAAAACTCCTGGACTTTTTATAAGTCATACATAATTCCTTTCTGCAGTTGAAGAATCGCACCTAAGAAAAAGTGATAAAATGTCTTCGTGATGAGTCACGTTATTGGGAACTGACTATATTGTTGCTATTCCTTCCGAACAAAAACCACGCATTACTCGCCGCACCAAAAGTCAGGACAACACTTCCGAACCAATCTTAGCATTGCAACCGCAAAACCTCAAATCACAATAACCCATTCAGACAGTCTCCGAAGCATCAGGCTCCCGAACTAAATTTGCCCTCTGTCAAGCGTCAGAAACTTGGTAACCACCGGCTCCTGGTGCTATTGCGACTGTGAAAAATGGAAAAAAACTTGGAAATCTCAAGGTGGAAAAACTAAAACAGACTGACAAAATAATACGATTTCGGGTAGATACGCTTCAAATGTAAAGATGTCATAATGTATCCTTAGGCGTTTTACTTTCACATTTTATTAGCTTAAATCACCAAAAATATTGCTTATATCTTCAATTTTTTACGTTGCGTATTGCATTTCACGTTCCGGTCTGTGTCACTATACATAAACTTATTTTTGGAATTTAATCAAATTTGTTTTAAACTTTTTTCTCTTTTTTTTGCGTAAATTGTATATTCATTTTACACTAGGAAATCCCTTCTCGGTTTTTTAATTCGTACATTTTAAATTTTTTTAAACTTTTTTGTATATGGACCCGTGCTTTTGAATAAGTCGATCCTTTTAGGGATTATGAACCAAGAGACAAAAGCTGAAAAGAGAATACGTCGTTTCCCGCACGAGGGAACGTGACTCTATTCCTTAATAGAGTCACGCAAAATTGACGCAAAATTGACGCAAAATTGACGCAAAATTGACGCAAAATTGACGCAAACATTTTAATTTTGTTGAACGATTTCCGTCGAAAATTAGTCTGATTCTTGCATCGAATCAGTGGAAAAATTAGTGAGATTTTCAGTCTGAAGTTCTCGAACTTCTCCAGGTAAAATTGAAATTGGCGCGGAAAAATCTGGCAACATTGAAATGTAGCTACGTTCTTTTGTGAGAGAAACGACAAATAGTCACTAAAAACTGCCTTTTTATTATAAGAACCGTCTTAGATAGGATTATGTATAGCTATCATAATTAAGATCACAGTCCTGATAAATAGACACAATATACCTTAGATATCAATGAGTACCATAGGTATCCAGATAATCAAGTTTTACCCGAAGTGTTATCTTTAAAAGCAAGGTAACCACTACCGCCGCCACACGGACCAAAAACCCTCTCGGAGGGGGTATCGAACCACGGACCACGAAGTTAGGGATCCTATCCAGAGAATTAGTGTTACCAAAAGAGTTATATTTAAAAGCAAGTGCTCGCAAGCAAGCAAGCTCTGCCGTGATAGCGAAGAGAGCCGTAAGTGCAAAAATGAAGTTTTGAGAAAACGGGCTCAGAAGCTTCTGACGAGAACATTTTATTGGAAGAATCCTCCGTTCTTTGTCAAATTGCCACTAGTCGTCCGGAAGACTCCTAGAAATCGTATGGATGATTAAAAATCGACTGATTTTATTTCCATTACTTAAAAAGGGTATTTTTCATTTTCATGCCAGGTTATTGTTAGGCAAGACAACCGTAAGTGCTATCTTCTGCATGCTTTCGTGGTTGCGTTTTGGACACACAACAAACACATTCTCAGGTTAGAAATTGGCAGAAGAGGGCGGCACTTCGCTGGAAAGCACTGTTTTCATTGGCTCTCATGCATCTACGGCTGTCTTGAAAAAAACTGTGTCATTTTTTGTGCACTTACGGCTTTTTCATACGTCTCGTTCTCATTAAATTAGGATGAATTTTGCTGTTTTAGCTGTCTCAGTAATTTCATCTAAAGGAGTTTAGACGAATTTTGAAGAAAACTCGATTTCGAAAATTTTGCACTTACGGCTCTCTTCACTATCACGGCAGCACTACCACCGTCACACGTACCCTAAGAAACCCCTCGTAGGGGGTATCGAACCACGGACCGCGACGTTAGGAATCCTTCCGGTACCGAAGAATGGGCGATGGATGCCCGCGGAGGACTGGCGCGAATCTAGAAAGCGGTGCGCGGCTCCGTGGTAAAACGAGGTAATCCGCGGAGGGCCCGTGGAACCGGGGAATCGAGGATTGTGTCCGCAGGAAGGGGGTCATCGGAGAAAGGAAGGGGGTCCAGCGGAGCATCGTTTTGTTTCAAGGTGCTCAAATTGGCTCTCCCACCGTTCCACGCCGGCCGCGCTTTCGATATCAAAACCCGTTGTTGCCGCGTGCCGCGCTCACGGGACCTGCTTGAACATCACTGAAAAAAAAAGATTGGTAGAATTCACCATTCCTTCAGGCTGTATTTCACACGGCGTGAAGGAATAGTAAATTCTACCAATCTTCTAGTCGATTCTGCCAGAGGAATGGTTACCTGTGCCAGTATTTAGTAACGTTTATCTTTCTTCTGGCAGAATTAACTGCACTGAAAAAAAAATGTCGGGATATTTACTAAGAAAAGGGCAAAAGTACCGAGAATTCAGGGTTCTATTTGATCCTAGTTTTTTCTTGGTAAAATTACCATTTATGGAAATGGTAATGTTACCGAGAAATCTCGGTAAAATTATTGAACTTTCTCGGTAATTTTACCGGACCTTGGTAAAAACGCCAATATTTTTTTATCGACTGTGGTAGAATTACCGAGATGAAATGGCAAAGTTACCGGGAATTGATTACCAATGAAAGTGGTATTCTTACCTGAAAAAAAACAGTAAAAATACCGGTTTTTAGGTAAGCTTACCAGTCTGTCTTGGTAAAATTACCAATAAATGGTAAAAAAAAGTGAGATGGTAAAGGTATATACCAATGGACCGTGGTAAAAACGCCGAGAATTTTTTTTCAGTGTAAGGAGAAACGCCGTATGAGCCTTCAGGCGTTGCCAAATTTCCCCTGGAAAATCACTATTTTTCAGGAAGATTTTTGAATGTTTGTCTACCGATTTCTCAGATAATTTTGTTTGTAATTTGATGTAAAACGCCTGAAAATTTCAAGGAAAAATATTCATAGTTTTCCTAAAAAATAAACATTTTATCGAAAGAAATTTGGCAACTCTCGAATGTTCATATAGCGTTCTTCCTTAGCACGGCAGTATTGCACGGATAAATTGGATCAGTGAGCACGAAAACACATACCGACTCAAAAAAATGAGAATTATCAAAGACAAATACAAAACTGCACAAAAAGCGACGAAGTTAGTCTAAGATAAAGATTTTTGGAGCCGGAAGACAAGTACTGAAGGTGATTCGTCAAATTCGAGTGACGTGGTCGAACTGGCATACGACGATATATCCGATCGAGTAGGTCAAAAATCTCGGTAGATTCTGAATTTTTAGCAAAAAAAGGACGATAGCCCCTGCGCATGAGCCTAAAGAATCATTCTAAACCCAAAAATCGGCAAAATTCAGAGAAATGAAAGCAGAAAAGTGTTTGGAAAAAAACCTCGCATTCGATACAGAAATCGATAGTTGAATCGAATGCGAAGTTTTTTTCCAAACACGATTCTGCTTTCATTTCTCTGAATTTTGCCGATTTTTGGATTCAGAATGATTCTTTAAGCTCATGCGCAGGGGCTTTCGTCATTTTTTTGCTAAAAATTCCGAATCTACCGAGATTTTTGACCTAATCGATGTGATGTATCGCATGCCAGTTTGAACACGTCACTTGAGCTTGACGAATCACTTTAAGGGCACTTCAAAGGTCCAAGTTGGAACAGATTCGCGAACTTCAATGACCATTAGGAAAATTGACCGTCTTAAATGAAAATTGAGCATTTTCAAGCCACCATGTTGGTCTGTTGGTGTGTGTTTTCGTTCTCACTGATTCAACTACGGATAGGTACACCGAAAAAGAAAGATTTCAGAGGGTCGGTACGGAAGTACGAAAAGGTACGGAACTTCGGTGAAAAGTTACAAAAATTCAAGATTTTTGTGACAGACTCAAGAATGTAGCCTTGGGGGTATGCGATTTCCTATCATAATCCATTATTCAACATCCCGGTTAGATTCCTCGTGTTTTTCGGTTTATTCCTTCGTCATTCCATCGTTCCACTGTCCCAATCCGAATAGGTATAGTTAAAAATGCGTGTGAAGTAAGGATAAAGCGAGGGAAGGTAAGGAAAAAGCATGGATTTTTGAGAATCATTACGAAAGGAATTTTCGGGACAGTGAAGAAGAAGTCAGAAAAAAGTACTGTAAAATGAGCTATCGACAAAATGCGTGTCTCTGACTGTATTTGAAATTTTCCTAAATGCACATTTTTTCTGGTTACACTTAAGATTAAAATGTAATTTTACCGAAAATATAAAAAATAAAATCACAGTTATGCCTGAGAATTTTAGGTACCTATATAAATAAAGGGATCAAACCTATACTGGAAAAAAACGGTTAAAGAATCTACTTGAAAAAATCAAGGTACAGCATCTCTTTTCACGATTCGAAGGCACACTTCCCCCTTGGGGGTCAAGTTGAAACGCTGTAGGTCAAATTCGATCCGTTTTTGAGTTCGAGCGCACGGGTAAAGTTTGTAGTTGGACACCAGGGTCACCACCACCGTTTTCACGGCCGTCAGGGCCCAGTGGCGCGCTGAAACAGAAAGTAGAGTACAGCGTCATGAAAATTGCAAAAGTCAGCTTCAGGCTGAAGAGCCAAGAGCAGAATACTGCCGTTCTATGGAAAAACTCCGTAGGAACTTTCGGGTGTTGTCAAAACTCCTACGATATACAACATTTTTTTGGGTAGAAATTCACGAAAATGTTTTTCTGGAAAGGCCCGAGTTGAACAAAAGCGCACCAAGCCGCACTTTGGAAATAAAATGCGTTGAAAGTAGTTTTATGGTCCAGTTACACGATCAAATTGAGCCATCAAATTGAAGCTCTGATTGGTGGGAAAAGACCTGAGGTGAGGATGCGACCAATGAGAGGCCCAATTTGATGGCTCAATTTGATCGTATAACTGGACCTTACAATTCAACCAGTCGTTAATTGGACAGCGTTAAGCAGAAAGGAACCAAGTCACATCAGCTATTGCCAAATTTAAGTGGAAAATTTGATTTTGTACATGAAAACGGTTGTGCGGATTTGTGTGCAAATTTCCGTGGATTTCCTGCAAAGTATGAAGCAAATCCCTTGAAATTTAAAAAAAAAAGTCGCACATCGTTCTCTTGTGAAAAATTAAATTTCTCAGTTACATTTGGCAATAGCTGATGTGGCCTGGTTTTTCTCTGCTAAACGCGGCCTTTCCCCACGTTAATTATTCAAAGTCGAGAAAACAATTTTTGAACGTGAAAATAGTCATTTAACTTAGTTCATAACATTGAGTCTAATGGATCCTAGGAGCATATTTTTTAACTGAAAAATACTAAATTATACTTATCTTTTTTTACTTATAAAAATATGTAAAAATTGATTAAAAAGTAATACGTAAAATTTATTCATTGATTGACGCTCTTGAGAACGTTTTCACGTAAAAAAGTCATAAATTTAAGTATTTTTTATGTAAAATCGTTTTCCGTGAAAGCGCGTCCTTGGAAGATGCGTAAAACTGCAAACCACTGCTTTTTGGTTCAAATTTTTTTGCGACTTGATGCGTTCCTCTTAAACTGGGTTCAAATTTTCAAATCAATTTAGTTTGAAATATGAATAAAATAATCTGGAAATTGGAAGTAAACACTCATCCACGTGTACCCCGTCTTATATTGAAAGAAATATGGCAACGTCTAGAAGCTCATACGGCGTTATTCCTTAGCACGCCAAAACTATAACTCAACGAGAGGTAAGCATCGCCCTAAACTGCCGTGCTAAGGAAAAACGCCGTATGAACCTTCAGACGTTGCCAAATTTCCTTTCATGAAACGCGAATTTTATGGGAAAGTTATGAATAATTTTCTTCCAATTTTCCAGATAATTTCGCTCGCAATTTCACCGAAAAGTCCTGAAAATTGCAAGGGAAAATAATCATAACTTTCCTTGAAAATGAACCTTTCATCGAAGGAAATTCGGCAACTCTCGAAAGTTCATACGGCGTTCTTCCTTAGCACGGCAGCGAAGCTGGTAAGTCCACCCTTTTGTCGTATAACTGGAACTTTACGGGGTTGGCATGGCATATGAAAACGCTGCGAGATCGATGTATGCTGAAACTTTGAGACAAATTCTGAGAAATAGTGCGCTCATTTGCTATCACAACGCGGCTGTCACGTGAATGAAAATGCCCTGGGGCTCTGTCGCTGAAAGCGTTTGAGCGTCGTGCATTTTTGTTATTGTTGATGCGCTGCGCGTTATGAAATTCAGGGAATCGTCGGATCGCTAAACAAAGTTGAAATGCGAGCATCAAGGGAAATGTTCCCTCATCAAAATTACACTGATCAGTGAACATGTACGCTGAGGCTGAATAAAGTATGCTCACATTAACATATACTTGACAGAAACAGAAAAACTTCGAAAACGGATCCTTCATTAATTAATTTATTCTGTTTTAGTAAACTGATATTTTTCAAAAAGGAGAAGTTGAAAGATTCCGAAAAAATCTTAAAAATAACATTTTTTTTTTTTTTTTGGAAGAAATTAAAGGGTTGTAGAAGGTGTATTCAAAACCCCCTCGACAACCACCCCTTTCCCCATTTCTACGCGGCACTGGGATAGGAGAAATGTTGGGAACAGCGTTACTATTTTTTAAGGAGATTAGTGGGTTATACTGCCGTGCTAAGGAAGAACGCTGCATGAACATTTGAAAGTTGCCAAATTTCTCTTGATAAGAAATGTGTATTTGACGACATTCATGCATGATTTCCCTTGAAATTTTTATATATTTTAGATTGAAGTGCGTACAAAATCATCTGAAAATGATGGGAAAAAGTATTCACAATTTTTTCGGTAAATTCGGTCTTTTTCGCAGGAAACTTCACACGTCTGAAGGCTCATACAGCGTTCTTCCTTAGCACGGCAGTAAAGGCTTATTTCATCGTAGGGTCTGAGTGGGTGGCTAGTGTCCCAAATCCATATTTAGGCGTTATAATTTTTATGGGGATTCCTTCAGGCCTTCCTGTGATGAAACTGAAAAAAAAACTCACCTATGCAAGCTCTAGGTCCTTTTCCAAAAGCTAAATAAGACCCCGGACAATTTTATCGATGTTCTGCTCTGAAAATCTTTCTGGGTCGAATTTCTCAGGTTCCGGGAAATATTTTGAATCGTGATGAATACTATATGTAGATATAAACAGTTTGGTATTCTCCTCCACCACGACTGATGTACTTGGTATTTTGAACGGTTTGGTGCAAATCCTTCTCATATATCCATCCGCTGGATATTTTCGCAGTGTTTCTGAAATTGAAGAATTTGTGAATTTCTTAAATTTTAAATAATTCGTAATTCGTTCATAGAAATTTCTGGAGAGGAAAAAGAAAATCGACCAAGAAAGGAAAGAGTGGGAGACAAAAAGGGAAGGAACAAAGGAAGAAAGGGAGCAATAAACATTGAGAAGAATGTGTGAAAAAAAGGCTTTCCTGGTAAATATTACCATCGCAGCTTAAAGCAAACTGTGTTTTCAGGAATGAAAAAATCGACCGACTTTTTTTTTGAAGTCTAAAATAATACTCAATTTTTTGTGGCTTCCAGGAAAGTCAAATAATTAATTCGGAACTTCTGAACCTATTCTAAATATTTTTCGGTCTGACTTGTTCATTAGCTTCACCTTTCCTTAAGAATGAAACTTTTTCTACATAAAACTCAAACTAAACCTTACCACACATACCAATACTAAAAATAAAAAAGGTCAATGAAGTGAAATAAGTGGAGAAATCAAATACTTTTCCCCATGAAAATAAATTATGTCACAGGGCTACTTATAAAGCGAGATTTCTCAAAAAGCTGAAATGCCTATGAGCAACTACGTACTTGCCGAGCTTACGGTGCAATTTCCAAAATTCAATAAATTGTAATCGCCAAAGTTCCTTTGCGACCGGTTTTACTAATAAAGGTACCTACTTTACTCACCATTAACGACCTGCTCTATATACTCAAGTTTCTTGAGGTCGTCGTAGTTTATTTCCCTGCCAGTTTCTTGTTTCATCGCCTGGATTTCATCGAACATTTTCTCTTGAATATCTGGTTGGTGGGCTATTTCAAACATACAAAATGTCACGGTGACTGCTACGTTTTCCAGTCCAGCCGAGAGGAATAGTCCAACTACACCAGCAATGATATTTTCCGTGAAAACCGGGTCTGGAACAATTATTTTGAGCGTCTCTTTCAGTTGTCACATACATTTATTTCAACGAGTTTCTCAAGTATAATAAACAGTTACATGCTATCTATTCACCAATGGATGGGAATTCCCTTGGGGAAATTAATTGCGATGGATTTGTAATAAGTTGCAATTTTTTTTGCATTGCATACAGTCTACATCTCTCACGAAAAAAGCGTATATGTTTCTGATCGCAACTTTACACGCCACTTCCTTTTTTTTAAGAAACTACAGAGTTTTTCTGAGGAATTTCCACGATTTTTTTAAATGAGCTCAAATAAAATTATCGAAAATTCCGACGCGATATTTTCGTTCGTCCTATTCTCTTTGCATTAAACCCAACATAATTTTACGCGGTGTAGGTTTCTGAATCTTTGCAATTAAGATAAATATTTTTCCTTTAATCGTCGTAAAACCGGACAGAAAGTCAAAAGCTCCTAAATGATTTCAAATAAATTGAAAAACAATTTCAAAGCGATATATCATTATATTTTCTTTATCACTTTCATCAACAAAAAAAAAGTAAACATCGCTCGAATTTCTGAACTCCTGCAATTAAGATCAGAAGCGCACTGGTTCCTCGAAGCGGCATGCAGGGTAATCACAAACAGACGACTGTACCGTGGTTTACACGCAATGCATGAAGTATCCTGCAGACTTGTAAGGCGGTACGCTATGCGGTGCTCGCATCGTGCTGTACGCGCAATGCATGAAGTATCCTGTAGACTTGAAAGGCGCTACAATGCGTTCCGCGCGCCGAAGTGTCGATTTATCGATTTTTCTGTTTGCGGAAACAATTATCCCTCTGTTGACCGATGATCATTGCACCGTTGGAGGAGAAAAATTGCAGTGTTGCCGACTGAATTCAAATTTATTTATCTATTCTAGTGAGTGCGATTAGTATTTGTTCGTATTCCCACGCCCTCCCTTATTTTATAGAATTCTTTCCATTCGTGATTATTGCCGATTTGAGGAACTACAAAATAAGTCCAGTTATACTATGGTGATGCCTCGCGATTTACTCATACCCACATCATAATTTGGTATCGCACTTACTGGAATAGATATATAAAATTGAATTCAATCGGCAACACTTCAATTTTTCTCCTCCAACGGTGAAATGATCATCGGTCAACAGAGGGATAATTTTCTCCGCGCACAGAAAAATCGATAGCGATAATTCGGCGCGCGGAAATATTTTCTGGTACAGCTCCGGAAAAATAGTTTTGACACGATCCGTGCATAGCAATCGATGTATCGAAAATTCTGCGCACGAAACAGGTTTCGAGCGCCGCACCGACAAAAATAGTTGTGACGCGATTGGCGAAGATATATCGAAGACACGAAAAATGGCAAAGAATCTGGAAAAATAAAGTTTTTCAAAGAAACGCGGCCTCTTTTATTCCGCGCGCCGGAAAAAAGGTTTTGACTCGAACGGCGTTCCAAAGTCAGTGATGGGGAAATGCGTTTGAAGCGCTAGTTCGAGAATAATCCGTGAGTGCAGCGTCAATAGCCTACACGTAAAAGTCGTTTTACTTGCATGCTTTAATTTAAAATTATTCATAAAAATATGCAAATGAAGAGAAAAAAAATTAGTTGGATTTTATGTAATGATTTATCTTTGATGTATATTTGAAATGATACTAATTCCAACAAACTTCACAATAACTTCAAAATTACGAGTTAAAAACCGCTGACATTGCAAGTATGAATAATCGCGTCAAGCACAGTGCGGCGCGGTGCGGAACGCATTGTAGCGCCTTTCAAGACTGCAGGATATTTCGTGCATTGCGCGTACAGCACGGTGCGAACACCGCACAGCATAGCGCCTTACAAGTCTGGAGGATCCTTCATGCATTGCGTGTAAACTACGGTGCAGTGGTCTGTTTGTGATTTCCCTGCCGCTTCGAGGAACCAGTACGTACCACTAAGTTCTTTCCGCGCGCCGGAAAAACGGTTTTAACCCGAACGGCGTTCCATACACTGACATCGACCTTACGCCGCGCCGTGCGGAAAAACTGCGAGAAACATTTCAAGAAAAAGACATTCTCTCCTCCTCTTTGTCTTCTTTATTCGATCTCTGTCTTCATTTTCTTCTTATCCCTCCACCTTTTCTTCCTCCACTGAAAAAAATGGATTGTTGATTTAACAATTAAATTGTTAAGAAATGTGTTCGACATGTTTCGAATGTACATTTTACAATATTGGGAAGCTAACTCAACTGCGGGGGTGGTTAAATCAGCATTTTTTCATTGTAAGATCTAGAATGAAACATGTTGGACACTTTTTTAAACCACAAAATTGTTGAATCAGCAATTTCATTATTTACCATGTCCTTTTGGAAAGGTCAACCAACATACCTTCATCTTCACTTGCTCCACCCGCACCACAATTTTCCGCCGCTAGTTTCTCGGCCTCGCGACTTTCGACCAAAATTTTCAAGAAGTCCCTCCTGCCAGCCCGCTCCTCGGCGCTCATCTGGAGGCCTCTCCTGGTCAAGGCGGCGACAAACTGCTCTACCTCGGGAGTCCGTCGGGGGAAGCGAATCCACGCCGGAAGCCGGGGGTGGATATAAGTGAGGAGATTGGCGACGGAGGATCTCCACGTGATGCCGAAGATCTCCTCCACGATCGGTTTCATCTCGCAGTGCTCCGGGTCGCCGAGAGCGTTGCAGTTCACGCCGACGGCGCACGCTCCGATTATGTCCATCGCGCAATTCTTCGCCATGGATTTCATGTCGATTTCCGCCTCGCTTTTTGCTCCGCATACCCTAAAAGTTCAAGAAAAATTTGGTTTCTTGGTTGTTTTACAGTTTCACTCCGTCGCACAAGTTGACAACATTGAATTCAGTTTTTGTTCAAATCGACGGATTTATGCAAAAAGGAACAATAGGTACAGAGTTTGCGTGCAACATAGTTCTTGCCGTCGATACATACATCAACTATCTGACTACCTAAATCATTTTTACTTTCTCTCTCCCCTTGTTTTTTTCAAAGCCGATCATGGAGATATATTGCCGATTTTAATTTTTTGATTTTTTTAAAAAAAATTCTAATTTTTTGCGGCTATTGACAGGTTTAAACAGCTTATTTCTGAATGTTCAAATACATCCGAGAGCAAAAAGACTTTGTACAAGCAGCTCGAAACGGCAACGACAATCAGAAACACATGAAAATGCGGAAACAAGGTTAAAATACAAAATACAAAGGCAGGACGTTTCGGTATACCTTACGGCACCATTGTCAACTGCTAAAATAGAATTAAAAGTAAAAAAGAAATTAGAGTAAAAACCAGCAAACGGCGTTACATGGTGAAATTGATATTGAAAATCTCCCGATTAGATATATACCAATTTCACCATATAACGCCGTTTGCTAGTTTTTATTTTAATTTCTTGTTTATTTTTAACTCTATTTTAGCAGTTAATAATGGTGCCGTAAGGTACCGAAACGTCCTGCCTTTGTATTTTGTATTTTAGCCTTGTTTCCGCATTTTCCTGTGTTTTCGATTATATCCGAGAATGAAGCAGCCTTTTGATGCCGCGTAGCAGCCAGAGACTTTACCTCTTAGCATGCACTAACCTTTGCAAGTGACTGCTGAGTTCCAGGGCACATCCCTCCAAAGTCCTGTGCATGAACCTGACGGTCGCAGGGCTGAACGCGGGCGATACCTTAGTCCTCACTGCGCGCCATCTGTCGCCTCCAAGCGCGAACAAGTTCCCGGCAAGTTTGCTGCTCTTCTCATCAGGCTTCGGGACATGGTCGTGGAAATGGGCGAATCCCTTAACAAGCCACTCCTTGACCAACTCAGGGTCCCGGAGGATCACTGTCGGCCTGAACAAGAGGTACGCGCCACCGTAAGGGTGTCCCTCGAGAGCTTTGTGCTGCTCATGAAGCATCTCGTGGAAGGATTTAGTCCGGAGGGTCACCGCTAGGGTCTGGTAGATGCATCGTAGGGCCGACACGTGGGGTATGCCTCGTCTCGCCCAGTAGTTGAGGGGCATGTAGTAAAAGGCTAAGAGGGTTGCGCCGATGAGGACCAGAAAGGGGTTGATCGGAAAGGAGAATGAATCGGTTAAGAGATCCATGGGTCCATTTGGTTTTACCTGTAATCAGATCGGAAACTAATGTTTAGATAAAGAGAGACCCTCCACTCTCCTTCAGTATGAAGGAGTTGTAAAAGCGGACAAGTAAAATTTACCTAAAAATTATTGGTATCTTTTTCAATTTTTCCACCTAAAAAATCATCACTCATTTAATTTAAATCTACCTTTTTTTGGTTGAAAACATACAAACTGGGTACTTTTCCAAAAGTTGGTTATTCGCTGAGCTGTTGCTATTAGACAAAATTTCTGGTTTCAATATACTTCCTTCAACATATATGTTTGAAATGATTAAAATTTAAAAATGAAAGAAGGAGTTAAGTTTTTGAAGATAATACATGGAGCTTCACTTTGAGGGGCTGAGATACCGTGTAAAGAACACCAGAAGCATGATGACTCAAAATTCAGAGCGAAATATGTTTACAAAACTCTCATTCAAAATAGCAAAGAGTTTTGCATCACTGTTATTTTGAGGCACAACAAACGATAAAATAATGTCGAAAAAAAAAAAACATTCGGAATCATATGTAAAAAAAATGTAGAGAAAATGCATTGCTATTCTTTTACGTGGTAAATTCAATTTTGAAGGTATAAGCCACCCTTCATCATACTGAATAATAATTAAAGGGTAATAAATGTAATTCAAGCGGAATATTGCATGCAAATAGTTACCGAACAAGGTAGGTAAATATTCTCAGCTCTAATTCGCAATTCACAACATGGATATAACGGAACAAGCAGGCTGAGGAGGAAGTCGTGGCGTGATATTTGAATCTCCCGCGAGAGCCGTAAATGTAGTTCCAGAAGAATCCGTCAAGATGCGCTATCGTCGGTCTGTGATCCCCGAATAGCATTATAGTCTATTATAGATCGTATTCGATACATCAAACGGCTGAGATTGTATCGATATCGATTGGTTCAAAACATAAACATAGCCTCAAAAGTAAATTCAGAAATCTGAGAGAACGGGTCTTTTGTAACAGATTTTTTATTCTTTTGCGTACCAAATGCCAATTTTAAGTGAAATTGTTAGGAATTTTCTCATTTTCAGCTTTTCCAACTTAAATCCTTACAGTTTGGTTTGAGGTTATGTGCTATTGTTTAGAACCAAACGATACATCGAACCGTTATCGAATACGGTCTATTGTCGCGGCTCGAGGCAACAATGGATCCCCCTCTTGAGTGTCTAATCTCATGCATTATGCAGTCAACATAGCTCGCAGTGCTCAGGCTCAGGCTCACAATCAGACGCACAGCATCTAAGACAAGACGCTGCATTCAGTCGGTCCACACAGCCTGATATGTGATAAAAAATTTAAACTTGTCAGAGAGACAAGTTTTTGGTTTCATTTTTGAGCTCGATGAGGATAGATTTGAAAGTTTTGAGGATTCTTCAAAACGATGGTTTTATATAATTGAATAAATAGGGTATGTTGTCGCAGTGTTACCTTGGATTCCGATTATCCGATGCTTCAGAAAAAAAAGGACCACTTATTTTTCAGTGAAAATTTGAACGACTTGTACTCGGGACAACAACACATTGGCAGTATGTAAACAGACAAAATATTCGGGAAGCAAACAAAGTGAAGGTTGATTACGTTTCGTAACGGTAAGTCACACGCTTGGACTCAATACTCAATACTCCTGTCGCCCTCTGTCGGGTGTTATAGGCGAAGTAAGCCTTAGTTTTCGTCCAAGAGAGTGAGCGGAAGGCACACACACCATTCATAACACGTTTTCATTTTCGGTCTAACAACATCAAGATCTTACACGGAAAATTAGACATGAAATAGACTAGAAATAGAAGGAATAGATATGAAATAGAATTATTTTTTTTTATTTTTGAATTTTTTTATTTTTTTAATTTTTTAATTTTTTTATTTTTTATTTTTTATTTATCTATTTTTTTTAAAAAAGAAATTTCAAATATTCTTACGGCTAAGAAATATTCTTTCTGAAACGTTCATTCACCCCCTTCTTCATGGCCTTATTATAATGTAAGGTCTACTTACATCGAGTTCGGATCATCCTACCCCAAATGATGGAGGCTGTTTTGCAGCAGATTTTTCTTTTTACTTCTCATTAGGAATTTCTGCGTTTCAAAATTGTAATTTTAGTGAACTGCAAGACTTTGTTTGTTAATTGTTTACCATTAAAGTCATATTTACTGTAAGACTCATTATTTTTTTCGAATGATTAATAGTATGGTCCCTCTCTTCTCTATGCAAATAGAGCAAAATCAATTTGGCGAGAGAAATCAAGTTTACAGTTGGATTCCTCTAAAAATGCAATTCAGGTAGCCAGTAGCAAAACGGTGCCTATGAAGCTCTCCAAATAGCCAATGAGCCGAGTTCTAGTTGGACTGCATCTTGCAATTTGGAACTACAGATTCTGGCTCTTCTGGAAAAACACATATGTGCATAAGGAAACTAATGGCACATACGTTGTTTTTAAACCGGACAGAAAGTCAAAAGCTCCTAAATGATTTCAAATAAATTGGAAAACAATTTCAAAGCGATGTATCATTCTACTTTCATCAACAAAAAAAAGTAAACATCGTTCGAATTTCTGAGCTCCTGCAATTAAGATCAGAAGCGTACTGGTTCCTCGAAGCCGCAGGGGAAATCACAAACAGACCACTGCACCGTAGTTTACACGCAATGCATGAAGTATCCTGCAGACTTGTAAGGCGCTATGCCATGCGGTGCTCGCACCGTGCTGTACGCGCAATGCATAAAGTATCCTGCAGACTTGTAAGGCGCTATGCTATGCGGTGCTCGCACCGTGCTGTACGCGCAATGTATGAAGTATCCTGCAGCCTTGAAAGGCGCTACAATGCGTTCTGCGTCGCTTCATCATGCGCGCCAGCCGCAGTGTGCTTGATGCGATTATTCAAACTTGCAATGTCAGCGGTTTTTAACTCGTGATTTTGAAGTTATTGTAAAGTTTAATAATGTAAAGAATGTAACGTCTACTTACATCGAGTTCGGGTCATCCTACCCCAAATGATGGGGGCTGTTTTGCAGCAGATGTTTCTTTTTACTTCTCATTAGGAATTTTTGCGTTGGATCCCTCTCAAAAATCAATCCAGGAAACCAGTCACAAAACGGTGCCTATGGATCTCTCCAAATAGCCAATGAGCAGAGTCCTAGTTGGACTACATTTTGCAATTTGGAACTATAGATTCTGGCTCTTCTGGAAAAATACGTATGTGCATAGAGAAACTAATGGCACATACGTTATTTTTAAACCGGGCTAGAATTTATAGTTCCAAATTGCAAAATGAGGTCCAGTTAATCAGCTCTTTTTTGTTATCTCGATGCACTTTTTGCTCGAACCCGCAGAGCCTCTGCGTTGAATACACCCGCGAAGAGGAAATTCAATTTAAAAATTCATTAAACCTCGTATGTGTTTAGTGTGCTCTGTGGGGTAGAATTTCTTGGAATCAGCAACAGCTTTGTACGCATAAACCTGACCTTCCAATGCGCTTACTTTTTTCATGTTTTACCGTCATGTGTCACTCTTTGAACACTCTCTCATTTTGCCTTGCTTTGTTTTTTTTCTGGTGTCAAAACGAGGGAACACAAGTACGCAACTTTTCAATTAAAACTTTATCGGGGCTAAACTCGCGGCGTGTAACGTCGTGTTCCATCTTTTACAAAGCCTTCATATCAGAATTCTGTCGTGCTAAGGGAAAACACCGTATGAACATTCGAGAGTTGTCAAATTGCCCCGGATAAAACATTTGTTTTTGAGAACGATTGTGCGTATTTTTCCTTGAAATTTTCAATCATTTTAGACGAAATTCCGAACAAAATTGTCTAAAAAAATTGAAGAAAAAGATTCACGATTTTCCCAGTAAATTAAGGTTTTATTGAAGGAAATATGGCAACGTCTAAAGGTCCATACGGCATTCTTCCTTGGCACAGGAGAATTGACGACTGACCTTTCAAAATTACAGGACAATTAGTAGGTACACTGGTACAAGTTGCAAATTGAATTAAGTTGACAAGTTGGCATATTATAGATTTATCTCTTTTTTCTAGAATATTCAGCACTTCTGCACATTTGGTAAAAATTTACCCCCCCCCCCCCCCCCCCTCCTCCGACAATTCAACATGCTGACAGAACAGAAAAAAATGGAACCGTCAATCGACTGAATTCGACGAAATCCACTTTAATTTCCGCTGTTATTTATTGGCTGGCTTTTCAAAGAATATAACAAATCAATGCTGTTGTTTTGAAGTTTCAAAAAATATTCCACTAAAAATGAAAAAAAAAAAAAAAATCCATGTAAATTTTTAAAAAATTTGTTCGTTATACGTAGTTTTCTATCGAAATACTTTGAAGTGAAATTCGCGAAGTCACGAATCGAAACAGAGGTGAACCTTTCGCCGTTCAATATACAGGGTGGTCTAAAATCCCGTACCAACTTTATAAACCTCAGGCTTCTTGCTCTTTTTTAGGAAGATCCTTCCAACATTTTGAAGGGTCCCAACCCTGGTAAAAATTGGCGATAAGAGCTGCGTTTCAAAATACCATAGGAATTCTTATAGCCGGCTAAAGAGTGCTACAGAAAATCATATAGCTGGCTGTAGAATGCGTAGAAAATCATACGGCCGGGCTATACGAAGCGATAAAAAAGTATATGCAGCCGGGCTATAGTTCCTATCGGCGGGCTTTACACTTTATCGCCTGGCTGTTGTTTTTTCGCCATCGATTATAAAAGGCCATAAGAAATTGTGTAGAAATTCGTATGCTTTGGAAATCATTAAGTTTGATACGGAACCACCTTAATATTTACAAAACACACATTATATTTTCCTTTAATACATATTTTTTTCATCAATTAAAATGAGAATAATCCATACAGGATGTGCAATCATTTCAAAATCATGAGTTGAATAACGCTGACTCCGCCAGATTAAATATTAGAGCCTAGCACAAAGCGGAGCGGCGACGCACCGACGCCTACAAACCTAACAGGGATACTTCACGCATTGCGCAACGCGTGAAGTATTCCTGTTAGGTTTGTAGGCGCCAATGCGCGTTTCGCGCTGGCTGCCCGCCTGCCACGGCGCGGCGTTGAAGCAACTATTTCACACCAGAGGTATTGCACAGTATCATACGAAACTGAAGGCGCTTTGATATATTAGTAATGGCAGGCATCCATCGAAAGTACGGAGCTTTCTTCGCAAAATAAATCAAGATACTACGGCCCAAAAAGAGAGCAGTATTCGAAAAACTCACTGAGTCCTAGCATCCGTAATTAGTAACGTTTAGCATACACTTTATCTATCGCCTGGCTGTTGCTTAATCGCCATCGGCTATAAAAGGCTATAAGAAATCGTGTAGCCAGCAATAGAAGCCATTGGAAATCTTACAGCCGGCTGTAGGTCTATGGTATTTTGGAACACAGATTCTACTGCCAATTTTTACCAGGGAATATCAGTTTCCTTTGACGTTGGAGCACTCAAAAATTTTAAGTCTCTTTCTTAATTTATTCAAAAGTTACAGAAGGTATCGACAATGCGGAACTTTGGTATCACCCTGTAAATGAACTCGATAAGGGTATCTGCTACAATCGAGAACTCCACGAGGGCGTATGATAAAGAAAAAAAAAGAAGAGAGCGAAATGGCCGAAGCAAATATCATGTTCTTGCAAAAATCCCAGAGCGTTCACAACATTGTTGCCAGGTTTTGTTTAAAATCAGCACTATTCCCCAATTAGGCCCACGCAAAATATCTCAATTTTATGGCACAACCTGACATCCTTCGTTTATGATATTGGAAGAAGGAGAAAGGGGTGACAACCCACGCATATACAGTAAGGGTGAGGAGTGCTTACGGCCCGTGCGGTCAAGCTTTGGTGACCTACCCTATTTTTGGGAATCGATCAGTGGCGTGGCGTGAATGATCGATTATCGATATCTCGCCGTTTGAAGCTATGGTAAAGAATCGATTACTAAGGTGTTCGCTGCGAACACCCTGATAATCGATCTTTTTCATAGTTTTGAGTGGCGTATCAATCGATATATCGCAAAGCACGCCACGCCACTGGAATCGATGACGCTGGAACATTTTACGGTCAATGATTTGTTGAAGATAAAAGCTATCATGTCGGGTCATAACTATGCATGATTAAACGCATATAATGAACGAAAATGGACAAAGGAAACGGAATGACACGAAGAACGTAAGTTGCGACGTTTCAAGTTCCACGTCCCTCCCTTACTTTGATGAGGTTATGCATAAAGACCCGTAAGCAGGGTTGCAATTTTTCATGAAAAATAAAATCTTGAAATTTCGCCTGAAATATTTCATACAATTTCATAAAATTCATGTTTCGCAATATTAAACAATTGTGGCTTTCTTCTGTTTTCTTGTGTTTTAGTGCGAGTTGCATACTCTAGCCTATGAAAAATATAAAATAATTCACAGTCTCGTGAAATGTCATGAAATATTTCACGGAAATTTCCAATCTTTCCTATTTTTCATTTCACGCGTGCAATCCTGCCCGTAAGGTGATAAAATATACGTAATAAAGGCCATTCCACCACAAGTTACGCTACTTAAGGGGGAAAGGAGTTTGAGCTAGACTTACGGAGTCTTTCTATTGGAGCGAGGGTTCAAGCCAAGTGGGCTGATTATCGATTTTGATGGACAAAGCAATAGACAAAGGAGACGAAGGGTAAACAAAGCGATCCTATTGGTTGAAACAGGAGGTAATTATAGACTAAGGCGGAAAATGTTGGACTATACTGCCGTACTAAGGAAGAACGCCGTATGAACCTTCAGGCGTTGCCTTTCCTTCACTAAAAACCGAATTTACTGGAAAAATTTTGAATTTCTTTCCCGAATTTTTCAGATAATTTGTTTCGCTACTTGATACAAAACATCCGAAAATTTTACGGAAAAATATGCTTAACTTTCCTCAGAAATGCATGTTTTATCCGGAGAAATTTGGCAACTCTAGAATGTTCATACGGCGTTTTTCCTCAGCACGGCAGTATAGTTATAGGGTATTAGTTCCGTTGTCCATTGCAACCGGCCGGTTCCACCAATAGGATCGCTCCACTTTCATCTTTGAGTCAACCTTCGAGCAAGTAATATAGGAAATCTTCGACCGTAACCGCAGCACCTTTGATACGCCTTCTTTTCGCTCGGGTACGGACCGGACATGCATGCATAATACTTTGCCTATCAGTGCTTCTCGGGCGAATGATTCACTGATGTGTCCACTGTTTGATGCGCTACCAATCTGAGAGCAATAAGAATCCTGTTCTTTTAATAACCATTGTTGTATCCTTCAAAGATTCTCTGTTTTCCTATTTTAGGATTGGAAATTTTTCCGAAAGGAAGGAAAGGAACATTACGCTCAAAATATGACACCCTAAGAGAAGCTATTGTCGCGTAGTTTTAGGAGTGGATTTTTTAAGTTTAAAATTACCAGTTTAAAGTTTAATTGTATTAAATATAATTAAACACAGGATCTACAGTGATGAACGTCATACCCAGAAGTCTTCCTTCATTTTCTTAATAAATTGATAAAAATTCAGATGTCAATCGAGAAATCTTTGAAATGAAAACGGCAAAATTTGGCATTACGACACAAAGAGCGCAGTCAAATTTACGGGAAAACGATTCTTTTGGAAATTATAAAAATCCTTTAAGTTGTCCACCTATATCCTCGAATTAATTGGTTTTCCCCCTCTAAAATTCCCGTTAATCAGGTTATCTCTCTTATGCTGAAAATTTCCGCCTTCCATTACCATTGTCATTTTTTTCATTTTAATTTACATTTTCGAGTTTTTAATTTTCCGATATAACCGACAAAATGGCAAAACTTGAGAAATCTATAATTTTAACAGATTGCAAGTCGTAATCTAAGAAGGGCGCGTGGGCAGAGACTGGGTCAAATTTCAACTTTAGGATACCTGGAATCTTCCGTTAAGAGGGCTCAAAATTCCATTTTTAATTGGACGTTCTTTAAGAGCACGGGGCTATCAAAATTAAACCTTTTAAAAAGAACCTTTCCCTTTAAAGGATGAATTTTACTCACTTTTAATTTCTGAGGGCCCGCCTTGGAGTAATTCTACACTCAGGTCATGGCGTGAATAGGAAACTCCTCATTAAAAACCTGAGACAGTGGCATTCGGCAGATGAAACGTTTTTGCGAGGTAAGCTCACTCGACTGCACGGCTCATCAGCGAGCATCCTCTTCTACTGCATAACGGATCTATCCACAGGCAGGTTAAAAACACCTATTGTGCATTTTCTTTGCCTAACATACGACTTAACACTAGTCATATGCATTATGAGTCATACAAATGACAACATCTGTATTTTTGGGACTCTAACTAAGTAACTCTGTATTTTTGTCATTCAACAAAATTTCATGACGTATGAGGGGCTTGGAGAACAAGGCGCATAAGTACAGTTTTGGAAAAAATTCAGTTATTAATGATTTCAATTAAAACTAACCATAATCCATGTTCTGTGAAAAATTCGCTCCTAAATTCCATTTTTTAAGCATTAAAAAGGCAGTTTGAATTGTCTTTCCACCATAAAGATCCATGTAATTTCGAAGCTTCAAAACAAGTTTTTCTCGAAGTAGCTAAAACTGCACTTAAACGACTTGTCCTCCAAGCCCCTCAATATTTATCATAGCTTTTCAAGGAGTTTTGTTGACAATCTTCGCATTCCAAAAACTTTACTGTACTTTTAGGAGGCTACTGTGAAATCGGACATGATTGATTATGATTATACCAGAGTAAGCAAAGAAAAAACAACCCCTCTACCACCAAGATATGGCGATAAAGTGGTTTGGAAAATAATCGGTTCAATGGAGAATTTGCACACACAAATTTTATTGTTTCATCTGAAAGTGTCTAATGAGCTGAGTTCGCAGTATTTTTCATAACTGTTTTCTGACAAGAGAAATTGGGTAAAAAATGATTTAAAAGTGAGAAAATTTGCCGCCTAGTGACGTCATCAGGCGAGATTTCCCATTTAAACACATGTATTTTAGCAGAATCGGTTATTTTGTTATACCTTCTCTAATAATGGGCCTGTTGCAATTTTTTGCTAGGGCAGAATGAAGAGTTGTTTCCTATAGATAATGCCTCAAAAATCACGATGAGCGCATCGGCAAAGTCTGAATTGCACTCATAAATTCACAATCTGCGTGAGAAATTGGCGGTTTTTTGAGCTTCCCGCTTCGAAAACGATACTACTGCACAGGTGAACATTTTGTTAGAGGGGTCGCTCCATCGTCGGCAATATTCATCATGGCCGACGCTTGCGCAGTTCCTCGCGTAATTCGAGGAGAAATCAAGGTCAATTAAGGCGGGCGAGGAAAATATGAACGTAAACACGCCGATTGTTATCTGGTTTAATCCTGCTCAGGTGTTATCTCGTCCCATCACACGTGTTTTGGCGAACTGGCGTCGGCCATGATGAGTATTGCCGCCAATGGAACGACTCCTCTAACAAAATATTCACCTGTGCCGTAGTATCGTTTTCGAAGCGGGAAGCTCAAAAAACCGCAAATTTCTTACGCAGATTGTGAAGTTATGGGTGCATTTCAGACTTTGCCGATACGCTCATCGTGATTTTTGAGGCATTATCTGGAAGAAACAACTCTTAGTTCTGCTCTAGCAAAAGTTTGCAACAGGCCCATTGCTCAATTTATGAATCAAGGGTATCTTCGTCTTCAGTTCGCTTAGTAGATTCCGCTTCAACACGAAATTCATCAAACAGACCCTTGAAAATTCTCCATTCCCGAAATTTTCGTCGCATTTTGAGTAAAATTTTAAAAAATGTAACCCTATGATTCAACAAAACTCATGCCTTATTCATCGGTTCATTGGAGAAGAATTAAAGTAGTGTTTTCGCCTCCTCAATATTGAGCTTGAACTCATGATTTAACTGTTTCACGTGAGTTATAATTCGTTAATGGACCACTAGACAAGGTACGAATTTAAGCATTCTGATACATGTTTCTTGACCAGAATTTCACGTAAAACACGTTTCGCGCAACGAAACTTACCGAAATCAACTCCTAACAAAGATATTAACATTTTTATATCACATTGGTTACGAGGAATTTGAACTGCCCGCTCACAAGAAACTCAAAGCTCTACGTGAGTCAAATCGCGCACTACAACGGTTTCAGCAAGCTTCTCAATCGAGCAATGTTCATTTCCCACCATGTATTGTTCAAACTATAAGCAACTTGCTATAGCTGAGCCAAAGCGTCAAGATTGAGGTTGCCAGATTTTTTTTCGCAGAGGCTGTCATGATAACGTTTAGCGCGCGATGTGAGTCACGTAGAGCATTGAGTTTTCATGAGCGGGTGGTTTGAATTCACGAATCAAGAATCATTGAATGTCGTTGTGAGGATTGGTTTCGGTAATTTTCGTTGTGCGCATCGTATTCTACGTGAAATTTTGGTTATGAAACGTGTATCAAAATGCTGAAATTCGTGCCTTGTCTATTAGTCCATTTTATCTTCGCCACGCGGCATTTGTTAGCCAATTGGCGAATCGACTTCGCTGGATTTCCAAAGGAGGGCAATTAATTAAGGGTTCCCTTTATTCCAAATATACCTGGCCGTGACCATCCCAGCGTCCCGAGTCTGCTGACTTGACCACGCACCTTTTTGCCTTTGATGGAAGCTCTATTTCCTTTTTCCAATTAAAGAAACTCCCCAACTTTCCTGCCACTTTTTAATTACTCCTGTCATTCTCCCGTCGATATAGCTCTTTGTGCTCCCCCTATTTTAAGAATGAATCTTGATCAAGTTCATTCATTTTTGGATCGGCTTTTGCCTCCATCTATTCTCGGATTGACTTTGTGCTTTATCTGGAAACTCTGTTGCTCTACCGATTTAAAAATAAGAAACGAAGGAAGGAAGAAGATGTAAATACTTCCGGGGTGCGTCAATTCGCATATTGCATTTTACAGGAACACTGGGGGAAAAAAACACATTGGATCTAGAGTCCAGACTCTTGAAAACATTGACAAGAAAAAATGTACTCTTGATTCAATCGGATTTTTGCTTGAATCAAAACGAAATCCGCTTAAATTAAGAGACTTGGTTCTTGATTTAAGCTAGATTCTGATTAAATCAAGAGTACTTTTTCTTGTCGATGTTTTTAAGAGTCTGGACTCTAGATCCAATGTGTTTTTTTCCAGAGAAGGTATGGCTTCGATCGAAATGAATCGATCGGAAAGTGAAAACGTGAATCGATCGACACCGATTCGATCGACAAACATGAGTGTCGATCGATTCACGGCTTTGTCGATCGACTCACGGCTTTTGTCGATCAACTCACGGCTTCATTGAAAAACCGGTGCGGATTCAATCGACGTGATTCTATCGACACCGATTTGGTCGACAAAATTCGATCGACTCTCATGTTTGTCCATGGATCCGCGGGTTTGTCTCTATTACCAGAATATTCCGTAGGTTAAAGCTGTATAGTTAACTGGTTTTTCCTCGAAAAAATAAATTAGAATGGGAAAATTTTTTCTCGAATTTAGAGTTTAAACGCAAAAGGGAATCCGTTTAAATTAAGAGGCTTGGATCACAATTCCAGCAAAAATCCAATTGAATCAAGAGAATGTTTCTTGTTAAATTGTTTAAGAGTCTGGACTCAGGATCCAAAAGACATTTTTCCAGTGCTCTGTACAACCAGTTCCACTGCTTCTCCTTCTTCTTTCTTTTCCTCGTATGATTCCTCCTGTTCTTCATCCCATTTTTTCCCTCCTCTTTTTTCCCCTCTATCCTATTCTCCAAATTCTTCTTCTTCTTTTTCTTCTTCTTCTTTTTCTTTTTCTTTTTCTTCTTCTTCTTCTTCTTCGTCTTCTTCTCCTCCCTCTATTCTTACTCTTCTCCTCCTTCTCTCCCCCACTTCTCTCCCCTTTATTTCTTCTTGTTCCTCTTTTCGCTTTCTTGTCCCTCCATCTCTTGTTCATTTTCTTCTTCTTCCCTCTTCTCTCTTCTTTTTCCAACGTAAAAGCAGGGATTTTGAAGCATCGCAATGGAGATACGTCGTTCAATTTCTAGCTATCCTGTCAGTAGCGTTGCGAACTTTGCGATGTATCGATTCATCTGGCATAGACCGTATTCGATGACGGTTCGATGTATCGTTTGGTTCAAAACAATTGAACATAACCTCAAACCAAACTGTAACTGTTTTAATTGGAAAAGCTGAAAATGAGAAATTTCCTGACAATTTCACTTTGCATTGGCATTTGGTACTTAAAAGAATAAAAAATCTGTTTCAAAAGATCCGTTCTGTCAGATTTCTGAATTTACTTTTGAGGCTATGTTTATGTTTTGAACCAATCGATATCGATACAATCTCACCCGTTTGATGTATCGAATACGATCTATTGAAACCTATGGTAAAAGATCAGTAAACAGGGTGTTCGCAACGAAAGCCTTTATAATCTAATCTTTACCCTAGTTTCAAATGGAGAATTATCGACAATCGATCATTCGCGTCCCGCCACTGCATCCTATACTTGAAAAAAAGAAAATACTTCCTCTACCCTGTAGGGGAATGAGAAAGTAAAAAATTAGAATGAATTGGACTTATTTCTATCAAAAAGAACTATGTGCAGATGGATGGATGGGGTGTGCTCGTTCGTGCTCGGGCCAAAAGAATGAATGGGAAATGTAAAGCGCCAGTGACGTCAGCGCCGACGAGGATCGGGAAGGCGGTCTTCAACTCATAAGCCCTGTCCATAAGGCTCTAAATACATAACCACGGCTCATGGGTGCCGCGCTTAGTTGGCTCGCAGTTCCGTTTGCTGAATGGAGATGTTGCATGTGTGAGGAATTTGCAATTTGACTGTTGATTCTTATGTAAAAGTTGGCGAGAAACACGATGGTGCCACTGGTTTTCTCTGAAATCATCTCCCAAGCTCAAAAAAAGCTCTCACAGTGAGGCCAAAATGGAGACGATATCTCACGCTATCCTGAGAGTCCACCTCAGAATCAAGACAAACTCTCCATGCAAAGATAGGGAGTAAATACATTAGCAGTGATGCCGTGTTTTCAGTTTTAGAGGCTCCAAATAAAGTGGCAGCTCTGTCAATGTATTTGCTCCCTATCTTTGCATGGAGAGTTTGTTTTGATGTAGAGGTGGACTCCCAGGATAGCGTGGGATATCCCCTCCATTTTGGCCTCAACTTGAGAGCTTTTTTTGAGCTTGGGAGATGATTTCAGAGAAAACCAGCGGCATCATCGTGTTTCTCGCGAACTTTTACATAAGAATCAACAGTCAAATCGCAAATTCCTCACACATGCAACATCTCCATTGTCGATGGCGGGGATAAGGAAGGTCCATTTTGACCTTAACTTGAGAGCTTTTTTTGAGCTTAGGAGTTGATTTCAGAGGAAACCAGTGGCACCTCCGTGTTTCTCGCGAACTTGTACCTATGAATCAGCAGTCAAATTGCAAATCCCTCACACATGCAACACCTCCATTTAATTGGAGAAGCGGGATTTCACGTTCTGTCAAACGGAACTATGTGCTCAGTGTATGAGCCGTGGGCATGTATCTAGAGCCTTGTGGACAGGGCTTATGAGTTGAAGACCGCCTTCCCGATCCTCGTCGCCGCTGACGTCACTGGCGCTTCATATATCCCATTCATTCTTATGGCCCGAGCACGAACGAGCATACCCCATCTTTTCCTCTGGACGTTCTGTTTGATAGAAATACGTACAATGGACCACTAGACAAGGTACAAATTTCAGCATTCTGATACATGTTTCTCAACCAAAATTTCACGTAAAACACGATGCGCACAACAAAAATTACCAAAATCAACACCTTACGAAGATATTTAATGATTGTTGGTGCGTGAATTCAAACCACCCGCTCATGAAAACTCAATGCTCTACGTGACTCACATCGCGCGCTAAATGTTATCATGACAGTCTCTGCAATATAAAAATCTGGCAACCTAATTCTTGAAGCTTTGGCTCAGCTATAGCGAATTGCTTATAGTTTGAACAATACATGGTGGGAAATGAACATTGCTCGATTAGAAGCTTGCTGAAACCGTTGTAGTGCGCGATTTGACTCACGTAGAGCTTTGAGTTTCTTGTGAGCGGGCAGTTCAAATTCCTCGTAACCAATGTGAAATAAAAACGACAATTTCTTCGTTAGGAGTTTCAGTAATTTTCGTTGTGCAAATCGTGTTCTACGTGAAATTCTGGTTGTGAAATTTGTATCACATTGCTTAAATCCGTACCTTGTCTAGCGGTCCATTATCGAAATTTTCGGAGTAGGGTTGTTTTGAAATGAAACGACTCATGCTCGCAGTGGCTGCTACAATATAGCGCAGCTTCAGCGGTCGGGATCGGCGGAGAGGGAACCTGTTTCCCATATCCATCACAACTCGGTCGGACGAAGAGCCGCACTTTTAATTGACTGTTAAAATCTACGAGATATAATCCGGCACCCTTCACTCCTGCAGTCCGTCTCCTTCGTCGGGCGTCGGGCCTTCATCCGCCGACCATCCGACTCCATCCGCGACGGATAATTACTTGCTGAACGTTCGCGCACAATGCAACCGCAGCCGCCCTGACCCGCGACAGTTACCGCCGAGTGACAAGTTGCCCGCCGACGGCAGCGCTGCCAACTGCACCATTTCGTATCCTCTAAACTGAAAAAAAAAAAATCTCGGTGTATTTACTAAGAAAAGGGTGTAATTAACAAGAATTCAGGGTTCTATTTGATCCCAGTTTTTTCTTGGTAAAATTACCGTTTATGGAGTTGGTAATTTTACCGAGAAATCTGGGTAATGTTACTGAACTTTCTCGGTAATATTTTTTATCGACTGTGGTAGAATTACCGAGATAAAATGGCAAAGTTACCGGGAATTGATTACCAATAAAAGTGGTATTCTTACCTGAAAAAAAAACAGTAAAAATACCGGTATGTCTTGGTAAAATTACCAATCATTGGTAAAAAAAATCGAGATGGTAAAGGTACCAATGGACCATGGTAAAAACGCCGAGAATTTTTTTTCAGTGAACGTTTTTCGTAATCTTTGATCGGCCCATTCTCAAATTCCTTTCTCCGTTCCCTCTCTCATTTCGTTTGTTCCTTGCCGAACTCGTAATTCCCTGGTCCATTCCAGATTATAATCTTTGCAATCGGTGAAAATGTTATCTTCACTCCCGTTTGTGACACCGCGGAGGCCGAAAATACGGGAACCAATCAGAAATGGATTCACATTGTCTTGACTCTCAGTATACAGGGACTCTGGTATCCTCTACCCTTCTGCAGTGCTGAGGAAGAACGCCGTATGAACATTCGAGAGTCGCCTAATTTCCCTCGATAAAATGTTTATTTTTGAGGAAAGTTATAAATATTTTTCCTTGACATTTTCAGAAACTTTAGATGAAACCGCAAACAAAATTGTTCAAAAAATTAGAAGGAAAATGTTCGTAAGTTTGCGAAGAAATTCGTGTTTTACGAAAGGAAACTTGGCAACGCCAGAAGGATCATACGGCGTTTTTCCTCAGCACATCAGCCTTAGAGTACTTTTGGGGCCCTTCAAGTATTCCGTAACGCCCTATGGGGAAGGGGATTGAGCCAGCGTTACGATGCCATACAAGGGGGGGGGGGATGAAGCTCAGTGTTACGTAACAGATTCAATCCTGGGAATTAAACTTTGAAAAACGTGCAAAAAATTGAAAATCCCGCCCTTACGAAATGAATCTTTTCGGCGCGTGACCTAGCCGACGCAACGGAAAGCGAAAAATTGGGGGGGGGGGGGGGGGTCAGGCCAGCGTTACGTGATTCAAATGGGGGGGGGGTTGGAATTTACTTCGTGCTATGCGGAAAATTCACTGAAATTTGCAACAAAATCTGCACAACCGTTTTCATGTAGAAAATTAAATTTCCGAATTAAATTTGGCGATGGCTGATTGGCTGGTTCCTCTCTGCTTAACGTGGTCCAAATAACTGAGCAAAAGCCAGGTACGGGTGGTCTATTGCACCTGCTTGTTCACAATTTACTGCAAAATTAATTTCGACAAATACAATAATGCTACGAATTTTCGGCTTAAGTCGACTCTTACGCTTGGGGAAAGAACTCTGAAGGTTCAGATCACAACAATACCATATTTCGGAACTAGAGGAGTGCTATCCTCAAAACAAACAATCCATACATATCAGCAATTAAACGTTGCAGGAGCACCAAATTGAATGATACAACTATTTTAACCTCCGAGTAGCTAATATTGCATATCCATCGCATTGCAGGCGATCCGTATGTGTCGCTCTTAAATTAATTCGTTCAGGCTCGCGACATGAAAAAGATTGACTCGAATGCATGATACGATTGTTTCATCCCCCGCGTGGCTATATTCGTATCGCCACACAGTGGATCAAGTCAATTAGAGAGGTGGCGATCTGAAATATTTGACTAAAACTGCAAATATTTATATTTATTTCGTCGCATTTTAAATTTCGAGGAGCGCTAATAGAAGAAAATTTTACGAGAAAGTCACTGGAACCTCTTTTAGAACCTAAAAATTTTGTACGAGCAGAGTTATAAGCCTTTAAAGTTTCCAAACTTTGTCCGGCCTCTCCTGTCGACTCGATCCACTGTGCGCTATCGGATTAATTAAGCGCGCTAATATTAGCAAGTGGGATTGCGACCTGTCCTGAGCAAGAGTTAATTGCTAGTCGGTGTATTTTATTAAAACCCCAGAGCCGAAAGGCACCTAGCTCCATTTTAGTCTTTTCGAGATAACTGAGAAAAACCGCGCATCGGCCGCATTGATTCCAATGTTAATCGCATAATTTTTGAAACTCCGTAACCAACCGACCAACCGTCATAACCGACTTTAGATAGGGCTACCAAATTTTCCACACATGCCAACCCGTTATTAGAGCCACTGGAAAAAAAACACATTGAATCTAGAGTCCAGACTCTTAAAAACATTGACAAGAAAAATTACTCTTGATTCAATCAGAATCTGGCTTAAATCAAGAATCAAGCCTCCTAATTTAAGCGGATTTCGTTTTGATTCAAGCAAAAATCCGATTGAATCAAGAGTATTTTTTCTTGTCAATGTTTTCAAGTGTCTGGGCTCTAGATCAAATGTGTTTTTTTTTCCAGTGAGATTAGTAGAACGCCACCAACTCGATTTTTCCAAAAATGTGAGTTAGGTACCCTTTGGCTCCGGGGCACTTATATGAAGGAACGACCTGATATGACAAATTTAACGACTGTCACCTATGCTGCCGTGCTAAGGAAGAACGCCGTATGAACATTGAGAGTTGCCAAATTTCGCTGGATAAAACATGTATTTTTGACGACACTCGTGCACATTTTTCTTTGAAACTTTCAGATATTTAAGATTAAATTGCGTACGGAATAGTCTGAAAATTTTTGGGGGAAATATGCACATTTTTCTCTGCAAATTTGGTATTTATCGAAGAAAATTTGGCAATGTCTGATGGCTCATACGGCGTTTTTCCTTTGCACGGCAGTAAGATACTCAACTAAACATGTTATGATCTCAAGAACTCACACGGAAAAAATAATGCTGTTGATTCAACAAGTTTGCAGTTAAAAAAGTGTCAGACATGTTTTAAGGTATTTATTACGATAACAAAATGCGAATTTAAGCACGGGGGACGAGGTCAGTGTGAACCTAATTAACTTCCCACCGATGTCAAATGTACATTTGAAACATGTCGGACAAATGTTTTAACAATTTAATTGTTAAATCAGTGATTATTCATTTATTTCCGTGCAACTATAATGATACGCAATGTGATTAAAGTTCCTTTATTTTCTGTCATCACACGAGGATAGTAGAGGAAAGCGTGACGTCTTTGTATACCAGCCTTTTTTGTGTGCTAAAACAAATAAAATTTTATTATTACCATAAGTAACAGTTAGTAGCACTGTAAAAATTTTCGACGGAGTTGACAACAACGACCCAACAGAGGTCGTCTCGCAGATCAGTCCTTCACCGAGCAAGCAGTATCGTGCAGTTATCATCCTCCCCACCCCGTCCTGTGAGCGACTTGAAATCAGGAAGGGAGGGGGGCAAAAGGGAGAGAAAAAGAATAAAAAAAGATACAAATAAGTATGTGTATAGAAAGTAGCGCGGGCAGGGCAAAGCGGGAGATGATGGATTGATGGAATGCGACAGGTGGGCGGATAAATAAAAGCTAATACGGTATGGTGTGGCCTTTGATGAAACGCCGCCAGGAGCCTGCTTTGTATACTTTGCGCCATGTTGCCAGTATTGCGTGTAAAAAAAATTAAATCTTATAATTTTTTTTTACGAAATTTAATTTAAGTACAACGTAACTACTACAATATTATTTCATGTATCTATCTACATTATTTGAATAAACTAAACTTATTTTATTGGGTTTACAGAGTAAAGTTAGATATTAAAATCAAAATCTTATCAATTAGAGCGAGGCTTAGGACGTGAGAGTTGGAAAATATTTGTAATTTTGATTAATGTTTTTCGTAGTAATTATTACTGTTGTAAAATATTTTAGAAAATTCCCGAATTTTAAAACTGCAAATCTGAAGAAAACTGTAAAAATTTAATTTTTGGGAAATCTAGGAGGGTCAAATGGAGGGGAGAGGGGAGATTCACAAAACGTAAAATTCAAATGAGCATGGGTCAAAAATTCTTACGAGATGAACTATAGGGTTAAGCGTGTTTGAAAAGGGTGTTATAAATCACTCGAAAGATTGTGGTTTTTTTATTGACTTTTTTATCTAACTTTTGCCAGGTGTAAGTTAAACTTACACATCTGAGAGGGTTTCCTGGCACATAATTTTTGTTACTTTTTTTCAAAAGTTTTTAAAAAGCGCAGTTCTATATCTGGAGACAGGTTTTCAAACAGTTGGTCCTAAAGATGCAAGTCCATACTCAGTAACAGTCCCATAAGAAGCCATAGAAACCGACTATCTTCGTTCTAACTTAATAGTTGCTCCCGGCGTGTTACGAATTTTACTGTTGGCGTGGCATAGGATCCCCTTATCCATAGTTTCTAGATCGTTGGTCTCGAACTCTGTGTCTTTTTTTTTCTCTTCACCCACAATCATATCATCTCCAAAGCAAATCAACCCATCTGTCACGTCTTTAATTCATCACCTCTAACCATCAAACTCGTACTTATAGACTGCTCTGCCCTCAGATATCTCCAATCACAGATCCACTCCCCTACAATCAACAGAAATACAAACCCACTTACATGCGATGAACCCAATATTACTACCAAAATTCTGAAATTCTTCACCTCTCTCAATTTAAAAATCTAAATTTTCGTATACACTTCCTTTTTCGAAATTCTCTGTATAAAGACGTTAATAGCCTGTGACGCTGAATGGCTCAAAATTATACTAACTAACTGACTAACTTTTTTTCTCTCTTTAGTGAATGGCAACAGTGTGGATGGAGGACGTGTGTGAGTATTATAACACGGAGTAGAGTAGCGTTTGCCGACGGAGCTGTGGGAGATAGAGGAGCAGAGGCTGTATCATCAAGGTATCGACTATTGTCCTGCTTATGAAATACAATGCAATTATGAACTCTTTCTTCTTCATACACTTTGCTCTGCTCCCGCGCTATTTCCAGGGCTCACTTCGGGACCTTCCGTAGTCAAATTTGATAGAAAATGGAGAATTTGCACGCAATTTTTTTATTGCTTCATCTGAAAGTGCCTAATGAGCTGAGTTCGCAACATTTTTCATAATTTTTTTCTGACATGGGAAATTGGAGAAAAATTGATTTAAAAGTGAGAAAATGCGCCGCCTTGTGACGTCATCTGGCGGCATTTCCCATTTAAACGCATGTTTTTTAGCAGAATCGGTTATTTTGTTATATCTCCTCTAATAATTGCTCAATTTATGAATCAAGGGTATCTTCGTGTTCAGTTCACTCAGAGGATTCCACTTAAACAGGAAATTCATCAAATTTCAGACCCTTGCAAATTCTCCATTGGCCTTTTAGGCACTTCGATTAACTTTGGCAGTGCCGTTCAAGCCTTTACGTGAACAGCGCTGCTTTTAATGTGATTAATTTATTCACTGCCAAATTTTTCAAGGGACCCCAAGAAATTTTCGAAGTGCTGATTTCAACCAAACTATTTTTACGACCTTTTCCAAGCGAGAAATTCATCATGGAGACAGAAACTAACTATAGGGACCTTAAGGTGATTCGATAGACGCCATATTTTGTGTCAGAACGACGCGCGATATATATCGCATCGATTGGCTCTATTTTTTCAGCTCCTAATCATTTTTCTCGAATTTCGAGATCGCAATTCTGTTGTCAGGAGACTAAAGCACTCACCAATTCTTACAAACTAATTCAACGTAATAAAGGCGTGGTTTTTTTAGAGAGAAAACATCGCATTCGATACTGATATCGAAACTGCACTCGAATGAGATATTTTCTCTCTAAAAGAACCACGCCTTTGTTACTTTGAATTTCTTCGTTAAAATTGGTAAGTGAGTGCCTTAGTCTCCTGACAACAGAATTGCGATCTCAAAATTTGAGAAAATGACGAGTAGCTACAAAAAAGGAAACCAATTAATGCGATATATAGCATGCCGTTGAAGTTTTTGCAGAATTTTTTTCGCATAGAGAAGAAAAATCATGAAAGTTTTAAAGAATTGCCGTTAAATAGTTTTCCGTTTAAAAAATAAAGTATGACAGGAGGTCTGCGACGTCGTAAACCGAGTTATGTGATTGCCGACTTACACCGTCGATTTGTAAAACTACCAACACGCACAATTTTTTTCCATGTGCAATATAATTAATTCGAAATGATTGCACAAATTTGCAACTCTGCAGGTTCCACGGTGGGCACCCACAACCCCTCAACGACTTATAAATCCGAGTATTGATACCGACGTCGCTCAGTGGATCGAGTCAATTAGAAAAATCGGACATGAAACATTTGACTAAAACTGCAGATTTTGATGTTTATTTCGTCACATTTTAAATATTAAAGCGTCCTCCTAGCAGAAAATTTCTCGAGAAAACCATTGGGACTACTTTTAAAACCTCAAAGTTTTTTATAAACGGAGTTAAAAGCTTTTAAAATTTTCAAATGATGTCCGAAATCTCGTATTGACTCGACCCTTTGGGCGCCGGCAGGACCCTTGGATTTCGAGGTGAGGATAGCGGCCCGCGGCACCCATGTGAACTTACTCCTTAATATCGATAATCGACCACAGTGATCGATCGATCGAACGAACGATTAATAACACCTCTTAACTAATCCAAGAATAATCGAACATCAATAAATCGATTCACTGTCCTGATTCTCACGGACCCATCCGCGCGCCCGGTCGCTTAAAGCAATTGAAGTGCAGTTAAATGAGTGAGAGAATCAAATTTTTACCGTTTCAATGATCGAGAGTCGATGAATCGATTCTCACGCGCTAGATCTAATCCGCTTTTGATCGGCACATCAAGAGTATTACCAGTGAGCTTTCGAAAGAGAGGGTTATCAGTGTGGGTATTAAAAAATAATAAAATCGTCGGGATGAGCAACGATCGGTAAGAAGAAATAAATCTGTCGACGATTGAATCAGTGAGAACGAAAACACACCAACTCGAAAAAATGAAAATAACCAAGACACACACAAAATTGCATACTAGGTGAAGAAGTTAGTTTAAGAAAAAGATTTTTGGTGCCTAAAAGCAAGTATTTAAGGAAACTTTAAATGTTCAAATTGGCACAAATACGGTAACTTCAATGACCCTTCTGAAAATTGTCTGTCCTTAGTGAATAGAAAGCATTTTGGGGGTACCGAGTTGGTGCGTTTCCGTTCTCACTGATTCAATTGAAAAGTAGCACATTAGTTTTTAGATCAACTCTAAAATAGAAGAGTTCTCCAGGATACCACTGGAGGGTCCAGAGGACTAGAATCTAACGTATTTCCCACGCAATAGAGCACCACATAGGTTTTTCTTACAGTATCCGATCGGAATAACGTTTTTCCAGCGGGCAAAGCAAGAGCGCCTTAATTCTTTTGCGTATGCAATTTGGACATCAGTAGATCATAAATAGTTGCATCCACGCGCCTTGCCGCTTCCCGGGTTACTCAAGTGAACCCGTGACTTTTAACACTAACAGCGGGCTGATTGTTGAAATTGGTAGACAAAGCTATAGACAAAGAGGACAAAAAAGATATGGAGGGATAATCCTATTGATAGAAGCGGGTGGTTGCAATGGACAAAGGAGATAGGTAACTAACTAACGGCAACCCTCCAGAGACTCTTTAGTTAGTACATCATTTTTGCCCTCAGTCTACAGACACCACCCATTTCAACCAATAGGATCCTTTTCTATTCGTGCTAGGCATTCTTCGTCTATAGCTTTGTCTGTCAATTTTTTTTAACTTTTATCACTGCTGGCCAATTGTTGAAATTGGTAGACAAAGCTATAGACAAAGAAGACGAAAAGGATATGGAGGGATCCTATTGGTGGAAGTGGGTGGTTGCAATGGACGAAGGAGGTAGGTAATAGACTAACTAACGGCAACCCACGAGAGACCCCATATTTAATCCATCATTTACTCCCCTAGTCTATAAGAGGCACCCGTTTCAACCAATAAGATATCTCTTCATACTCATTATGTCTTCTTTGTCAATAGCTTTGTCCATCAATTTCTACAGTCAGCCCGCAGAGTTTTGTTTTGTTTTCAGACAAAATTGTCTGAAAAATCAGAGGAAAAATATTCAGAATTTTCACAGTGAATTCGGTCTTTATTGAAGGAAATTTGGCAACGCCTGAATTCTCATACGGTGTTATTCCTTAGCACGGCAATACAAAAGACCGAATTTAATGTCGCAATCACACGCTAAATGTGGGAGCTGAATATGGAAGTCATCGGCCCGATGCCTAAATTTTGCGCGTGTCGCGCAAAACTCAGCAACGGTTTTCAGTGACTATCGGATAATGTCGGATTTGTCTGTACTATTCGAATAGATTTGATACACATCTGGATGAAAATAACTCGAATTTGCGAAACTTCGCCTGTTGAGCGATGACTGCTGATTTCCAAATTCAGCTGCCAAATTCAGCTTGTGATTCCGGCATAAGAATTATTAGCATTTTTTTCGTAGTAAGAATCCGGGTAGGTCGGTGAGACAATAGGATGCTCTGACGTCACCAACCAACTTGTTTTCACGAGAATTTGGAGGTTATATTCGGTCCTAATTTTCCGTTTAGGGCGAACTGCCAACGGAAACGAAGCAAGAATGTTGACGGGCGCAGACGAGAAGAGAGCCGGAATTGTCAATGGAGTTGTAGTAATACTCAAGCGGAGCCTTTCATTCATAAATCCGCTTGACTTTGGAAACAATACTCGAGTGCAGACGATGAGGCGCCACCGACCACCGGGACCAAGGGTGAACTCCGCCGTGCTAAGGAAGAACGCCGTATGAGCCTTCAGACGTTGCCAAGTTTCCTACGAAAAAACTCGAATTTACTAAGAAAATTGTGAATGCTTTTGCTCATCATTGTCAGACGATTTCGTACGCAATTTAATCTGAAATATCTGAAAATTTCAAGGGATGTAATGGATGAATGTCTTCGCAAATACACATTTTTATCACGGAAAATTTGGCAACGCTCGAATGTTCATACGGCGTTCTTCCTCAGCATGGCAGAGCTCGCCTCATCTGACTAACGGCGGTTTTCATTTTCTAGGACAAAGATTATCCAGTTATCCTCTCCGTGTTGACATATGGTAGAGTGAATCAAGGACTTCATTACTGAAACATTTTAGCCGAGGTATTCGACGAAATTTCGATATCTGACAGGCTAAGGGTTGAAAGAATATGGCCCTGTTATGATGCTATTTTGAAGGTTTCGCATGGAACAAAATGTTAGGAGTTATCCCCGAAAATTGAGATGTTGTATGTGTGAGGAATTTGCGATTTGACTGTTGATTCTTGTGTAAAAGTTCGCGAGAAACACTATGGTGCCACTGGTTTTTTCTGAAATCAACTCCCAAGCTCAAAAAAAGTTCTCAAGTTGAAGGCGTAATGGAGGGGATATTCCACGCTATCCTGAGAGTCCACCTCTACATCAAGACAAATTCTCCATGCAAAGATAGGGAACAAATACATTAGCAGTGTTGCCGTGTTTTCAGTTAAAGAGTCCCTAAATAAAGTGGCAGCCCTGTCAATGCATTTGCTCCCTATCATTGCATGGTAAGATTGTCTTGATCTAGAGGTGGACTCTCAGGATAGCGTAAGATATCCCCTCCATTTTGGCCTCAACTTGAGAGCTTTCTTTGAGCTTGGGAGTTGATTTCAGAGAGAACCAGTGGCACCATCGTGTTTCTCGCGAACTTTTACATAAGAATCAACAGACAAATCGCGAATTCCTCACACATGCAACATCTACATTTTCCCTGTAAATTTGGTTTTTTTGCAGGAAACTTGGCAACGTCAAGAGCTACATGACCTGATCAAACCTAACCACCAAATTTTCGAGTTGTCTATACTCTCCCTATAAAGGTACTCTACAAATTACAAACAAAATTTTCTGAGAAATTGGTATAGCCAAATATTTGAAAATTTTCCCGAAAATTCGTGATTTACTAACGGAAATTTGGCGACGTCTGAAGGTTCATACGACGTTCTTCCTCAGCACGGCAGTATGGCAATGAAGGATGCCACGTGCCTACCATCTTCCAGAAACCACTTTCCATAGTGGAGTCCGCTCACTGAACACCCCACGGACTGAGAAAATCAAAAGGGTTCCAAAAACCCTGAAAAAAGTGAAACGGAGCCGGCCACGTTCCAGCGAGTCCTTTGACTTAACGTAATGAGCGTAAAGGGCCGCGAGGACAAAACACGACACGTCAATTTGTCCGACCAGACCACCCAGAGCCACAGAGACGCGGCTTACCTATTCGCGGAGCAACGCCAAGTCTCTGGACAACTGGAAAAAAGCCGTATGAGCTTAAGGACGATGCATAATTTCCTCTGCTAAAACCAGAGCCAGGAGACCCTCCACTGGCCTCTTGGCGACAGGTGGAAGCTTTTACTTTCGGGGATTCAACAGTTCCTTAAGCGTCCAGCCCACATACAAACTAGAGGCTTCAAAGAGACTCATCGATTGCCCCGACTTAAACCGCTGGCCAATGAGAGGGCCAGGAAAGGCATCGATGAGTCTCTTTGAAGCCTCTAGTTTGTATGTGGGCTGGACGCTTTATGGACAATTATTGTAAGGAGCAACAGTCATCACCCTGATTTCGGCTGTTGACCTACCCACATGGTCGATGATGAGCTTCGGGTGACGTCATGAGCCAAACAAGTTTCTCAAACTTTGGCCATTTTCGGCTTGTTTGCAAAACGAAACTGCCAACACATTGTTAAACATCAACCATGTAGGTAAGTCAACAGTAGAATGCTGAAGTCCCGAAAGTAAAAGCTTCAACCATGGCCAAGATACTAGTGGAGGGATCTCTGGCTAAAACGCAGATTCTCTGGGAGACTTGCAAATATTTTTACTTCAATAAACTGATTTAGTTGCTCCGTCATCCGATAAAATATCGAACCCTCGGTTCAAATGTAAACAAACACAGAACCTCGTTTAAAAACTTTATTAGCTTGTATTATGAATTTTGTATCATAGATTTACTCTAAACTCTAAATTCTAAATGTAATAAGTTGCAATCTTTTTTCAGTTTTTGAATAATTAAATTTTAATTAATTTTTTATTTTGTTCGATTTATAATTTTATGAAAAAAAACAAGGAGACAAATCCGACATGAATTTGTTGGAAAAGCGTGTCAAAGAACTGAAATGTTGGACACATACCATATTCATGTCATTGATGTTTGTATCAATTGGTAATTTTGCTAAATTTGGGAGGAAATATAGGTTTATGAACGTTGAATGTACTTCAATTACTTCCTAGTAAAAATGCAAAGGATCGCACGGTGAACGCCCTCCAGCGTCCACACGTTGGAGTCAACCCCTTGTTTCTGATTCACGCTCATTCGTGCCCTTTGAACCATGGTGGTAAAAATGCGTCCAAGTGTTTCTCACAGTCGAAAGTTTTCGTAATTAATGAGTCATTGGTCGATTTTATGACCGATCAATGACGAAATGTTAATACATTAACAGCACATGAGGTTATATTAGTTTCTTTAGATTTGAACCAAAAACTCGATATTATATCGAATGACGTAGTCACTAAATCAGTGTATTGGACCGCGTAAAGCAAAAAGGGGCCATGCCATATGAGCTATTGACCGATTCAATCAGACAATTAATTTTACAACAAATAATTTGTTTACAATTGATTTTTCAATTTTTTTTTTCTTTTTTCTGAAAACAGTCGTGCGGATTTTTCCCGCAGTTTCAGTGAATTTCCTGCATAGTATGAAACAAATTACTTAAAATTTAAAAAAAAATGCAATAGTGTATTTCCTTCGGAAAATACACTAAAATATCCGCACAAACGTTTTCTCGCAAAAAATTAAATTTCCCTGTAAAGTTTGGCGATACCTATAATATGCTCTTTTTTGGTGCGTTACTGCGAAATTCATGCCAAAAAGAGGTCATCACTTTCACCCAGAACTAGCAGCCTTTATGAAAATTTCATTGTGAGGAACACGAGAATAAATAAGTATTTATGAAAAGAAAAAAATTTATTCAATACTCTTCCGTCACTAACAATTTTACACATGATTAAAATAAAACAAGATATTCGATACGCTGTAAAGCGAAATACTCGCAATTCCAGTTTTATTTTCAGGTAGTAAAACCGTCGTCTAAAAATTCAAAACATAAAAAAATATATGCGAAGAGATATAAAAGAGTACAACGAGTATCTAAACAACTTAAAAAGATTAACATAATTTAAAATTAGTTAGTAAAAAATATATTGGTATTATTTGAGCAACAGTAATATCAAATTGAATAATGAAACCGTGAGTTTCATTATTAAAAAGTCTCAAGTGTTGAATAAAACCTAAAATTAAATCGATATGATTAGACGTCAAGTTTCATTTGAATATCAAAAAGTACAAAGAATTGACGCCAGAGAGATTTTTATCGATGAGAGGGTAACTTCCTAGAACTTGCTAAGTAAAATCTCACTTCCTGATATTCACACGAAAATCTTTTTTTACATTGGAAGCAATCACGAAGAAGCCTATCGACGCGACATAAGGAATCTCGACAGAACTCTTTGTAGCAACTTTGTGGAATGATAGTGCCAAATCCACACAGTTGCAAAAAAATAGTAGTGTAGATACAAGTATAAAAAAATAATAACAAGCTGAGCAGAACAAATTATAAATTAAATAGTATAGATTAATACAATCATTGCTGCGAGGGATATAGACTTTTTTGCGCCATTATACGTCCAGCTAATTTCCGAGTAGTGTAGATATGATTTGAGCAAAACCATCGATAAAAATCAACATCAACTTAAATATAGGATTCCATTTAAGTTCGGAGAAGTTGACTCGTGCAACATCATATGTTGGCCCTTCGTGAAAAATTTAATGAATAATATTAGTTATTTTCATTTATGTTTGAGAAAAACTTTAATTCATGTCTTGTATATTTTTCTATTTTTAACAGGGAAAACAATTACGACCTCTCGAGCTTGGTAGCAGAAAATTCCGGAGGCTGCACTGCACTGAGGACTGGCCCAACAAGGCCGAAACGCGTCTGCAGTTGCCTTCCTAAATGCACGTAACTAGTGTTGCACCAAACAGCATATCTCTTTGAGGGAAAACTGTGCTCAAATGAGCTTTTTCCCTCAGATCGAGATTTCAGAATTTTAAAGCACGTTGGCAAAAAAAACTCCAACATACTGAAAAACATTTATCGAAAAAAGATAATGAGACACAGGAGAGTTCGGTCAACAGGACACGAGAATACGTCGCTCAAGATTGTGAGAATAAGGGACTTAAAAGTCTTTCATAAGATGTCAGCATGCCCATGAAGGCAAAGAGGCAGTGAAAGTAATGTGAATAGTTTAGAAAATGTCAATTGGAATTGATCACAGAACACGTAGAGAAAGGGAAGGAAAAAATCATGTATTCACAACGGTCAACACTTTCTCATATTTTTGCCTTAAATTTTCAATTTTCATTTTCATTTCAGATTAGTCATTAGGGATCGCTGGATTTTGTACATTTTTCACTTTTTCACTTTTTCACTTTATCACTCCTATCACCCAGCCGTCTTCTATAAAATTAATGACTAGACTTGTAACTGATAGCTCCACTGATTATAGCCAGCCAATCCCGTACAGACTTGTAGTCTCACCACCCGTGACGTCATCAAGTCTATAAAAGCGTGAGCTGTCCAATATTCTTGGTCAATTTCATCCCTGAACCGTGTATACGTTACTGGCGTATAAAGTTCCAAGTGTGACTTCTCTTGTAATTTCATTCAAAATTCAATACAACTCTTTCGGTCCTTTTAAAATCTCTTATTCGTTTGCTTTTCCACAAATCTTTACTCAAAAGACTTCCAAGTCTTCCTTAATGACAACAACTGACAATAATATTGGTTGAGTCAAGTTTGAAGCGCTAGTGGCCAGATAAGGATTTCCTAGTTTTTGCATATATACCGCTCACTGTAAGCTCTTTTTGTCCAATTTCGTCACAGATGAAAGGAAGAAAATTGGGCAAATTCTTCTCACAGCATGAAACGTCTTGAGTGATTGGCAACGCAAGTTCTTTCATCTAATAAAAGAACAACTTAATTTGGGGAAAAGGCTGCAAATAAAGAAAAAGGAATAAACAAAACCCGGGACGTTTCAAAATAATAACAATTTCATTATCAACCGGAAAATAAATTAAAAACAAATTAAAAACAAAAACGAGCCGTCGCTCCGCTGTAATTGCGAGACCGAGACATCTTCATTTCATCTGTGTATCGACAAAATATTGAGCATTAGAGAAAAAATAGAAGTTAATCCCATAATGGAATCAATGCAAAAACGCTGAAATCGTTCTCGGAAGGAGGAATGAGAACCAAAATAGACGGATAGTACTTATTCCACTACATCCGTCTTTGATGATCCAGAAACGGACCCAAGATTACTTAGTTGAGCAATTACCGCTCAAATGTCTAGAGACCTGCATTAATGATACTAGCCTTATCAGTATCGAATCACAGAGCAAAAGAGTTTTGAAAAATGAAAGAATACAGACAATGAGGGAACTTGCTATCCTGCAGGATTTTCGTCTGCAAAATTCCGCACCAAAAGTCCGCACCAAAAGTCTTAGGGTTTTCGGAAGTTTATGACAAGTTTCTTTCTTCATCTTATTTCTTTTTCCGAATCCTGATGAAATCCAAAAATTAGGATTTTGGATGACGGCCAATTTATCAAGCTGTGTTGATTGAACGGGAACCCGAAAAATTCTTAATATAGTTAAATAAATATAGAACTATATATACACCTCCTTAGTTAATAATAACAATAAAATAGAAAAAGTTACCAGCGAAAAATAGAGGAACTATATTGCATAAGTGATTGTCTACGGAAAAAAGGGCCCTACTGTTAGCCCACGGAAGCAATAGTGATTTTTTTCAAGTTGAGTTAAAAGATAGGATTTTGAAATGGTGGCAGATTGTGTCAGTTTGTGTCACTATAGTATCCTGAGCCCGAGGAATGTGAAGCCCCTCCATCATTCATTATAATCATAATGTAATAATGAAAATATGAAGTATCATTTGCCCCCTCCCCCAGATAACTTGGGCTTCAAATATATCCCTACATTTCCTCGCTACACAATGCAAAGTGAAAAAAAAAAGAAGAAAGCAATTTAATAAAATCACAAAATCCACATAATCTTTAATGAAATTTTGCGCCGGAGTAGTCGCAAAGAGTACCTAAAATGAAGTCAGTTTTTCAAAATTCGCTAAAGGAGGCCCCCGCACTCCCGCACCTTTTCCGCGCAGGGAGGGGGTATTCCTCATCCCTCGGAACCCCCCCTCCTATGAGAAGTTGATCTAACTACACCTATGGTAGTGCTCTCTTTCAACTTCGTTGCGCTCCTGAGTTTCGAACTACCAAAAATCTGATTTTTTGTTCCACTATATTTGAAAACACTCCTTATTCCCTATGCTGTGATTGCTCTGTCATCACTTATAAGAGTTTCAGTCTTAAGGCCTCAGGTTTTTTTTCTCCCGCAGACGATCGTACATATTCTAGAAATTGAGCATTTTTGTAAATACGTATGAGGACAAAAATACTTAGAAAATAAGCTCAAAATTTTGCATATGATAGTTCCAAAATTGACTCAGGTACAAGGAAATTTTTAGTCGTGTGCTTCTTACTAAATTTGTACTGGACGAACCAAAGTCTCGGTGAGTAGGGCTACGGCCCAAAATTTCTCTTATATCTGGCCAGCGCTCTCGAAAAGGTCGTCAAAAGGCTGATTTTTATCAGCGCTGTTCCGGGTAAATGTTGCACACCGTCTAAAACTAGCCATAATGAATGAAGCGCGGCGATTCCTCGTCGAGATGTGTTGCACGCGTTTCTTTCCTTCGTAGGAGGAAGTAGTAGTCAGATACCCGCGTGTAGATGAGAAAAGCCCAGCCTGTAACAATGAAAAATCTTTATAAAGCTAACAGATTCAGCTTAGACTCATGATGATGATTGTCATTGCATATGTCGCAGGCAATGGAGATGTTGCATGTGTGAGGAATTTGCGATTTGACTGTTGATTCTTAGGAAAAAGTTCCCGAGAAACACGATGGTGCAACTGGTTTTTTCTGAAATCGACTCCCAGGCTCAAAAAAAGCTCTCAAGTTGAGGCCAAAATGGAGGGGATATCCCACCCTACCCTGAGAGTCCACCTCTTCATCAAAACAAACTCTCCATGCAAAGATAGGGAGCAAGTACATTAGCAGGGTTGCCGTGTTTTCAGTTGTGGAGTCCCCAAATAAATTGGCAGCCCTGTCGATGTATTTGCTCCCTATCTCTGCACGGAGAGTTCGTCTTGATGTAGAGGTGGATTCGCAGGGTAGGGTGGGATATCCCCTCCATTTTGGCCTCAACTTGAGAGCTTTTTTTGAGCTTGGGAGTTGATTTCAGAAAAAACCAGTGGGACCATCGTGTTTCTGGCGAATTTTTACATAAGAATCAATGGTCAAATCGCAAATCCCTCACACATGCAACATCTCCATTAGCAATCGCCGGCAATTTACAAGCCAGTGGTGAATGAATATATAAAATCGTAAAATTCAAAAATAAAAGAACAAGATTAGAGTGCTGATTATGTAATTGCCTACAATGTGAATAGACACTCTTTCATCCTCAAAACATGGCAAAAATACACACATTCAGAAGAGCGTGTGGTGAACTCCGTCCGTGATATTAGTTGGGTTGAGATTGGACAAGCAACTAAACTAACACCGTGACAAAGCGGAGAGTATCACAAAAATTGAAGGCGCTTCAAGCCGAGCTCATACTTTTGAAGACCATAACCCTTAAAAATTGCAAGATGCGCATAATTGCGATTTATTGAAACAACGTGTGAGCCGCTTTCAAATTGCCGGCGATTGCTAATTTCCTGCGACACATATCGACGGTGAAACTACCAAACCACGTATCTCGGTTTGCGACGTCGCAGACTTCCTGTCATACTTTATTTTTTAAATGAAAAGCTACTTAACGTCCAGTCTTGAAAATGTCCGTGATTTTTCCTCTTCGTGCGGAGAAAATACGTATGAGGACAAAAATACTTAGAAAATAAGCTCAAAATTTTGAAAATTCTGTGAAAATTTCAAGGAATGATATTGATTTGGTCTACTTCAAAAAAATAAAATGTGAGCGGAGATTTTTAAACACCGCAAACGAGATACGTGGTTTGGTAGTTTCACCGTCGATATACGGATTCAGCCTGTTCACCTGGAAAAAGGAGGAAAGAAAGGGGGAGAGGGAAGGAACGGAGGAAAAAGGAAGGGAGGACTCTTAGATTTGGTAATTATTCATGACGAACTCGACTAAAACTGCATATTAAATGCTTGAATAATTCGAAAATTTACGGGGAAGCTCGCTGGACCCCCCTTACACCCCCCCCCCCTCAAAGTGTCTAGATCCGCCTAGGAGTCAGTGCACAGATCGTTGATCAACTCTTTTTCATGAATGGAGGAAAAAGATTCTGTTCAGTCTCAGGCAATTTTTTTTCGGTAAAAATTCAGGAAAATGTGAAAAAAACCTTGCCCTAAAACTGAATATTTTAATCTAAGGAGCAGTCCCTCACATTTTTTAAAAAAAAAAACTTCAGTTATTGGCGTCACAGGGTCACAATGATAGATCCATGATTACATAAAATTGATTGCCCTCTCCAGGGTCGACGGTAGTAGAATGTGAAATTTCAAAAATTGCGATTTACATCGGTTTAAATAAGGATACGATGTTTTTTTCTGAAATCTTGTAACGGGTAGGCTGAAATCATGTATACTGTGGTCTTTTTTATCTGAAACACTGCTCTAAATGGATTTCAATGGAGAGAAGTTGTTGCTAGAATGTAAAAAATGTACAAAGCTTTTGGAAATGAAATAATGCGTTGACTTACACATGACTCCAAATACGCCTACACAGGCTCCAACTTTCAACAAGTATGATCGAATTATAGCGACAGCAAACAAAGCTACAAAGCATGATATCAGAAGGCTAGTTCCTGACGTAAGGAGTAGAAATAGAACGGCTATCTGACTTTCCTGAAAAAAAAGAACGAGTGTTATTACCAGGACCCACATTGAAAATTTTACACATCACACATTCAAAAATAGAAAATGTACAAAAGTACACCTTGAAACGTACATTATAAATGTACCTACATTCTTTCGAAACATTCACAGAATCAGAATCAAAGAATAAGTTTTAAATATAGATCTATTTTTCGAATTCTGCTTTGGAAACAGCTGCTTTAAATATTTGAACTCTTCAAAACCTATATTCTCTATGATGTCAGCCTTAGAAGAACTCGGCATAATCATATGTACTGTGCCCACAAAAAAAAAGAAAAAGAAAAAAGTATAGATGAATGTGTATCTTACTGTGCGATGTCGGAAGTTTCCCCGCATGTTATATTTTTTTGAAGGAAAACTGGCCGATATTTTTCACAGCAATTTTCTGTGAATTTTTTTTGCTCATAATATATAAAAATCACATAGAATTGCAAGAGAAAATTTTGATTGACTTTGCATGAAAAATAAAACAAAATTGGTGATTTTTAGATATGGAAACTAAGATACGTATTATTTTTGCAATCTAGCCATATAGGTAGAATTGGAACTGTATACTTCTCGCATAGAAGATTGAGAAATATCCTGCACAGAGATTTTTTTGCGTTTCAGAATTTTTTAAAGTGCGATTTCTGGTAGCAGTCGATGTGCCTCGCTCATTAATTTATCTTAATACTTTTGATTTAGTCTTACCAAGTATGAACCGATTGCTAGGAAGAAACTGGACAGACAGCATGTTCCAAGGAATAAATATACAAGTGATATAATCGTATCTGAAACAGGAAAATGCATAAAGTAATATTTGACTTGAAAAATTGAGTTTCATTGACTCAGAAGTTAAAGAAAAGTCCAAATTTGACTCAGAATCGCTCTACTTTAGGTAGGGGAGAAATGCGTAACTGCCGAATTCGCAACTTGTCGTAAAATGTTTGCCAATTTCTACTTTGGAAGCAGTGCCTGATACAATAATCTTTACAATGATCTCCCTGAAAAAATGTACTGGATGTTTCGGCGTAAGTATGCATTTTGGCTTCTTTTAAAGAGCTGAAGGTATGAATTTATACATACAAATCGTTAATATCTTGGTTTAAAGATAGTTTAAGTAGTTTTCGTTGCGCGAATTGTATACTTGATGAAAATATTAGAACACATGTGACAGACGTCTTCAATGGGCACTTCGTCTAGTGTTACATTTCGTATCCAAAAGCTATAACATCTCCAAAAACAGAATTTCAGGTTTTGTTTTGTCGTGCTAGGAGGTGATGGAGAGCCTAGCATTGAGCCTGAAGGTTGAAAGGCAAGAATGATATATGAACGTTTTCTATGAAACAGATTTATGTGCAGGTGAAAAATATGGGGTGTGCTCGTCAGTTCTCTGGCCGTAAGAGTGAATGAGAATAATAAAGCGCCAGTGACGTCAACGGAGGTGGGTGCCGTCGTTGCGGCTCCTCGTATTGGTCATTAACTCATGAGCCCTGTCCACAACGCTCTCTTGCCATGCCCGCGGCTCATAAATCCAGCATTCAGTTGGCAGATAGTTCTATTTGCTGAAGTTAAAATCCCGCTTTTCCAATTCTTCAAAAGGAATCACGCCCACTTTTACATTGTTTCTTATGCTGCTTTCTAGAGCACACCCCATATTTCTCACCTGCACATAGTTCTGTTTGATAGAGAAACGTCCACACTGCCGTGCAAAGGAAGAACGCCGTATGAACATTCGAGAGTTGCCAAATTTCCTCCGATAAAATGTTTATTTTTGAGGAAAATTGTCGATATTTTTCCTTGAAATTTTCAAGCATTTTAGATGAAACTATAAGCCAAATTACCTGAAAAATTGGAAAAAAAATACGCACAAATATCCTTGAAAATTAGTGATTTATCAAAGAAAATTTGGCAACATCTGAAGGCTCATACGGCGTTTTTCCTTAGCACGGCAGCGTATGTCAAGGCTCCGCGCGCCACGCTGCCGCAAAGGCCGCAAGGATTATGAAAATAATCGTTCAAAGCGCGCCAAAACAGGATACAAATCAACGTGCTCCTATGTCGAGAAATTGCCTACCCTTGCACAGTGGAGGCGAGCATGTGAACATACTGAGGACAATACTCACAACTGAGATTGGGATCCATGAGGTTTTCGTCAGTGGTCTCTGAGGCGTTGATTGGAGTGCCTGGTGAAGTCGCGTTCGCGACGATGGTCTGAATTTTTGCGAGAATGTCTGGATCCACCTTAGCACGGCTGATTTCTACATCGTCTATGAAACCAGTCTCCATGTTGGTAGCGATTGTCGACGTGAGGTAATTGCACGAAAACAAGCGACGGAGATACCACCAAGTTGCCGAGGAGAAGACCTAAGATGTGACAACGAGAGAGTGTAAAAAATTTTCAAAAATCTAGCAGATTAGAATGCACTGGAAAAAAAAGTCTTTTGGATCTAGAGTCCAGACTCTTAAAAACATCGACCAAAAAAAAATACTCTTAATTCAACACTGGAAAAAAAACATTGAAAACACTTAATACTGAGAATAAAAAATGTAAATGAAATTTCAAATTTTAGTATGGATTTTTTTCTCTTAATCCGAAAGGACTTCAAATTCGAAAAAAAACACTAAACCAGTATAAAAATATATGTTTAGATAATGTTCACAAAAAAGTTTAAATCGTTCCTTTTGATCCTACAAAATTTATTTTATATATGATTTTTTATGATAATTGAGCTGTCCTTGTGACAAAAATTACTCATTCGTAATATTATTAAAATAAAACTTACGAACTGCACAACAGCGATGCCAATGACATTATTACGCAGGAGATCCTTTTTTCGAGTGGCTCTCTGCTCAGCCAATGAGGATAGTGACACTAGCCCGCTCAGCACACTCATTTTGGCAAAAAGTCTGATTCCTGAACACATGAAGTAAATTTCAAATTTGACATAATCTTTTTCAAAAAAACCTTCTTTGAGATAAAATCGCATAACTGAGAACGAATTTGAAAAACTCATTCTCATGCTTTTGCAGATTTTCAGTTTCAAAAATGGCCATGTCACTTCCCGGTACTTTTAAGCAGACCCACCATAATTATAAAGTATCTCACAAACTTCATTATTACATTAATCTGAAAACTTTGCGACTTCTTCGAGGTATTTGTAGCCAATTTTTTAGCGTCACACACACAAATGCAAACCTTCAAATGCAACAGGTGGTATTCCCAATGTCACAACCAAACTTCTGAAACTCTTTGACTCCCTTAATTTAAAAATCTAAATTTTTGTATATACACCCATCTTCCAAATTCTTTGTAAAGACGTAATAGCTTAGGATGCTGAATGTCTATAAATAAAATAACTATAACTAACTAACTAATTCCGAGTAACTTCAATAGTATTCTCCAATAGAAAAAAATGTCCGTCTTTTTATTCTCTTTAATCCTTTCTACAAGTTATTACCTCCTTCCGAATTCACCTTTTTCAATTATGTTTCTCATGATAAACCTTTATACGCTCTCTGCAGTAGCTAGCGAATATGGTATCATCTGGTTAATACGTATTTTAAACGAAAATTTTTTACGACTTAAAAGAAACTTACTGGAAATAATTTCAAAATTTTGTCAATAATTTTTTTTTTTTTTAAAAAAAACCTTCGATATATACCTTACCGGTTATCAAAATAAACTATGAGAAAAACAAAATTTGTCTAAAAAACGTGCAAAAATGTCAAAATTTTAGTGTTGTTTTTGATGCGCACGTTTCCTGTCCATTCCATCAGTACTTTCAAATCTTATTAAAGAGAAACGTAAAGTCTATAAGTGTGATGAGATAAGAACGGCAATAAATGTGGACCAACGTCACTATTAAAACTTACCTTTGATGTGTTTTATTGTGAGGGAGGAGGGGGGCACTAGTGGATTTGCCAACCGCAAATAAGTAGTGACAATTATTTTTAAAATTAAATTTCGTTAAAATTAAATTATGTGGCGGATGAATAGAGTGACGTGCACACGCGGTGCATCGCGGACGGTGAATGAAATTAACGAAGTTTGAAACCGAATTGAGCAGCCCTGAGTCGAGGGAGAACTTGCGCTGTCAAGGCAACGAGAATCAATAAAACCGCTGACAGATGGGATGAGCTGATGATATGCAGGGATGAGAGCAGAGTCGATTCAACCGCGCAAGCCGGCAACACTGGAGATTCCCACGTGCGTGCATTCGTCGTCCGCGGTTTTGAATCGCAAAAATATGAGCATTTGCATTTTCTTGAAAAAAAAAAACGCAATGAAAGAGAACAGTGCACTAATATTTTAAGAGTCACGGAACACGAGACGCTTTAGGGGGAGAGAATCTGAGCCGGCGCGGTTCTTTCTTTTTTTCAATTTTTTTTTCAGTAATCACTGCGAAAAAGTGGAATGGTATTATTTTGGAAAAATGAAATACGAACGAAGTTTTTCATAATGAAGTAGATATCCGTGGCGAAAAAGTCGAATGGTATTATTCCGAAAAAATAAAATGGAAACGAAAATTTTCAAATGAAATAGAAATCCGTGGTCTGATAATTTCATCATCAAAATAATAATAGTAAAAATAAAAATACCTTAAATGTTTTATCGTGTAATATGATGTCAACGAGCTTGGTGTCTAGAAACAGAATAATTGAATATGGGATCACTAGTCGGAGTCAAAAGCAGATTTTCTATTTCTCCTTCAATTTTGATTATACTTCAAGCACAACCATAAAACACGAATAGTGGTATCAAAGAACCGTGTGAGTTCAAGAGCCTTATTCTACTGTCATCTCTTGATTTTTCACACCTTAACGGTATTCTTTACGCAAGTGTCTCGGTTCGATAGTGTCGTGAATTTGAGAAAAACTAAAATAACGTTTGCCAAAATGTCAGGAATAGTCGTCTTGTTTTGAAAGAGGAAGTTGTCTTTAAGCGCAGCAAAGTCGAAGTTAAGACCAAGTGTCATTTCGCCTTCAATTTTGATGATACTTCCAGCACATCCATAAAGCACGAATAGTGGTATCAAAGAGCCGTAAGATTTGGGAGCATTGTATTGTCGTTATCTCTTGATTTTTTACATCCATTAATGTTCCATATCTTGTGCATTATTTTAAAGGACGGGTTCTTTTCTTACTTGGTCCTGTTTCCGCAATGCACAATTTTAATATGTGCCTTATTTAAATATTATTTTAAAACTTCTATATACTTCTGTCGAGTTTAGAGTGGCGACGGTTGAACGAATAAACTCCACCAGCTGTGGACTGATTTAAAGGTACTAGTTGTTTACTTATCCTTAAAAGGACTGTTGCTTATCCAAGAAGAGGTAGAATAACGGTCAGTTGGGGTCTATGAAATCGTACTTTTCTAGCAAGTCCAAATATTTCATCACTATTTACAAATATCATGATAATCTTAAGATTATCACTAAAAATCGGCAACACATCCCAACGACCTCCTAGGGGTTTGTTAAATTTGACTCGTTTAGGAGTTTACATTTCGAAAATCTCAGTCATCTTAGAATTTAACATTTTAGTAAGTCTAAGAGTTCAAATCTCTCCTCTTTTTCCGTCGCACATGCAGAAAACGCTGTTGATCTTAGTCAGTGACAGTTTAAACCAGGAAAGATCGTGCAAACATCCACTCTTTGCAGACTGGTTCCTGCGAAAAAGTTATTTTTGAAGAGATATGTTTAAATAAACGATATAAATATGCAATATCGAGGATGATGAGCACGAGTACTATTTATGTTTAAGGTGTAAAGAGAGCTCTCTCGAAGAGAGCAAGTCTATTTTCCAGATGAGCCCTATAACGTTAGTAATGTTATGTGATACAGGGATCATATGGAAAATTGACTTGTTCCATTTTAGAAATAATCCGTTTAGATACAGTCGGTGTCTAAGAGTCCGTGCGCGACTCTTTAGGGCTGCGACGCACAGTAGACCGAGTCAATTAGAGAGGTCGGACATGAAATTTTTGACTATAAATGCAAATTTTGATGTTTATTTCATCACATTTCAAATTTTAAGGGGTGCACTCCGAAGAAAATTTCACGAGAGAACCAATGGATTCACTTTCAGAATCTCAAAGTTGCGTATTAACAGAGTTAAAAGCGTTTGAAGTTTCCAAATTTTGTCCGACCTCTCCTAATGACTCCATCCACTGGGCGACGCACGGTAAAGCGGGTCAACGCAAGAATTTGGATATGAAGTGGAAAATTTAAGGGCAAATCAATTTTTATCCTCGTTGATACAAAACGTAGGAGTTTAAAAGAGGCTCTGTTGGTTTCCTCGCAAAATTTCCCTCACGGTACCGCCCATACAATTTGCAATGAGACTATAGAAACGTCAGAATTTATGATTTTGAAGGGATTTGATCGTGAAAAACACAAAACCGAGGTGTTTACAATGATGCTTTCACCTCGGCTTTGTGTTTTTTACAATCAAGTCCCTTCATTCTTAAATGGTGTTACGGTGATTTGCATTGCCATGTTCAAAAAATTTGCATCTTGGTCAACTATCTCATGTCTGCCTCCTAATGCCACTTCGAGGTGAAATTTTGCTACATTGAAGTGCAGTTACATTCTTTTGGGGGGGGGGGGGGGGGGACGAAGATGACGACGAATTTCGTTCTACTGTGCGTTGCGGACGCAGTGTGAAACAAGGATAAACGAGTGTCGGATCATTTAATCTGGGTCTGGGCGCCCGTCGGGATAATCTACAAATGAGCTGACAGCCTCAGTCGCGCGGCCCTAATTGAAAATGCATCCTTTGCAGTTCGGCGATGGGATTCACGCACCACGCCGAAGAAGAGGAAAAAAATAGTTACATTCAAACGAGAACATATTTCTCAGTGCCAAAATATGCTGTTCGAGTCTTTGAGTGATTGGATCCCAAAGCAAAAAGGAACCAGCGCGATTACAGTGCTATCAAAGTGGTGCAACTGCTTCTTGTCTTAAAAAAATACTTAATATGTGTACAGTATTAAAATTTACACACTTGTTTTCCTTTAAAATGAACAATTTTTTATGGGAAGTAAAAACTATTAGCTACAGGGCCGGATTTACCTACTTGACACCCATGGGCCGCTAGTATTTTGCCGCCCCCTTCTCATTCGTTTTGAAACATCAATGAAAACCATCAAATTAAGGTGCCAGCGGGGGCGGGGTGCATAAGACGCGTTTAATGGTGTTGAACACATTTTTTGGGAAAGCCCCGTCAACACTACTAACAAAAGTTCACGGAACTTTGCGCGAAAATGAAGTTTCGTAAACCTATCTCTGCGTGGACTAGGCCTTCCATTCATAAGAAATGAACGAAAATATTATGAAAGAACAAACATAAATGTGGATTAATGATTTTAAGAAATGAACGAAAATATTATGAAAGAACAAACATAAATGTGGATTAATGATTTTAACTTCCGCCGCCGCGCCGCGCTGACCGCACCGTGTTTGGCGCAATTCGTGAAGTATTCATGCATTCTTGTAGGTGCTATCCGTTTCACGCTGACCGCAATGACTGCATTGTGTTTGTTGCAATGCGTGAAGTATTCGTGCAGTCTTGTAGGCGCTAATATGTGTTACATGCCGATTGCCGCGCCGAGGGCTTCTCCTTTTCACCTCAAGTCCTCGTCATCATTTCTCTCTAGGTAAGTTGCGCCGTTCCAGGCCAAATTGCGTGTTTGGTTTCTCTCTTAACTCGACTAATTAAGGGTGCTGCCTCTTATATCACTGAAAGACGACAAAAGTAGAAATTACTATACTCTCAGAAAATTAGAGATTTCGTCGCCTTTTCTCGTTCGTATTTTTTTTCTAAATCCGAATTTTTTTTATACCTACATTTAAAAAAATTTCAAAATTTGCCGGCCCCTATAGATTTGCCGCCATGGGCCGCGGCCTATGTGGCCACCCCCTTAATCCGGCCCTAATTTGCTATTCTGGGAAAAATTTTTTAAAAAATTATGACGTAATAACATTTTTACAACACTGTAATCGTGCCGGTTCCTTTTTGCTAAATGCGATCCAATTAGTTCGCTGGGTCTCGAGCAACCGGAATCTGTTATTTTGCCTTCGACAGCAATAACTGATCATGATTCAATCAATGGAGAATTTGCGGGTGTCTGAAGTCTGATGAATAGAGAATTTGCAAGTGTCTGAAATTTGGTAAATTTTATGTGTACGATAAATACTACTGAGCGAATTGAGGCCGAGGATCTCTTTGGTTTCAAAATTGAACAGTTATCAGAAGAATTGAGACTGAAAAACCTAACCGGCTACAATACACGTGTTTAAATGGGGAAATATATGGTGTCAAAAGGTGGCACTTTTTCTCACCTACAAATCAACTTTTCTACAATTTCCCATCCCAGAAAAGAATTATTTAAGAAATTGCGAACTCAGCTCATGGAGCACTCTTAGATTAAGCAATGCAATTTTTTTCGTGCAAATTCGCCATCTCATATTTATGTTTTCCGAATTAAACAACACATATATCCTCCGATATGTGACCAAATGATCGAATCTTCTGCTATAATACATGTGTTTATAAACGGAAATTGCCGCCTGATGACGTCACAAGGTGGTACATTATCTCAGATTTAAATATATTTTTCTTATATTTCCGGTTTCAGAAATTTTTTTTAAAAATTCTGCAAAACTAGGCCCATTAAGCACTCTCAGATGAAGCAATAACATTTTTTCACAACCGAAAAATTCCGAAATTAGACCTAATACCTGACCCCTGACACCGTCTAAAGGCAGATAGGGTTACTTATCACACATGCGCCGAGTTTTAAAAAAACGCAAAAATTCAAATCGCATTATTATAAGGGGGAAAAAAAGTTGGGAGTGGTCTTGAATTCAGCTGGTCATGAATTTTCTCCTTTCAAAAATTCGCAGGCAAGGACAATACCCCATAGACTGACCATATCTAAACATTCGGAACTCATCTGTGAGTGTGTGAGTGCATCAGGTTGTGAGTTTTTACACAGGACCTTATGGGACGAGGTGAATAAGTGAAATTAAGAGTAATATGAGATGACTGGTGACCTTAAGTGGATTGCATTTTGCAAAAAGGAACCACTAGCATTGCAATGTTGCTAAGATTGTGCAACTTCTTTTGTCTTGGAGGAAAAACCCGATTATCCATTAATAGTTTCTATTTTACTCGCTAAAAACTGTAAATGAGCCAGTTCGGCTGAATTTTTTTATTACATATTATGAAAGTCCTTGGTGAAATGAGTATACAGAATTTTTTTCAGATTTTTTTGAGCCCTCTGGCTCTGAGAAATCTTACTTCAAAAACGCCAAAAATTGAAGGTCTCTGAAACGCTGTTTGAATCGCGCGGGCTGAGAGCTGACGTCACACTTTAGGTGGTGACGACCCTTGGTTTATTCCGAGTTAGTCCGAACAATAGACCGTATTCGATAACGGTTCGATGTATCGTTTGGTTCAAAACAATGGAACATAACCTCAAACCAAACTCCAAGGATATTAATTGGAAAAGCTGAAAATGAGAAATTTCCTGACAATTTCACTTTGCATTGGCATTTGGTACTCAAAAGAATAAAAAATCTGTTTCAAAAGATCCGTTCTCACAGATTTCTGAATTTACTTTTGAGGCTATGTTTATGTTTTGAACCAATCGATATCGATACAATCTCACCCGTTTGATGTATCGAATACGATCTATATGGCTGCTGCCCGGTTTGTTTATTTAGCGAAAGGTTCTAGCTGTATATTGTGATTATGTGATTTAGTGGTAAAATTTGACGAGAAATTTGTTGAAACATTTGGTTTCGTCCGAAATTAACTCTTTCTTGATGAAAAAAGGCGTTAAAGTTCGCGAAATTTATTCACCGGGCGACCGCGAGTGAGCATCGGCTATCGGAAACGACGGGCTCGTAAACAAACGAAGATTGATAACAGGAAGGATCCAAACAACTCGGAATCTTTTAATTTTCTTTACCTTTAAACCATTTCTGACTTCTACAAAGCATCTGACAATCAGTTTCATCGCATTTTACAACCTGGAGCTAGAGTCTATCGGCTCATTGTGATGTGTATTCAGAGCATTCTGAAACAGAAAGTCAGTTCTCACAAGTTCACACCGACATTCTTTTCTGATGGTTCTTCAAATTAACTGTTCAGAAGTAAATTAGAGACTACAGTAACTTAATCCACTCCTGCCCTTTCCTTCAGTGTTTGTTCGTGTCTGTTCTTTATGCGTTACCACTCTAGTGCATACACCGGTAATGTAGGTTAGATAGGTATAATCGCATATTTTCTACTAGCAGTACCTTCTCTTAAGCGTTCTAATTTAGCAAAGAAATTCCACCAGTTGCAGAAAATTGTGTGCGTAATGAATAAGTGAATATGAATACCTCCTTTTGGTGACTCAAAGTGTCTCAGATCCGTCTCAAGGAGGTTTTGCATGTAGGTGCATGATCAGTTTTGCCAGATGAAATTACTGCCCTAGCAGCTTCAAATTTATACTTTGATCTCTGATTCACTAATAAATGACACTTTATGGTGTCATTTATATTTAATCAGTTCAAAGCTAATTCGACAATTAATCATCAAAGGTCCGATTGAGGAAGAAATTTTCCGGTGAGTGCCACGGCTGAATCAACATTCCAACTAGACTTGCGAAGGTATCAACCCAAACAGATTCCTGAGGAAGTGATACCTATATGGTAAGTGGTAATTCTATTAAGGCTCTTTCATTTCTTAGGTGCGGTGTGCATTAAAAATTTCTAAATCTGCTCATCTGCAGTCATATACTTGAAGAGGAGTACAACATGAAATGTAGGTGAAGTAAAGAAATCGTGGGAATGAGGTAATCCTACAGCTTCTCTCCACTGAGACACGGATGAAGTAATCTGAAAGCCTTAAGCTGGAAGTTGCCAATGATGGAGGTTCCATGGTGTTTTTCCTGCCTTGAAAGGTAAGGTTGTGCTGCAGGCCTTAAGCACTATGGAAAATTTGAAATATTGTGATTTTAAACGCAGGCTATACTTCATCTAAGAATATGGAAATCGGTCTCAAGTGCTTTCTCAGATAATTTTCAGAGTTTTTATTTTCATATTTAAGAGACAATTATGAGATGATTGTCCTACTGTTCCTGGTATTTCTGCTTGAGAGTCAACTAGTTCACTTGATGCATTCACTTTCCTTTCAAAGAATGAAATATTAGAGGTGACTCTCAAACACTGCAACCGAGAAAGGGCCTTTTTGCATCCAGTGCCTCAATTACGTATTGACTACGGTGTTCAAAACTTCTACTTTAAGTTTAGATTTTAAATGGAAAACAAGTCGACTTACTGCTCTACATATTCACAAAACTTTCTGCACGTAGAAGATATAAATATCGCACACATTTCAGAAATTTTGTCGAATAATTTTTCCATTAGGACATCAAGAGAAGCAATCAGACTAAAACTTAGTGAATCTAGGTAAGTACTTTCTCAGATTAGCCATGCCACTACTTTTCCTCGCTTTTTCATTAATCATTATCCACAAAGTTAAACATACTTAATGTAAATGTTACACTTAACTTGTGTGTTTAACCTGATAGTACCTCCGTAATTATAATTATCTTACCTGTTAAAGTGTATGATGCAATGAAAAAAATTTCACTTCGAGACAGATGATCATTTCCTGGTTGATACCTTCGCAAGTCTAGTTGGAATGTTGATTCAGCCGTGGCACTCACCGGAAAATTTCTTCCTCAATCGGACCTTTGATGATTAATTGTCGAATTAGCTTTGAACTGATTAAATATAAATGACACCATAAAGTGTCATTTATTAGTGAATCAGAGATCAAAGTATAAATTTGAAGCTGCTAGGGCAGTAATTTCATCTGGCAAAACTGATCATGCACCTACATGCAAAACCTCCTTGAGACGGATCTGAGACACTTTGAGTCACCAAAAGGAGGTATTCATATTCACTTATTCATTACGCACACAATTTTCTGCAACTGGTGGAATTTCTTTGCTAAATTAGAACGCTTAAGAGAAGGTACTGCTAGTAGAAAATATGCGATTATACCTATCTAACCTACATTACCGGTGTATGCACTAGAGTGGTAACGCATAAAGAACAGACACGAACAAACACTGAAGGAAAGGGCAGGAGTGGATTAAGTTACTGTAGTCTCTAATTTACTTCTGAACAGTTAATTTGAAGAACCATCAGAAAAGAATGTCGGTGTGAACTTGTGAGAACTGACTTTCTGTTTCAGAATGCTCTGAATACACATCACAATGAGCCGATAGACTCTAGCTCCAGGTTGTAAAATGCGATGAAACTGATTGTCAGATGCTTTGTAGAAGTCAGAAATGGTTTAAAGGTAAAGAAAATTAAAAGATTCCGAGTTGTTTGGATCCTTCCTGTTATCAATCTTCGTTTGTTTACGAGCCCGTCGTTTCCGATAGCCGATGCTCACTCGCGGTCGCCCGGTGAATAAATTTCGCGAACTTTAACGCCTTTTTTCATCAAGAAAGAGTTAATTTCGGACGAAACCAAATGTTTCAACAAATTTCTCGTCAAATTTTACCACTAAATCACATAATCACAATATACAGCTAGAACCTTTCGCTAAATAAACAAACCGGGCAGCAGCTAACTCGGAATAAACCAAGGGTGGTCACCTAAAGTGTGACGTCAAAAATCGGCGTCCGCGCCACGGCCCGGATTCAAATAACGTTTTTGAGGGGCACGATTTTAAAATCGCATTTTCTCCCCTTAGCAATTTTTTTCAAAACTTTTTATTGTGCTCATCGTTTTTCTGGTGAAATTTTACATAAAGTGCAATAGCTTTTAAGCCAATCCCTCACCAGCCGAACTGCCTCATTTAAGACAAAAATTACCATCTAAATTTCATAGTTTTTCACAATTTCCGCAATTTTATTGCAAAAGATGAAGTTGCACAATCTTAGCATCATTGCAATGCTAGTGGTTCCTTTTTGCAAAATGCAATCCAAGTGATCTTCTCTTGGAAGTATAACATTCGTGGAACATAAATACCAAAAATTTGCCACTGAATCACTTTCCTGGCAGAGAATTTAAAACTTTCAAGTGGATAACCACATCCCCCTCCCCTCCTCTCCATTCCGTTGACGGATGCAGTCCTTATGTAGTATGTACTTCCACTATTAATTTTTTTTTTTTCACCCAGAAACAGATTCAGCCGCCGAAGTTAAATGCATTCAAGGCCTTCATACTTGAAGTTTAAGGGAAAAAATCCTTCCCCCGTCAAATTTTACTTTAAGGAGTCAAAAATAGCTTTTTTCAGGTTTCCCCTATTAGAGCCGTGTAAAACGTTACAACCAGATGTATTTTAACCTCAAAACAAATGTTTAGGTATGGTCAGTCTAGGGGTATTGGCAAGGAGCACATTTAAAGCAGAGGTGCTCGTTGTGAAACCCTCCATCGAACACGACGAAACAAACGGGGCACTCTACCGACCGAGAGACGAACTAGGCACGGTAGACTCGCTGTTATCAGTCACGCGAAATCCCTCCATCCCTTGCGTAATTGATAACAGCGACAGGGACGAGGGATCAAAACAGTCTAGTTGGTCTTTCAGTCGGCAGAGCGCGCCACGTGTTTCGCATTCACGTTCAATGAAAGTCAAAAGCGAACATTAATGCCAACCTCATTCTTATGCAAAATAATGCATTGCACTCGCGACACTTACGTACTTACGTGGTAACCTGTCAGTGGTGAATACTCATTTGGGGCATATTTTTTTTTTTTTTTTTTTTTTTTTTTTTTTTTTTTTTTTTTTTTTTTTTTTTTTTTGTCACGGACATCACATTTTGGCACTATTTAGCGTCATGAAGGATCAATTAATTATTCGGAGTAAAACATGTAAGAAAATGATCAGAACCATGCAAGAAAGATGCCCTTTCTCCCCCCAAAGTATCATTAAATTTAAATTTCGGGAGAAGCTACATTGAACATAAAGCGCCACGGAGGTTGCGCATTTTGGACATGAATTTTGAGACTTAAAAATTTAAGTTTTTCATCAAAGAGTGATATTAATGAAATTCCAAGTGCATACATATGCTGCCGTGCGAAGGAAAAACGCCGTATGCACATTCGAGAGTTGCCAAATTTCCAGTGATAAAATGTTCATTTTGGAGGAAAATCGTGACTATTTTTCCTTGAAATTTGCAGGAATTTTAGATCAAAAACCGAACAAAATTCTCTGAAAAATTGGAGGGAATATATTCATAAGTTTTCCAGGGAATTCGTGTTTTATCAAAGACAATTTGGCAACGTCTGATGGCTCATACGGCGTTTTTCCTTAGCACGGCAGTATGGGTTTTTATAAAACGTAGAGTTGGAATGGTTCATGTCCAGTAAAATATAGCACAGTAAAGTTTTATGACAATTTTAAAAATTTTCTTCGCTTTTTGTCGTCACGGAGATTACGGCGCAAACAAAAATACGTGGTTTCGCACTTTGGCCATCAATATAACTTATAACTAATATAGCCCACAATTTCCTGCTAATTAGTAGGGCTCTTTTTGAGAAATCTCGATGTAGATCTGACTGGTTTACATAACGCTATCCAATTAGAACCGTTTACGCGCCAAAAGGAAATCAAGAGACGCGCGGTCGTATCGCAGAATACTGTCGTGCTAAGGAAAAACGCCGTATGAACCTTCAGATGTTGCCAAATTTCCTTTGATAAAACATGAATTTCCTGGTAGACCTATGAATATTTTCCTTCCAATTTTCAGATAATTTTACTCGCAATTTCACCGAAAGTCCCTAAAATTTTCAAGGAAAAATATTCACATCTTTCCTCAAAAATAAGAATTTTATTTAAGGAAATTTGTCAATTCTCGAATGTTCATACGGCGTTCTTCCTTCGCACGGCAGAATATCCGTGCATTTTTCTTCGATGAGTCATGACCAGAGGCTGGGGTTCTGCAAGTCGATGAAGATGTAAAGCGACAAGTGCGCGGTTTGATGTGCGCCGACCGCGGCCTGTTTGCGCTCAAGAGCGCCATCCGTGAGACCTCGCGAGCAGAGCGACCTTGAATTGCGGCTGTCCAATCGGGAGCACCCCTTCCCGTCATCCCGTCAAAGGCAGAGTTTTCGGAATCTTACATATTTTGAATATGATGTTTGGTAAGTTCTATATTGACGAAATTCATACTGAAATTTTAAATTTTTCGTAAAAAAAACTGGTAAAGTGTTTTCTAAATATTTTCTAGTCAAAAAAATCTATTCTAAATAAGTAATTTCCATTTAATTTTTAACCTTCTTCTTTTTCTCCCTTTTTTGCTTTTACCTCTGTCTCTTCTTCTTTTTCCTTCTTCGTTTTTTCTTCTATGTTTCTTCTTATTCTCCCTTCTCCGTTTTTTCTGCATTGGAAAAAAAAAAAACACATTGGATCTGGAGTCCAGACTCCTGAAAACATTGACTAGTAAAGGACTCTTGATTCAATTAGATTGAAGCTTAAATCAAAAGGAAATCCGCTCAAATTAAGAGGCTTGGTTCTTGATTTAAGCTTAAATCTGATTGAATCAAGGGTATTTTTTCTTGTCGATGTATTTAAGAGTCATGGACTCTAAATCCAATGTGTTTTTTTCCCCCAGTGTTTTACCTTTTTTCTTTGCTCTCCTTGCTCCTCTTGTTCTCCTTGTTCTCCTCGTTCTCCTTGCTTTCCTTCTTCTTCTAATTCTTGTTCTCCTTTTTTCGCTCCTTTTTCTTTTTCTTCTCCTTATGATTTTTCCTCTTTTTGCTTTTCTATTTTCTAATGCGTTCGTTCTCATCTGACATTAAATTTGTTAGACCTACGATCTGAATCCATATACGAGACCAGGGTTGAATTCTGCAGAGAATAACTTTTAAAAACAGGAAAAGTATACGATGAAAATCTCACTACTGAGAGTCCAATAACTCACAGTGCTTTATAATCGAAGTGCTATTGCTATGTGCAACGCAAATGTTTGACTTGCTCCTGCTTGATAATGCAAACTCTCACAACATGAGTGAATAAGTTCCATACTTCTAACGCGTTTAGTAGATTTTACGAACACTTACAGTTTTCATTTGTGACGAGGACATTGAGTTTGATAAGATATGTTCAATTGTTCAAGTTAGCTGTAGGATAATGTGAAATTTTAAGAAAATTTTAGTCACTAAAAATAATTTACTGAAGTGACACTTAGATTAAACATTGTGGGTTTCCACTCTTTTTTCTTAGACATGCGTTTAAGTCTCCGTGCCTTTTTTCAGACTCACAATTTTCATAGGACTGCTTTGTTTGCAAACTCGTGCTATGTCTACATCGATAAAAGTTTTTGATAAAACTTTAATCCACTTAAAGCTAGTCCGCTCTTTGCGCGCAAACATACATCGCAAGGTTGTCATGTATCTTTGGAATTTGCAAATCTGGTGCAATTTTTCGGAGAATTGTGTTCATAATTTCATCTGAAGTGTCCGAAAATTCCAAGGGAATATAGTCACTCCTATATTTAAAAATGAATACTTTATGAGAGGAAATTAGGCAACAGTCGAATGCCTGTACGAGGTTTTTCCTAAGTACGGTCGTATGCAGATAAGTGTATTGATATAGATACCCATGTTAGTTATTTCGGCAAAACACAAAAGAAAAAAGAAAAACAAACACCACGACAAAAAATAACTTTTGGCCCAATTATCTGCTGAATTAACACTCGCTCCGGAGAAAACCATCAAAAATCTTACAATGTTTAATGAAGCAATCATGTAAAACGAGCCGAAAGAGTGATCGATCACCTCACTTGCGGTTACGAGTTTGAGCCACATCAGCGTGAGCAATGCATGGAGCGCATGTCCTCGACTTCAGATTAAATCAAAAGATGTTTCCGATTAAAATCCAGATAATGGTTAAAAGAACCACACGTAAACCAATGACGAATCTACGTAATCGCGTATTCGCTTTGCAATGTTGCAAATTCCCTGACAAGTTTTACATTTTAAGAGGACGACGCTAGATTTTGCTTTTATTTTGCAATAAGGAGCTAATATTTTTGACCCGTCAAAAAAAAAACAAAAAAAAACTCCTAAATTAAATGGCGGCGGAAATTTTGAAACGTCGCATGGCGCTTGTGATACTTTGGCAGGAAAGTGACGACTACAGGTACTCTAGTGACGACATCTCGTCCCTCCGTAATCTAGACTCAAGTAACCTTACCTATGTATCTTCGTCACTAAACACACGTAGACATCTCACCAGACTATGGTGATACAGCAGCAGGTCTGTGTGTCGGATGGGACCGACAAAAGGTCGGCGAACATCGCGCCGTAGCCCAATAAAGCATAATACAGTTCAGTCTCAGTGTTCGAAGTCTCTCAAAGCCAAAGCACTCGTGAGTTAGTAGCTCCGAACTGACATGGAGCCCCCAACTCAAATCCCCCGCGCTGAGAAGCGAAGGAACGCTGTTGCCAACATCGGGGTAGATTAACAAGTTAGTGAGTCAATTAGATTGAAATTTTTGTTTCTTTCCGAGACTGCACTGAAAAAATGGTATGCTGTCTTAGCAGAAAGGATGTCAAAAATGTGTCTGGTGATCCCAAGAGGCTGCCTTTACTGCCCTGGCAACTTATCTTTACATCCTATGAATGCAAATTCAACTGCGTGGGAAATCAATGTAGCATCTTAGGATCACAAGACATTTTTTCGACATCCTAGGTGCTAAAACAGCATACCATTTTTTTCAGTGTGTATAACCGAGAAGTAGCATTAAACGAAAAGACAGAACCTAATTTAAAGTTCACACTAGTGGACAGTATGAAAGGAAAAGACAAGTGAAGTACCTGCACTATGTTACATGAATTGTATTAGTATGAATGTAGTCTGAGCATGAGGAGGAGTGAGGGGTGAGGGCCTTAAATGAAAAGATAAGAAAGAACATTAAGCTAGGTAGCTAATTTTTTGTCTTTTGGTACGTATAACCAAAATAATTAACACTCGCGTGCAGTGGTTGTAGTATAATTCCCTCCCTCCCCCCCCCCAAGAAAAAGTGCCGTCATCAGACGTCGCAAACCGAGTTGTGTGATTGCCAACTTACACCGTCGATATGTACACTGGAAAAAAACACATTGGATCTAGAGTCCAGACTCTTAAAAACATCGACAAGAAAAAATACTCTTGATTCAATCGGGTTTTTGCTTAAATAAAAAACGAAGCCTCTAAATTTGAGCGGATTTCCTTTTGATTTAAGCAAAAATCTGATTGAATCAAGAGTATTTTTTCTTGTCGATGTTTTCAAGAGTCTGGACTCTAGATCCAATGTGTTTTTTTCCAGTGTATTTTAGCAGATTAGATACTTTGGTCATATCTCCTCCAATAATTATTCATTCTAGAAAGCAAGGATATTCACATGCGCATGCGCAGTTCACTCAGTAGTTTCTTCTTAAACATGAAATTCACCAGATTTTAGACACCTACAAATTCGCCATTGTGCGTTAAACAGTGAAGTCCGAATTTTTTCGTGAATTTTGGACAGTTGCATAAGGAAGGTTTGCCTCCACGGGACGTTTCATGGGATTTGTTCCAGGGAAAAATCTTGAGTTTGTCAACACTAATCACAGTACCAACTAAGTGTCATAGCGGAGTCCCAGGAACGACTTAAACAGAAGAAAATTTTTTTTTGTGTTGTTTAACGGGACGGAGGAAAAGCCCAGAAGTTTCATTCTGTGATTCGAACTTGGGAAAAATCCCGTGAAACGTCCCGTGGAGACGAGGCGTAAGTCAGAAGTACATTCGTTCATTTACAACTCTCGAAGGAGACAGACGAGCTGAAGAGGTGGCAACCCCCGGAGGCGCGGACAGCGCGGGAGTTGCAACGTCATGGAATTCGTCACGTCACGGCGGTGCGTGTCACAAACAGACGAACAGAAGCCGATATTGTTCGGTCCTCGATTCACGCTGCCCCGTCCTCCCGGCCCGGAGTCGATGATCCCCCGTTGACCATTAATCTTCGCTCTGCCATTAGGACACCGCCGGCTCGCTCCCGGCCCGGACCATGAGTCGATGCGTAATGTCCTGTTGGGAAACCTAACTCGAGGGGCTCCTCAGTGAAAGTAAATGCTTCATTAGTCCGTCCAGATCGGAGTCGTGCTCGACTACGAGAACGCGAAAAATTTACAGGGTGCTGCTGATTATAGTGTGCAAATCTGCCGTGATGAGGAACAAACGCCGTATCGAACCATCGGCTTAGCGCACAATCGTCTGAGTCAAAACAGAGTTGTCTGGTAAAATGTGTAAATGTCAACGCTTTTACTTCGCTTATTCAGAAACTTTGTGTATCTACATGTTCACCTATAGGTTCTCGTGAAAATTCCTTCGAAGGACCAAATAAACATTTATCGAAGGAATTGGCAACTCTCGATGTTCATACGGCGTTCTTCTTAGCACGGCAGAAATAGCAGGTCCGTAAGCCCGCCAATCGTCGCTCCTTACCGTGTGACGTTAGGGTGTATCTCGATTTCCGCATGAGCCCCAGAATGAATGGATTTATATGCAAAATAGGGCTCACATGGAAATTAGGATAAGCCCTTACGTCAGAGCGGATGACGACTTGTGTGTGCATACTTTGAACTAGAAATTTGAAGAAATTTGAAGACGGTCTTTCAATGGAGATGTTACATGTGTGAGGAATTTGCGATTTGACTGTTGATTCTTATGTAAAAGTTCGCGAGAAACACGATGGTGCCACTGGTTTTCTCTGAAATCATCTCCCAAGCTCAAAAAAGCTCTCAAGTTGAGGCCAAAATGGAGGGGATATCCCACGCTATGCTGAGAGTCCACATCTACATCAAGACAGGCTCTCCATGCAAAGATAGGGAGCAAATACATTGACAGTGTTGCCGTGTTTTTTAATTTTAGAGTTCCCAAATAAAGTTGCAGCCCTGTCAATGTATTAGTTCCCTATCTTTGCATGGAGAGTTTGTCATGATGTAGAGAGTGGACTCTCAGGATAGCGTGGGATATCCCCTCCATTTTGGCCTCAACTTGAGAGCTTTTTTTGAGCTTGGGAGTTGATTTCAGAGAAAACCAGTGGCACCATCGTGTTTCTCGCGAACTTTTACATTATAGAATCAACAGTCAAATCGCAAATCCTCACACATGCAACATCTCCATTAAGATAAAGCCCTTACGTCAGAGGGGTGACGACTTGTGGGTACATACTTTGAACAAGAAATTTTGAGAAATTTGAAGACGGTCTTTCAATTGTTTTTCTTTTCTATTTAATATTTATTCAGCATATCATAATTATACAAATTCAGCACTATTAAAGTGTTTTATTTACACGATTTTATCATTCTTTCAAATTAAATGCTGAATCGCATGCACAAAACACATCTCGGCGGAGGCGAAAGAGCGAATGGTAGTGGTTGATTAACCGATGAGGATTTGAGTAAATCTCGATTAATGCTGGGAAATATTCGGAAAATGCGGAATGCGGCAGGGAACAAGAGAGAAAGAGCACGAAATTCCTCAGTAGGAGTCATTCATCATGATCGTCGACAGCTGGTCGGTCAGGGACTCGTCGTCGATTATATCGATAAATTACCCCTAAAGGCATATAAGTAAGGTACAGCAGTGCGGTGATCATCGAATATTATCGATTAGTCGTTTTGTATTACTACGCTTTATGTCCGTTGTGGTTAGGTCGTGGATACGAGATTTAGCACTCGTGGAGTAAACTGGGGAAGAGTGGATTCAAGCTTGTTTTTATCGTGCACGAGGAGGCTTTCGAACAACTAAATTTAAAGTTTAAATTTAGGCTTATGGGATGAAAATGGCATAAGTCCAGTTTTTCAGAAAAAAAGAAATAAAGAAAAAAAGAAAAGAAAAAATCTAAATGACATAAATGAGAACATAAATATGAAATGAGACATAAATTCTGCCATCTGACACTATCGGTGTAAATACAATTTTAGGCCTTATGGAGGGAATTTGTCCCTCAAATTATTGAAAATTATTGAACATTTTTAAATGATGGACTAATACCTCAAAATGCTCTGCCAAAGTTTTCGGAAATTTTGCGGAATTTTGGCAGCCGGGCTGAGGATTCCTATTCCGGTTGTCAATCATTGCAGGGTGCAAATAGCGAAAAAATGTTTTTACCGGGTACTTATAAGGTCCACAAATACAGTCTAAAGAGATTCAGACGTCAAATTAAAAAAAAAAAAAAAAAAAAAAAAAAAAAAAAAAAAAAAAACGAGTGTCAGTTAATGTAGCCGAAGACAGGAGAAACGAAATCGGGCCCTGTGTTTCAAATATTCCCCCGAGTTATGACGACACCTCATTGGCAACATGTAGAAGAGCGTTGCGAGTTCATGCCTCGCGTTATCACGCCTTCAATTTTGCGCATGCAACACGGACATCCATCACGCACGAATAGTTGTATCTCTGCGCCGTCACCAACGCGCGTCTTTTCCCTAACTCTGTATGACCGTGCTAAGGAAGAACGTCGTATCAGCCATCAGACATTGCCAAATTTCCTTCAACAAATTAAGACTTTTCCGGACAATTTGGGAATATTTCTCTTCCGATTTCTCAGAGGATTTCGTTCGTAATTTGATCTAGGAGGTCTGAAAATCTCAAGGCCAAATATTCATAACTTTTTTCGTATCGTATCCCATCTTCCCCACCTGCACGTAGTTCTCTTTGATGGAAATACGTCCAAATGACAGTGACAACCAGCCTCGTATGTATATTGCATTTTTATTGCATCCATAATATATTGCATTTTTTGTTGTTTTTTTTTTGGCTCGTGGTTCGATGCATCATCTTTCTTTCTTAGTTGAAGAAACCCTGGCATACTCTGAACGACGTTATACGCCGTGTTTTTCGACGACCGATGTCACAGTTTTTATGGAACGTGTGAAAGTTTGGCGTTTGGGCAAATCTTGTGTATTGCCAGTCTATGAGCTTAAACCGTCAAAACACACTTCTGTAACCAGCGCAACTGGCTTATTTTGATCAAAACTCAGATCGTCCTCTAAATCATGATCCCCTCCATTTTCTTATCGAAGATCTATTACGATAGTGTCACTACCGATAAAACGACGATTACGGTATAAGGCCCCGTCCTGATGCGTCACTTGGTTTCATCAATCTGTGACACGCACATTTACATTGATTGTTAAAGCATGGATGGAATCAAGGATGAAGAAACTTATAGGGATGCACGGGTCACTGTGTCAGAGTATGGTAAAATCTACCATAATTTTTTTTCAGTGTATGGGACGTGAAAGTTTAGCACTCGGGCAAATCTTATTTATTGACAGTCTATGAGCTTAAACCAACAAAACACAATCCTGCATAACCAGCGCAACTGCACTGAAAAAAATTTTCGGCGTTTTTACCAAGGTCCGTTGGTACCTTTACCATCTCACTCTTTTTACCAATTATTGGTAATTTTACCAAGACAGACTGGTAAGCTTACCAAAAACCGGTATTCTTACTGTTTTTTTCAGGTAAGAATACCACTTTTATTGGTAATCAATTCCCGGTAACTTTGCCATTTTATCTCAGTAATACTACCATAGTCGATAAAAAATATTGGCGTTTTTACCAAGGTTCAGTAAAATTACCGAGAAAGTTCAATAAAATTACCAATTCCATATATGGTAATTATACCAAGAAAAAACTGGGATCAAATAGAACCCTGAATTCTTGGTAATTTTACCCTTTTCTCAGTAAATACACCGAGAGTTTTTCTTTTTCAGTGTGGTTTATTTTGATCAAAACTCAGATCTTCCTCTAAATCATGATCCCCTTCATTTTTTTTATCGACGAAAGATCTATTACAATCGTGTCACGACCGATAAAACGACGATGACGGTGTAGGGCCCCGTCCCGATACGTCACGGATCCCGCCCGACGCTAATTAAAACTCAGGAACGAGGCCTACCGGACTGGGGCGGAGATAACGAGGAGCCGGCCGCGGGGAGAAAATTAATTTCTGGAATGACACGGGCCGTCATCGGCGGGCCCCGACGACCACCACGACTGTGGGCCCCGCGCGAGGCGGGCCCCGTCCGGGCCCGGTTATCATCTGATAACGCCACCGCCGCGACCAGCGTGCTTTGCTATGTATACAGGGTGTCCCAGGATTAAGTACGAATATTGAAGGAGTCAATTCTTTGGGTCAAAGGGAGACGTTTTTGTGGTATAACTTTTTTCCCATAAACACTTTCCCTTCCCTATTATCTCCCTATTATCCCCTTTTCATTCCCTATTCTCTGGCAAAAACAAAAAACAAAAAAAAAAAGAAAAAACCACATTGGATCTGGAATCCAGACTCTTGAAAACATTGACAAGAAAAAATACTCTTGATTCAATCGGATTTTTGCTCGAATCAAAACGAAATCCGCTTAAATTAAGATGCTTGGTTCTTGATTTAAGCTACATTCTGATTGAATCAAGAGTAGTTTTTCTTGTCGATGTTTTTAAGAGTCTGGACTCTAGATCCAACGTGTTTTTTTTTGTTTTTTTCCAGTGAGAATATTGAAGGAGTCAATTCTTTGGGTCAAAAGGAGACGTTTTTGTGGTATAACTTTTCCCCCAGAAACACTTTCCCTGGGAGCCCCATTATCTCCCTATTATCTCCCTATTACCCCCTTTCCATTCCCTATTATCTCGAAAACGAAGAAGTTATGGCGAAAATACGCAGGAGACATTGTCGGAATATTTTTCACCGCTGAATCTAGTGGTGCCATCAAAAATCAATTTTTGTCGCTAGAAACATTCATTTTGACCACTTATAGGTTCGATTCCCCCTAAATCCTCCTTCGAAATGAATATCCCCTTTGTTTAGAGGTCAGCAATGAAAAGAACGCTAAGAATTACTCTCAAATACCAATTTTCATTAATATTGATTCATAAGCATTGTTACACTATTAAAAAGACGTTTTTTCTTTCTCCAATTTTGGGGGGCCGTGGCTCCCAGGGAAAGCGTTTTTGGAAAAAACGTTATCCACAAAAACGCCTTTTTTTTGACCCGAAGAATCGACTCCTTCAATATTCGTACTTAATCCTGGGACACCCTGTAGATTAATCTGTCATTTAAACCTATGGAAAAGAATCGATAAACACGGTGTTCGCAACGAACAACTGGATAATCGATTCTTTATCACAGATTCAAATGGGGAAATATCGATAATCGATCATTCACGCCTCGCCACTGACCGCGACCACGCAGCTGCAGATCTGTCAGATCCCAGATCTTCATCTGGACGTATTTCTATCAAACGGAACCATGTGCATTAAGATATGAGCCCTGAGACCCATAAGAATACACGCATAACAGAGCTCACGTCATAATGCACATAGCTCCGTTTGATAGGAATACGTCCATCTACGCACCGCGTCACCGAGTCCCTGTCACTTGCTTGTCGTTGTTTTCCCCCGTCTTGCTCTTTGTCTTCCATCATGGATTCTTCCACTGTGACGTTATGACGCGTCTTCGAAAATGCACTGCCCTACCGCGCTGCTGGTCACCTGGGCTCGCCTGACGGCTGCGGGCTGATTGTTGATATTGATAGACAAAGCTATAGACGATGATGACGTAGGAAGTATGGAGGGACCCTTTTGGCTGAAACGGTTGGTTCCATTGAGTAAGGGAGAAAATGCTGGACTAACTTGGACTTTGAGGATAGCGTGATATCCCCTTCATTACGGCCTCAACTTTGAGAGGTTTTTTTGAGCTTTGGAGTTTGTTTTAGAAGAAAACCAGTGGCACTGTCGTGTTTCTAGTGAAATTTTTCCTAGGAATTAGCACTTAAATCGCCAATCCCTGACGCATACAAGAGTTCCATCGAACCAGCGAATCAGACACGAGAGACCCTCCATTAGACTCTTAGCGACGGGTGGAAGCTTTTACTTTCGGGGATTCAACATTTACTTATGGAAAATTAAAAGGGAGCATCAGTCATCTTACCCACTAGGTGCATGATGAGACTTGGCTGACGTCATGAGTCAAACAAGTCTCCAAAACTCCGGTTCGATTGCTAATTAAACGAAATTCTCGACACATAGATCGTATTCGATAGATCACACAGGTGAGATTATATTGATATCGATTGGTTCAATATGTAAACACAGCCTCAAAAGTCAATTTGAAGAAATCTGAGGTAACGGGTCTTATAAGATCGAATTTTTATTCTCTCGAGTACCAAATGGCAATGAAAAGTGAAATTGTCAGGAATTTTCTCATTTCCAGCTTTTCCAAATTGAATCCTAAAATTTTTGTTTGAGGTTGTGTTCTATTGTTTTGAACCAAACGATACATCGAACCACTATCGAATACGATCTATTGATAACCATTCTGCCGTGCTAAGGAAGAACGCCGCGCCGTATGAACATTCGAGAGTTGCCAAATTTCCCGAGATAAAACAAGTGTTTTTGACAACATTCTTGCATACTTTTCCTTGAAATTTTCAGATATATTAGATTAAATTGCGTGCAAAATTGTCTGAAATTTTAGGGGGGAAAATTCCAGATTCTCCCGGTAAATTCGGTTTTTATTGAAGGAAACTTGGCAACGTCTAAAGGCTTATACGGCGTTCTTCCGTAGCACGGCAGCATTTACATAGTATGTTGGAATCCTGAAAGTAAAAGCTTCCAATGTTGCCAAGATAAAAATTGAGGGTCTTTGTCTCTTTTACAGAGCAATCCGACAACGTGGCCGAGCCGTAAGACAGGAGTCGGGGCGGGCATCAAAGCGTGGAGTGGAGGTTTTGATATTTTGTGGAATCGTAACGACTTGGCCGTCGCGGCCGCACCGACCGTCCCGGGAAAATACCATTTACATAAGGTTACCTCGTTACATGCGGGAATTTAATAATCTCCAGCGCGGCGGGTCGGCGGGTCGGCTCCTCAGTGGATGAGGTTATGTTTTCCAGCTGTGAGGGTGGACCATGACGAGGGCTCTCGTGACAGCTCACGGTAGCAGAATTTTTCCGTCCCGTTGACCTTTTGACGTCGGCCAGACATGATGAAGTCTTTTACGGAGCCAGCCTCGCCGGTCGCTACCGGCCGCGACCGTCTTTGCCATCTTATTCTCCCGTCCATAGGAGAAACGCCGTAACTCCAATCGAGACGCTGCATTTTCTTCTACACATAATGTTCTTTCACGAGAAAACTTGATGATTTTTTTGTAAATTTGAATTTTTAATGGTATGCTACACTGCCGTGCTAAGGAACACGGAGAACTAACTTCGTGCATGGGACCCGAAGTTGAGGTCATATGGATCTCTGAAGTTTTCTGATCACGCATCCGAAAACTTGAGGTCGAGCTGCCGAAGTTCGGGTCAGACATCGAGGCACTTCGATATGTACCGGAGTACTTCAGATGTGTGACCCGAGCCCTTCGGTATTTATCGAAGTACTTCACATGTCTAACCAAAACTTCGGCAGCTGGACCTCAAGTTTTTAGATACGTGATTCGAAAACTTCAGAGATCCATAAGACCTAAACTTTGGGTCTCACGCACGAAGTTTTTTTCTCCGTGAAGAACGCCGTATGAACATTCAAGAGTTGCCAAATTTCCTACGATAAAATGTTTATTTTTGAGGACAATTGTGCATATTCTTCCTTGAAATTTTCAGACATTTTATACCAAATTACAAACAAAATTATCAGAGAAATTGGCAGAAAAATATTCAAAAATATTCCTGAAAATTATTGATTTGCCAGAGGAAATTTGGCAACGCCTAAAGGTTCATACGGCGTTTTTTCTTAGCACCGCAGTGTAAGTGAACATATATTGTGAGCAATACTCCAATTGAGATGAAAGGGATGAATCTCTCGACAGGGAGATGCCGCTGGATAAGTCGCCTTCAAATACGCGTGTATGCAACATTAACGGCAAACGACTTTCACAGCACAGCAACTTCTTGTCTCATTTTTAATCACGTGCAGTCATACCATCCACTCAGTGATGGTTGCTATTGTATACTCTGTCGAGCCAAGGAAAAACATCGTATAAACATTCAGACGTTGCCAAATTCCCCCATAAAACATATATTTTTGAGGAAATTCATGACATTTTTTCCTTGTAAGTTTCAGATCTTATGTAGTAATTTAAATTGCGAACAAAAGTCTCTGAAAAATTCGAAGAGAATATTTACAAGTTTCCTTAATAAATTGAATTTTAGTAAGAGCTTGGCAACGTGTGAAAGCTCAAACGTCGTTCTGCCATATACGACAGTGCTATTCATAATATCGATTTAAGTACCATATGTCGATAGCAAAACCACGAAGCTGCCCGTCCCAGGTCAGTTTGCGATGTTTTAGAGTCACACTGATCACTTGACGGCTGACTTTATAGTCAACGTGTTTGGACGGATGTCTAAAGAATATGAGACTTTCGTGCATAATATCCCGGTATAGGAGGTCGCAAAGAAGGGTCTCTGGGCATGAAATTGGTGACGATCTTAACAATCAATCTATCCAACTTATTGAATATTTCCTTATTCCTCCATTTTTTATAATATAAGTATGAAATTTTGTCTACAGATGGCTGTAGGCTCCACATTAGGAATACAAGCCAGGAAACCAACAGAGGAAGAAGAAGAAGAAGAAGAAGAAGAAGAATAAGACGACTTTCGTACAAAGTGCATTCTATATTCTTTTAAAATAGAATGAAGTAGAGGGAGATTTTTTGGAACACCACAATCAAGAGACGTGCCTCAGTATACTGAGGAAAAAAGCCTCAGTATTTTAGGAGTGATCGATGCCTGAAAAAATTACGATCACACATGCAAACAAAAACAAATGGAATTCTGTGATTATCACTTTGTAAGAATATGAGAACTTGCTGAACCGTAAAAGATAGTAATCATAAAACATAATCGCATCATTTTAAGGTGAAAACGCATAGTTTGATTGGTACATTTTGAGTTGGTAAGAATTGTTTAGAAATATTTAATACCGTCATCATAGGTTCAAGTTTAAAAGCTATTGTTGTGACTACTTGTATTAAAGGAATCATCTTGGATCATACAAAAGTATGACTTTTTTGACCACAGGAAATTAATCCTTCGAATATTTCCTGCTGTTGTGAGCTCATCCATTGGAAAGTCCTGCGGAGTTTATAAAATTAGTAACTTAATAAGTGAAATAATAAGGACCTCTTTTCATAGAAAATGTAAAAGCAGATTGACAGATAAAGATAAATGGATTACATAAATTTTCTGATAACAGCAATAGTATTTAATACCCGATAGATAACCACAACACCATGGATACTTTTCTCTTCAGGTATGTTTTCAGTTACAAAGAAAGTCGAATATGTAACGGGATGTATAAGCGGTGATTAAGCCCAAGAGTTGCCTAGACAAGAGGGAGTCACAAAAAAGAAGATATTAAAAGATGACATGAACAGAGCTCTGATACAGCACAATGGTGTCAAGTTGCTCATATTTGATTTCAACGATGGTGTGTGTTAAAAAAACATCGGGCATTATTATTTTCAAAATTTCAACGATGATTAAATCTCAAATATATGAGAAAGAGAACCTAACACGAGGATATCCTTCACAGAAAAATTTAAATTGCTGATTTAATAACTAAATTCCTAAAAAAAAGTGATTGCAATGTTTCAAAGTAGATTTTACAACAAAAAATACAATTTTAACCACTATTGTAAGCTAATCTAATCACGGGAGTAGTTAAAGTAGAATTTTTTGCTGTGAAATCTACATTGAATCATTGCAGTCCCTCATTTTTAGCAATTTGATTGTTAAATCAGCAATTTAATTTTTTACGTGTTGGTAAACAATGATTGGAGGAGATACGACAAAATGACTTAATCTGCTAAAATACATGCACTGGAAAAAAAACACATTAAATCTAGAGTCAAGACTCTTAAAAACATCGACAAGAAAAAATACTCTTGATTCAATCAGATTTAAGCTTAAATCAAGAACCCAGCCTCTTAATTTGAGCGGATTTCCTTTTGATTTAAGCTTAAATCTGATTGAATCAAGAGTCATTTTTCTTGTCGATGTCTTCAAGAGTCTGGACTCTAGATTCAATGTGTTCCCCCCCCCCCCCCCCCAGTAAGTGTTTAAATGGTACCATGTTGTGACGGCTTTGTGTGAGTTATGAGAAACTATGGGTCACTCTGGCGCAGTTTTCCTTCAATTTAGTCCTTTCAATTCAATTCCTTTTAAACTCAATGGGTGGAAAATGTATCATCGTCGAAATGTGGTTATGCTGTTTTGCCCAGAAAATAGCGATATACGTCTAATGGAGAATTCGTAGGTGTCTAAAATGTTCTAAATTTCATGATTAAAATGAAACCACTAACCGATCCAAGAGGGGAATAACACTGGAAAAAAACACATCGGATCTAGAGTCCAGACTCTTAAAAACAACGACATGAAAAAATACTCTTGATTTAAACGGATTTTTGCTTAAATCAAGAACCAAGCCTCTTAATTTGAGCGGATTTCCTTTTGATTTAAGCAAAAATCTGATTGAATCAAGATTATTCTTTCTTGTCAATGTTTTCAAGAGTCTGGACTCTAGATCCAATGTGTTTTTTTCCCAGTGAACATCGGTTTCTAAATGGGCCTGTTGCATGCAAGAGATACAGCCGTGCGAATCGACTTTTCAGAGGTTAAATGACACGAAAATTACGATGGTCACATTAAAAAAGTCTGAAATACACTCCTTACTGCGCATTTTGCGTTGTGAGGAACGCGCTTTTTCAAATTTCCCGCGTCTGAGGGCAGTTTTCTAACGGAAACAATTAACGGCAACTCGCGGCTATTTCCGGTCAACTAAAACTGACAACATAACCTAAAAATCGGAGCTCGTGATATCGTGAAATGAAATGTAGAAGGATTGCGTTGGATATTTAAAAGTTGATCGATTTGGTTACCGCATAAAGCGTATACGGACCACTATAAGAGATCACGTTGGGTTTGTAAACAAACTGAAGGAGAAAATAACAACAACAACAACGACTCGGCATCTTCCGGAAATCACCGAGCCCGCCGTTTGCTCGTTTCCGGTGATTAGAAAACTGCCCCCAGACGCGGGAAATTTGAAAAAGCGCGTTCCTGACAACGCAAATTGCGCAGTAAGGAGTGTATTCCAGACTTTTTCAATGTGACCATCGTAATTTTCGTGTCATTTAACCTCTAAAAAGTCTATTCGCGCGGCTGTATCTCTTGCATGCAACAGGCCCATCGAACAATTATTGGAGAAAATGTGAAGAAATATCTGCTAGAATCTGGTCTAATCTGCTAGAATACACGCGTTTAAATGGGAAATGCCGTCAGATGACGTCACACGGCGACAGATTTTACACTTTTCAATTCCTTTTTTATACGGATTCCCATTTCAGAGAAAAAATCATAAAAAATACTGCGAATTTAGCTGATTATGCACTCTCAAAAGCAATAAAAACTTTTCCCGCAAATGAGTCAGTTAAGCTCGGGAGGGATTTGCCTGCAAATAGTCGAATCTTACAGTTTTCGGTACGAGAAGAACGATGCGCACGTCAAAATTTCACGAAATATTGTCTCCGCGGAGATATAACGCTTCCTTTTTAGGGGTCCTCGAAAACATGTTTGAACCGACCGCCGTGAATTCTTGGATCTACGCGTCATAAGACGGGAAGATGGCGGCGGCGAAGCCGACCTGCTTACTACCACCACACTGTCATTGTTGACATCTCGATTTCGCGTTTGAGGTTAAGTGAGCTCTGTGTGAATGTTTCATATCCTACATACATCTGTATCGCATTCTGATTGAAAAGCTTACAGAATTAAGAACAATGGATATGAATTTCAAACAAAGTAACCGGCTTTCCGCCGCCATATTGATCGTGACGTGTACGTCCAAGACCTACGAGCGCGCAGTTCAAACGCCGTTTTAGGCCACCCTAATTTTTGGCACTTTCAAATAAACTTTTCTCCTGTTTGCAGTCATCAAAAAAATTTAGGAAAAAAACTGTAAGCTTCGGTCACTTACTACTTTCGAATGACACAATTAAAAAAAAATGACTTAACTGACTCATTCTCCGTTGTCGGAAATTTTTGAGGTAAAGCGGCCGAAGAAAGCGTTACGTATTTCTCTATGGGGTACAGTCTCGCGTTGCGTTGAGGGAGCGTTTCAGGGGATAGAGGAGATCGAATAATCCAATTTTCAGAGTTACGCGCACTTTATGAAAAAAAAAAGCCTATAAATAAAGATGAAAGTGGCAACACGGAACAAGATAGATTAGTCGAGATATTGAAAACTAGTTGCTGTTACAACAAACAGGTGAGTGAGAAGAATGGAACCAGTATCGGTTTCGTCCGACACCGCTAGTGAGCTAGATTAGAGGGATTCAATCCCGAGGCTCGTAGAAAATAAGATGAAGGAGGAACTGGTAATCATTTGGAGAATGGGTAATTCGAGATACTTTTGCAGCTTCTAAACAGACCTCGGAGCTAACGTTAAACCACTCACGTGCCTTAACCGCGGCGCACCCTTTCAGCGGATCCCTGACATTTTTGTCTAAAAGAGGTAACCTATCTTTTTTGCAGGGATCCTTTCAGAAATTACGAATTAAATACATCTATGCGGTAAACGGTGCCTACCCAAGTATAGCCAGAGACAAGAGACCCTCCACTAGTAACTTGGCTATGGTGGAAGCTTTTACTTTCGGGACTTCAGCATTCTACTGTTGACTTACCTACATGGTTGATGTTCAACAACGTGTTGGCAGTTTCGTTTTGCAAACAAGCCGAAAATGGCCGACGTTTGGGAAAGTTGTTTGGCTTATGACGTCATCCGAAGCTCATCATCGACCATGTAGGTAAGTCAACAGCCGAAAATATGGTGATGACTGTTGCTCGCTCATAATTGTCCATAAGGAATTGTTGAAACCCCGAAAATAAAAGCTTCCACCTGTCGCTAGGAGGCCAATGGGGGATCTCTTGTCTCTGAGTATAGCAGTGCGATCGAGATCGCGTGTATCGCGATTTTATCGACATCCATTTGTCATTTGTCGCAATATTATCGGATACAAAATTGCGATTTCATCGCATTTTGCTATAAAATCGCGGTTTTATCGGCAGCGTTTTTTCGGAATATTGGACGTATTTATGCTAAAAGGAACTATGTGGAACAGGAAAGGTAGGGTGTGCTCGTGAAAGCTGGATAAGAAACAATCTAAAAGTGGATATAGTTCCTGTTGAGAAAATGGAAAAGTGGGATTTTTAATTAAATCAAAAGGAACTGAGCGCTAATTCGTAAACCGTGGGTATGTACCTAGAACCTTGTGGACAGGGCTCATGAGTTGAAGAGCCCCGCCACCCATCTCCCCGTCGTGCCTCCTCGTAGATGCCGCTGACGTCACTGGCGCTTTTAAATTTTCATTCATTCTCATGGCCCGAGCACTAACGAGCACACCCCATCTTCCCACTTGCACATAGTTCCATTTCACATAAACACGTCCTATAATCGACCGAAAATTGTGATAAATTGAGATAAAATTTCGATTTTATCGAATTTTCTTAAAAATTAGTGATTTGCCAGGGGAAATTTAGCAACGCCTGAAGGCTCCTACGATGTTCTTCCTTAGCACGGCAGAATAGATAGTTGTGGCTTGGTTCTTTTCTGCTAGAAACGCGGTCCATACATTTCCTCTGTTTGCAAGAAACCCATTGATGAACTCACGGACACCTGCAAATTCTCCATCCGTACAGTGCGTGTACGCGCTCTAAATCGTAAACCCCAGTTGCGAATTCCACTATTGTACCAGTCAAGTTATTCCTAGATCTCCCGGTCTCGAACCGGTGGGAATCCGCGGGTAGCCCAGTTTCACCGCTGGCGCAGAAGTCCTCGACCCGGGGCTTTCCTCGACCCCGTCCTCACAAAGGCGACAGCGCGCGTGGTCGTCGGAACAAAGGCCGGCGGACTCCCGTTCCGTCCGAACGGGAAACTACGGCCGGCCGCCACCCGCCCCGAAATCCCGGAGCCAGAGACCGCGGAAATCCCGAGGTCCAAAGTACATCTGGGTGGCCGACCGCGGACGAGGTGGATGGGGATGCCACGGTGGCACCAGACTTCCCTCGTAGGAACTGCGAGCGACCCGTTATGTTCACCGAGGGCGGAGGACGGAGTGGAGGTCTTGTCCTGTGTCTACGTCATCGGGTAACTGTTCGCAGCCAGAATCCGCCTTCTCCGAGACGGCGAACTCCTAGATATGTCTAAATGGAGAATTTGCATGCAAATTTGGACGTATCTCTGTCAAACGGAACTAAGCGCCAAATTGAGTTCCTTTTGAGGAATTTAGAATGCCGAATAGCGCGTTTTTTCAAACGGAACTAAGCGCCATGGAAAAGCATTGCGAGTATAGGACGGAACGAGCAGGGCGCCCGTTTCTGCCGCCAATCCAAGCCCCTTTCTACCTTCCTCCTCCGATGGCGCTTAGATCCGTTTGACAAAAATACGTCCATTCTATATTGCTTCATCAGAAAGTGCTTAAAAGGCTGATTTCATAGTCCTTTTTACAATTTTTCCTCCGATATGGGCAATAGTATAAAAATACAGATTTAAAAGTGAGAAAATGCACTGCCTGGTGACGTCATCTGGCGGCATTTCCCATTTAAACACACGTATTTTTGCAGATTGGGTCATTCTGTCATATCTTCACCAATAATTGTTCAATTCATGGACCAAGGGTATCCTCGTGTTCAGTTTCCTCAGTAGTTTCCATTTAAACACGAAATTCATTAAATTTCAGACACCTGCAAATTCTCTATTCTTCGTCGAGAATGACTGACCTGTGCAGATTGGTCTTACTTCAAACTCGATCTTTAATCTTTCAATAAGAAAATCATCTCTGAGATGAGGAATTGGAAGGAGCCTATTTATAAATTTTCTTATGAATTCGTGATGAGTCGAAGGAAATTTAGCAACTATCGAAGGCTCAAACGGCAGTGTAGACCAGGAATAAGAGAAGTGATGCTCAATTTCGCGCTTTCAATCGTTGAAACTGTTTCGGAGAGTTACGGAGGAGACAACTTCCCTCTTAGACACATATTTTTAAATTAATATTAATGAGATGGACAAATGAATTTACAAAGAGCCGAACCTCGAACAACCTGGAGTACGATATGTCGGAGTGAAATTCGGGGTGTATCTCGCTCCGGAGCTAATAATAGCTAGGGAAAAAGTCCTTTGAATCCAGATTCTAGACACTTGAAAAATTTGATAAGAAAAAACACTCTCGATTCAATCGGATTTTTGCTTGATTCAAGAACCAAGCCTCTTAATTAAAGCGAATTTCTTTTTAAATCAAGCAAAAATCTGATTGAATGAAGAGTGTTTTTCGAATTAAATTATTTTAAGAACCTGGACTCTGGGCCTAAGAGATTTCTTTTCCAGTGCGAGTGATGAGAATGTGACGCGGAATCTCAAATTTTTGCAGAATGCGAGTCACTCCTACAGAGTGGTAAACTCTTTTCCGCGGAGTTTAACTTCCTTATTTTTATCACAAGGGGTTTTTAAGAGCTATATTGGCTACGGAGGGAGACTTATGTAAAGTAACGCTCTTTATCAGAACAGTTGTGATCTTTATTTTCCTAAAAATTGCAATTTCACACATTATGCGTGCAAATTTTAAGTTCCCCAGGCTTACCTTTACTCATCTCTTCCCCTATTTTCCCACTTTTAATATTCGTTCTTTGCCATTGGTAATTTTCGCAAGTAATAACAGCACTGATTTACCTCCATTCATATCCATTGGAAATTTGATTCTGTAGATGGGACAGAACAGTGGCAAGGCGTGATGGATCGATTATCGATATTTCTCCATTTGAAGTTATGGTAAAGAATCGATTATTCAGGTATTCGTTGCGAAAACCCTGTCTATCGATCCATTTCCAAAGGTTTTAATTGGAGATCAATCGATACATCGCAAAGCACGCCACACCACTGAGACAGAAAAATCGATTGCTTCACATACATATTAAACGGAAAAAAAACTAATTTGCCGACTTGCAAATGATCAAAACTGTTTTTCACATATGGCCCTGCAATCGTTTAAAAACCTAAATGCGTCCGATTGCTGCTGCTAAAAGCGAAAAGAGCATTCAAAAAGGAACAGTTTGTTGAGACGTATCAGATGCTGCAAGCCGAAAGGTCGAGGGGGTCTTAAGATGATGTCGTGATGTCATCTGGCCGGGTCAGAGGCTCATCAGACGCACTTCTGGATGCCACCCTGCGACAGCAAATCTTTTAGGAGATAAAAAAGGGAACCGGGATGATCCCGGAAAAAGGAGAGGTCTGACCCGCTAAACATCTTCAAAATAATAATGACCAACTCGGAGATCTCCTTGGCTACATTGTCAGATCGTGCTATGGACGTAAGTTTTTTCAAACGCCACATCTTCGTATAATGTTTTCAAATAGATCAAAATTATAAAAAACTGAAGAAGAGGCGGATTTTTTTTTTCTTTTAGAAACGCTCAGAGGAGTAAGTGCATGATGAGCACCGAGGGAAAAGACCTTATTATTCCACAAAAACTTGACATTAAACTATTGAACTGGATCATAGAAGACATTTTGGGACAAAAAATGTCTGAGAGCATTACATCGAATCGGAATTGTGTATCATAAAAAGATGGAGTTTCCAGAAAATCAATAATTCAGTCTGAATTTTTAATCTCCCATGTTGAAGGTATAAAATTTCAGAGTTATGACCTACCCTCAAAATGAACAAAAACACTTATGCAATAGGACATTCAAGAGAGTTTCTCGCCAAAATCGCGGAATCCAAGCGATACTGCTAAGATTTTAACACTAAGAATGTATTATACTGTTAATTTTTTTGTACATTCGAAATAATTCACAAGAAAATTTACCAAAAATTCAAAGACCAATGAAAGAAAAAAATACTTTTGAGTGGTCATTAAAATTGACACAGGATTGCTACAAGATTTGTGGCGCATGGTCACGGAAAAAAACAAGGTAGAGGCTAAGATCCAACCTGGACTTTCCAATTAATTTTGGTAGTATACTCAAACAAATTAGGTTACTACCCCAAATATTGCGGTAATGCCACAATTAATTGGAAATGTCCATCCTGACATCTTTCCCCATGGCAGAGACGCTCCTAATGCACAAAATGCTTCAACAGAGAATTTGCAGGTGTCTTACATTTTGTGAATTTCATCTTTAAAACGATACTGCTGGGGAAACTGAGTACGAGGATATCCTTGATTTCAAAATTGAACAATTATTAGAGAAAACATGGATTGCATTTTGCAAAAAGGAACCACTAGCATAGCAATATTGCTAAGATTGTGCAACTCCTTTTGTCTTGGAGGAAAAACCCGATTATCCATTAATAGTTTCTATCTTACCCGCTGAAAACTGTAAATTTAAGACAAAAATTACCATCTAAATTTCATAGTTTTTCACGATTTTCTCAATTTTATTGCAAAAGATGAAGTTGCACAATCTTCTAGCATCATTGCAATGCTAGTGGTTCCTTTTTGCAAAATGCAATCCACATGACAAATTAACCTAATTTGCTAAAATACGTGTGTTTAAATGACGTCATAAGACGGCACATTTGCTCACTTTTAAATCTATTTTTCTCCATTTTCCACTGTCAAAAAACAACCATGGAAAAGACTGCGAACCCAGCTCATTAGGCTTTCTCAGATGAAGCAATTAAATTGTTCGTGTGCAAATTCTTAATTGCCGAAGATAGTTGCAACAAAACCAAAAAATTCGAACCTGGGATACTCTGCATCGGCAACATAGCCGTGCGTAAACCTACCTGCGCGGCCGACAAAAGCGCTGCTCGCGAGGGGTTCTTTAATGAAAACCTCAATATTTTGTCAATTTGTCACCCCGACAAGGTGATAGGGTCGCTTGAGTGCCGGGGCTAATTTGAAAAGCGGGACCCCCTCGAGATTAATTTCTATCTTTTCGCGAGCCTCCCGCCAAAGGCCCGGGGAGCATGCGCGGCGGAGTCATGGCGCTAGTGTTTGCGGAAAGACCACCGGACAATGGCCACTGAGACCGCCTTTTACCTTTGTTCGGAGCCGTTAAAAGTGTCCTCGGATGGACGACGCCGAATCGGCCCCGAGAGACAATCCCTACCTCCCTCGTGGGCCAGCTCCCATCTCGCCGGAGACAGGGACCGGGACAGTGGTCCTCCTTGATCACCTGCACTGCCATGCTGAGAAAAACGCCGTATGAACCTTCAGACGTTGCCAAATTTCTTTTGATAAAACGAAAATTTCCTGGTTAACTCGTTAGTATTTTCCTTCCAATTTTTCGGATAATTTTGCACGCAATTCCACCGAGAAGTCCTGAAAATTTCAAAATAAAATATTCTTAACTTTCCTCAAAAATGAACCTTTTATCGTAGGAAATTTGGCAACTCTCGAATGTTCATACGGCGTTTTTCCGTAGCACGGCGGAGTGGTCCTCCTTGATCACCTGTGGATGGGTGGATGGCTCGATTCTTTGAGTTTGTTTTTATACATCCCCATTTTTTTCGAATCCTCCAGGAAAATGCATCATCTTGCACTGGAAAAAAAAAAAAAAACAAACAAACATTGGATCTAGAGTCCAGACTCTTGAAAACATTGACAAGAAAAAATACTCTTGATTCAATCAGATTTAAGCTTAAATCAAAAGGAAATCCGCTCAAATTAAGAGGCTTGGCTCTTGATTTTAAGAAAAAATCCGATTGAATTAAGAGTATTTTTTCTTGTCGATGTTTTTAAGAGTCTGGACTCTGGATCCAATGTGTTTTTTTCACCAGTGTGTGTGATCACTGATGTTAGGGATTGCACTTTCGTGGGTACAGAAAAATATATGATGCAGTCAGAAGGAATATGCCGTGAATATTCTGGACATAATGGATGTGCTACCGAATTCAGCTATGCCAGCAATGGCCCGAAAATCACGATGAGCGCTTCGGGAAGGTGTGAAATACACCCCTAACTTAAAAATCTCCCTAGGAAATTTTGAAAGCCATTTTCAGTAAGAAGCAACTCTTTTTTGCTCTAGCTAAGGTTTGCAGGCCCATTGAACTGATTTGAGCAATTACTTTCTCCCTTTCTACGTGAGAGTTTTTAAAAAAACACATGTTGACACGGTGAAATTCCCAAACCACGTATCTCATTTGTGGTGCTTTAAAATCTCAGCTCCCATTTTATTTTTATGAAGAAGAGATATGCAGATTCAGGAGGAATGTTAAAAAATAAGGCTGGATTATGTCTTTCCTTTCTTTGGTTCTGTTGCTCAAGATGCACCACCATAAAAAAGAGACAAATGGAACCGATAATACATGGGTATAGAGCAAAAGAAAGTACGCGCGTTGATGACGGCGCAAAGATACAACTATTCGTACTTGATGGATGTCCATGTTGCATCTGCAAAATTGAAGGCGCGATGGCGCGAGGTGTGAACTCGCAGTGCTCCGCCTTTTGCTGCTAGTGAGGTGCTGATATTCAAGAGGAAAATAGAATTTTCCACTTGCTTGGTAACAGGAGAACAAATAATAATAATTTTTTTTAGTTTTCGCAGAATTTTCTTCATTCACACTGGGAAGAAAATCCACGACAGTTTTTGAGGACTGCCGTTGAGTGGTTTTCTAATTAAAGAATAAAGTATGACGGGAAGTCTGCAACGTCGCAAACAGAGATACGAGGTTTGAATGTTTTACCGTCTATTTGTTTAAACTACATACTCCCTTCGTACCAAATTCAGAGTTGGAAGAATCCACCGGCCATTTCTTCAAAAATGTTTTGGTTTTTTAGTTAGTCTATCACTTACCTCCCTTGTTCCTCGCAACCACCCGCTTTCACCAATAGAACCGCTTTATTGCCCCTTTGCCCTTCTCATTGACAGCTCTGTCTATAAATTTTCATAATTACCCTACTGTTCATCTTACCGTGACAAGAATTCTCGTTGAATCCATCGGAAGTCTCTTCTGACGTCTTTTTGAAAAAATAAGATTTTCCGTTTTTCAACGACACATTCCTGTTGCGGAATAATTGACATGGGTTCCTGTTGACCCAACAGGAATGTTTTCCCAGTGTATTCCCGTGTTATTTTACTAGTGTCCACGGTAAATAAGTTTACGCACTTTTGGATCGCGCCAGAAGATTCGTCATTTTGATTCTTTTATTACACGTAAAAGTGACGTCTGACGATCTTCCGTTGCAATCTAAAAGTAAACTTATTTGGCGTGGACTCTACCAGTGGCGTGGCGTGCTTTGCGATATATCGATTGATACGCCACTCAAACCTGTGAAAAAAGATCGATTATTAGGGTGTTCGCAGCGAACACCTTAGTAATCGATTCTTTACCATAGCTTCAAATGGCGAGATATCGATAATCGATCATTTACGCCTCGCCACTGGACTCTACCTATGCACCCAGGCGAAGGAAGAATGCCGTATTAACATTCGAGTTGCTAAATTTCCTCCTCAAAATGTTTATTTTTGAGGAAAGTTATAAATACTTTACCTCGAAATTTTCAGAACATTTAGGCCATATTCTAATTATAACTATCTGAGAAATTGGAAGAAAAATAATTACAAACTTTCCTTAAAATCAGTGATTTGTCACAGGAAGTCAGGCGTTGCCAAACTTGCCAAACAACAAACCAAGGAAGAACGCCGTATGAACATTCGAGAGTTGCCAAATTCTTGCGATAAAATGTTAATTTTTGAGGAAGTTTATGAATATTTTTCCTTGAAATTTTTAGACATTTTAGATGAAATTGCGGGCAAAATTGTCTAAAAATTATGAAGACAAATGTTGACAATTTTCCCGGTGAATTCGTTCTTTATTGAAGGCAAAGTCTGAAGGCTCTCACGGCGTTCTTTCGTATGGTCCAGTTAAACGATCAAATTGAGGCATCAAATTGAAGCTCTGATTGGTGGAAAAAGACCTGAGGTGAGGATGCAACCAATGAGAGGGCCAATTTGATGGCTCAATTTGATCGTGAAACTGGACCTTTAGCACGGCAGTATGGCACCAGGGATGTTTATTTAGTTAGCAATTAAAGAGTATCGTTACCCTTTCCCCGAGTCGAGTTCCTTTGTGGTAGGCAACCAGCCGCAGCCACATAATCTAGACCGAAAATCCCTCACCTCCCGAAGCCCCGAATCAATGATGCGGCATCATTGATGCCGCCCTTTTCTTCTCTGCCGCTGTGTGTTTTTTGTGCGGATCCTGAGTTCTGTGTGTCGGGACTCGAGATGGTGAGGATAATCTCTATACTCGGATCCCGATGCGATGAGAGAGAGAACGTCGCCCCGCTAACGTAAGGGCGTATCTTCATTCTCACGTGAGCCCCCTTTTACGTATAGATGCATGCTTTTTGGGGCTCGTGTGGAAATCGAGGTACGACTTCATGCCAGAAGAGCGACGAAAAGTGAGCGCCGCGCGACCTAAATCCCTCTTTGCGCCGCGCCGACTGTGTGGAGGCATCTTGAAGTTATCCGCGCTCGGATTGGGAATATTGTTTCTTCTTTGCTCGGGAAAAAGGGTGATTAAATTGGACCCTTGCCCTCATGTCGGGGGTGTTTTCGTCGGTCTTCTTTTTCTTTTTTTTCTTTTTTTAAAAAGAAATGTTACATCACAAAAATAAATTTAAAAAAAAAAAAAGTGGGCGTTACTGGAAACGGAAGCTCAGTCCACGTAAGAAAGTTTTTCAGGTACTTTAAAATGCTGAATCTACCAATCACAATCGTGGCGTGAACAATCGTTTATCGATATTTCTCCATTGGAAGCTATTGTAAAGAATCGATTATTAAGGTGTTCGTTACAAACACTCAGTTTATCGATCTATTTCAATGGGTTTAAATGGCATAAGAATCGATATATCGCAAAGCACGCCACGCCACTGCTTATCATGCAATGCAACTTCGACACTGAGCCATGCAGGGCCATAAAATAATGATATTAAATAGCAAAATTCTCCACTTCTAATTATTTATGAACACTTTGAATGTTAAGGTCGAAAGAGACCCTTAAAAGGACGCATCCTTTCGTGATTAATGGTCTTATTGATTACACACCCATACTGGTTCGAGCGTATTGGACCACGAGACAGGTTAAGAAACGAACCACCAAAATGTATGTTCTCCCATGGAAATTTCACGTAGAATTCGATTAACGCATTTACATTTTCCAAGTTCTGTTCATGAGTGAAAAATTAGTGTTGTTGGTGGTGCGCGACAATTCATACTTCCCGCTCACAAAGACACAAACATTACGCGAGTCAAATCTAGCGCTGAACTAAGGTCAGTATGATTTTTGATGGATGAATATTGCTGTGGTCTATAATAGACCACTAGACAAGGTACGAATTTAAGCAATCTGATACATGTTTCTTAACCAGAACTTCACGTAGAACACGAATTACACAACGAAAATTACTGAAACTAACTCCTAAGAAAGATATTAACGTTTTTATTTCACATTGGCTACAAGGAATTCGAACTGCCCGCTCACAAGAAACTCAAAGCTCTACGCGAGTCAAATCGCGCACTACAACGGTTTCAGCAAGCCTCTCGATCGAGCAATGTTCATTTTCCACCATGTGTTGTTCAAACTATAAGCCATTTACTACAGCTGAGCCAAAGCGTCAAGATTGAGGTTGCCAGATTTTTACATCGCAGAGACTGTCATGATAACGTTTAGCGCGCGATGTGAATCACGTAGAGCATTGAGTTTTAATGAGCGGGTGGTTTGAATTCACGCATCAAGAATCATCAAATATCTTCGTAAGGAGTTAATTTCGGAAATTTTCTATGTGCGCATCGTGTTTTACGTGAAATTTTGGTCTCGAAACATGTATCAGAATGCTGAAATTCGTACCTTGTCTAGTGGTCCATTGTTATTTTTTACATTTTTTGTACTTATTTATTTTTTTTTATTTTTTTTATTTTTTTAAACAAAATTCGGCTTTCCTTGTGCCAGACGAGGAAGGTAATGTATGTGAAAACTTCGCACTCCAGTTTTTGCCTGACACACAGGTTGTTTTTAATGGCTGATGAGGTTCTTTTTGATTAAGCTTTTGGGCAAGTAGCAGGAAGTTTGAATTTACTATTTAAAATGTAAAATCACCAGACGAAATAATATAACTGCGTTTCAACGCAGCAAAATTACCGCTCACAAATAGTACTCTAAGTGAGAAAATGTTGGGCATTTCTTCCCAAAAATTTCACTATATTTCTTCTGATTGCGCGTAAAAATCACCAGACCATGGGACAGAAATATCAAAATCAGAATCTTGGAAAATTGAATTGTTTGAATCGATTTTACAATCTTGGAATGGGGTTACGTTCTTTCGTGGGGGGAACGACGATATATGTACGATAATTTTTCAGTTACGAATTGATTTTGACATTTTTTTATGTGTTCAACGTATTTTGCGTGTAATGTTCATGAAGAAACATATGCCTTATACTGCTGTACTGAGGAAGAATGCCGTATGAACATTCGAATGTTGCCAATTTTCTCTGTTGAAATATTTATGTTGGAAGGAAGTCACTTATATTTAGACCGCGTTAAGCAAAAAAACACCAAGCCACGTCAGCTATTGCCAAATTTAATGGGATAGTTCAATTTTTTACAAGAGAGCGTTTGTGCGGATTCTTATGAAAAGTTTAAGGTATTCGCATCGTGCTATGCAAAAAATTCACTGTTTGCAACATAAAAAAAACCAATCCGCACAACCGTTTTCATGTAATAAATTAGATTGCCCAATTAAACTTGGCAATAGCTGATGTGGCTTGGTTCCTTCTTGCATAACGCGGTCCATTTTGCCTCGGAATGTTCATATGTTTTAGATTAAATTACGAATAAAATCAGTGTTCGAAACTCACAGGTGCTAACGCGCCTATTTCGCCCGAGAAATCGGCCATGGCGCGTAAAAACTGAAGGTCCTGCGCCAATTTGGCCTCTAACAATTGCCCTCCTCCCCTCAAAAAAAATTCGAATTTTTCTGCTCGGCGATTTTGGAAAATCTCGACGCACGACACCGGATTCTAACTTTTCACTAAATGCGCTGTGATACATAGGCAAAAAGTAAATTTGACCCCTAAAAAATCTTCAATGGCCTCTAAAAATCGAGCCTCATGGGCCACATGGCTCCTGGAAATCAAAGGTGAGTTTCGAACACTGACAAAATTGTCTGAAAAATTGGAAGGAGCACATATCGAAGGTGTAAGTCGGCAATCATATAGCTCGTTTGCGGTGTCTGAAAATCTCCGCCTTCTTGTTATCTTTTAAAAGGAGAACAAATTGACATCATTCCTTGAAGTTTTTGTAGAATTTTCTTGGCATAGAGAAGAAAAACCACGGCAGCTTTAAAGAATTGCCGCTGAGTAGTTTTCCGTTGAAAAAATGAAGCATGACAGGAAGTCCGCGACGTCGCAAACAGAGTTATGTGATTGCCAACTTACACCGTCGATATACAACTTATCTAATATTTTATCAAAAGAAATTTGGCAACGCCTGAAGGTTCACACGGCGTTCTTCCTCAGCACGGCAGTACAACGTCTAACTCTTACCCTGTCTTGTGGTCCACACAGAGGCTGGAAAAGCCCCGAGCTTTCCAGCCGCACAACCGAGGTCGAATTGATCGGAGGGGTATCTGAAATCTGAAAGTGCAGGGACTGCGCCTCGCTTCGCGGTTCCGCTTCCCGGTTGGAGGGGTAGACGAAGGGGGGGGGGGGGGTGTCCGACGAAGCGAGACCCTCTCCGCGATCACGCCCCGCTCTTTTTCGCCCCCGACGAGCTTCCAATGGGCGCGCGGTCCCGCTTGGAGGGGGGGGGGAGGGAGCCTGCGACCCCGCCGAAGCGAGAGTCGAGCAACAATTGAAAGGATTGATTTATTCCCCGAGATAAAAATGTTGTTCTCGCCGCTCGACGCGCGCCGCGGGAGGCACCGTTGCCGCCAAAAAAAGGGAAAAAAAAGAAAGTACGGGGTGAAATTTTACGTGTTTTCGATTTTTCTATAGGGTGGAATTTCATTTTCTAAGAAAAACGAGTTTTTCAGGGCTGCGTCTTCAACCCTTTACAGTTTCATTGGAAACTTCGAAATATGACTCTTGAGTTCTTGATGTATTTTTTTTCAAAAAAATTTGTACGCGCGTCCTTACTTTTTCGGTGCGTACTTTCACTGTATTTATACATCGCGTTCGTAGACTGAGTCGACTGCAGAACTTGTGAACAATTCCTGAAACTTTAGTCCGAGATCTCTTTTCTTTAAGTTTCATGACGTTTTTCATAAGTCGTCGCTTCCCTCGTGAAAGAACATAACTACATTCCAATTTGGCCAAATTTCCCTTTCGAAATTGATTTTTTTCCCCGGAGAATCTTCCACACTTTTAACTGAAAATTTCAATCGCCGATTTTTCAAAAATATAAGATGAAAATAAACGGAAAGTGCGGCCTTTTCTCATTCAAAATTCATTACAAAACGCTAATTTGAGGAGGGAGATTGTTCAAAGTGTTTGCATGCAATCTACAGTGTTTTTTAAAAAAATTCCTTCAAATTCAGAGATCGGATGTATCTGCTTTAATACCATTTGGGCATTTTTCCCCATTTTCTTTCCTCCCCTATAAAATGATGCGTAAAACTACCTCATTTGGCAATAACATAGTCCCATAAAAAGCCTCCATTTTCCGGTTGCCGATTTCACCCACTTTCAAGCAACTTTCAGGCGTATAAGGATGAGGCAACGCTCAGTGAGCCAAGATATCCGAGTTCCCCTTATCTCCGAATGAAAAGAGAGAAGAAAAAAAGAAAAAGGAAAAAAACAAACCCTTAGAATTTCTCCATCGCAATCTCTAACTCTCATATCAAGGTGTAAGTAACACGGGACACAATCAAATGCCTAAAATATACGTGGAAAAATTAAAAACAAAAAGAAAGATTCAGAAAAAAATCTTGTCTAATTTTTTAGAATCGAGAGCTAAAGACAATGTCAGCATGTGAAAAGTCTCGAAAAATAATTTTTAATCCAGTTTATGGAGTCTCATACAGAGGAATCATGAATTATGAAGAGAATTATGAAGAATTATGAGATATCTCTGTACAACTCTTTCTTGTCATCCCCCTAATACTAGACTGTAACACTTGGTAGTCCAAGTGAGGTGGAGATTGGGGTTCCTAGTTGAATAAGTGAGAACGAAAATACACCAACTCGGAACTGAAAAATGCTCAATTTTCATTAAAGAGAGTCACTTTTCATAAAGGTCATTGAACTTAATGCATCTGTACCAACTTAGACCTATAAAGTGTGCTTAAGTACTTATTGTCTTTCGGCACCAAAAATCTTTTTCTTGTGCTAACTTCTTCAACCACTGTGCAGTTTTGCGCGTGTCTTGATTATTTTCATTTTTTCGAGTTGGTGTTTTTTCGTTCTCACAGATTCAATAGCAAAATGAAGTCCAATTTCTTGGCACAAAGGTTCCTAAAACTCCCGGAAAAAGCCTAGTGTGCGCGTCCAAAGCCCCCATCACAGTGTGCATGAGACTCCACTCGGAGGAAGTTTTGATGGAGGGGAGGCAGAGGCAAAAGTTCCCTCGGAAACGGAATCTCCGTTTATATTTTAATCTCTTAAGTCTTTTGTCTGTTTGAAAGCTACGGCAAGTTTTAAACTCAATTACATTGAATGAGCTTTCGAAATTGATTGTGTTCTTCCCATTGGGGTGCTGTTTATCGTCGGGCACGGCAAGCGTGCGCGCGAGATCCTCAAAATGCAGAAGGAAGTCTGCAGAAGGGAATTCACGAGTACGAGTTTCGCTCATTCTATCGTCCACAGTGAAAGTGCCGTAAGTTCATTCGAAAATCTGTATTTTTTTTCCAAATGAATTTGCAAGTGTCTGAAATTTTGTAAATTTCAGAAATTTACAAAATTTCAGACACTTGCAAAATTTCATCTTTAAAATGATACTGCTAGAAAAACTGAGTATGCATGTGGACTTCCTGTTGCAGTTTATTTTTCCTTGGAAAACTATAGTCAACACAATAATTCCTTGAAATTTTTCTGGTTTTTCATATCTGTCAGTATAGATTATTCTGCATATTCAAGATCTGAATCGACATGTCTTTTTTTGAAAAAATAAACTAAGATCGGGGATTTTGAAACGCCGCAAGGGAGATACGTGGTAACGTGGTGTCGCACTTTAGCCGTCGATATATTTATCCAAAAATAGATATTTTATCGGAGGAGGTTTGGCAACATCTGATGGCTCATACGGCATTTTTCCTGTATATAGTTCAAGATATAAAATTGAGTTATTCCTTCTCGAAAAAAGAAACTAGGATCAGTGATTTTGAGAGACCGCAATGCTGCAGTGCTAAGGGAGAACGCCGTATGCGAGCCTTCATAGATGTTACCAAGTTCACTGGAAAAAAAACCACATTGGATCTAGAGTCCAGACTCTTAAAAACATCGACAAGAAAAAATACTCTTGATTCAATCAGATTTAAGCTGAAATCAAGAACCAAGCCTCTTAATTTGAGCGGATTTCCTTTTGATTTAAGCAAAAATCCGATGGAATCAAGAGTATTTTTTCTTGTCAATGTTTTCAAAAGTCTGGATTCTAGATCCAATGTGTTTTTTTTCCCAGTGTTTCCCTCGATAAAAACCGACTTTACAGGGAGACCTGTGAATATTTTTTCCCTTAATTTTCAGACAATTTTCTACGTAATTTAATCTAAAATCTCGCAGCGAACACCTTTATGATCGATTCTTTACCATAGGTTTAAGTGGCAAAATAATCGATACATCGCAATTCACGCCACGCCATTGCTCAGCACGGCAGGGTAGAAAAAGAGAAGAGAAGGCAGCGAGAAGAAACTTATAAGAGGAAAGTTCTGGGATCCGACTCTGAGAGGACCATTGATTGACACGGAAAGCCGCAGCACAGGAAGCTGCAACCTGGCGCCCGAACCGAACAGGTTCGAAATTGGACTTGATTTTGCAATACGGAACCACTATCGCGAATAAAGCACTTGTCTGCATGGGGAAAGCGATAGCACATAGGCTGAGCCCGGGACAGTGGTTCCTTATTGGCAAAATGTGGTCCAATTAACACCGACTCTTAACCTTCCCGCAGAAAGAATACATTTGGCCCGCGCGTCACCCCTCCACGCTTCCCCTCCGACAAGCCCCGCCCTCCCGGAGTCAAGCCACGCCCACCGCTCGCCCCCCTCCCGAAGACGCGCAGCGTGGAGAGAGAAAAAGAGGAGGAATAAGAGGCTCCGATAATACATGAATTATCCTTAGTTCGGGTCTCAGTTTTTCGGAGGGGGTAAAAACCGCCCTCCCTAGCGCGCAGCCAGCTACCCGTGGTACTATTACAATGTCGCGTACGGTTAGTAAACCACCGTTGTGGACTCAGGCGTGTCGCATTTCTCCACGATAGCCGATCGCTTCCCAGCGCACTCTTTTTTTTTCATCCCTCATTTCATCCGGTTCATTTGTTTATTCGTTAATTGACCCGTGGACTTGACACACTCTCGAGTTCCGAAATTTCGCGCCCTTTCTTTTTCCGCCCGTGTAAACTCTCCAAAGCAATAGTGTGCATGCTCCTCGCTGTGATATGAAATTTTAGTCAATTTTCCCCGCCGAAGTCACGTGGTGCGGTTCTGTTTATTTTGCCACTGACCCTGTGTTTAAATTTTTTTCCGGTGCAATCGCATTCTGACAGTTTTGTGTTGTGTCTGTGTTAGTGTTTTCGCGTGTTACGAGTCGGAGCTCATCCGTAAACAACGTCGCCGATATTGGATACATTACAGTGCGATCAGCACAGCGCTCTTGCTGTACAAGTTTACAAAAGCTGGTAAGCTTCGAATTCTTTGTTTCTTGCGATCTTTTCAACGAGTGTCGACTAATATTTCGATACTCAGGTTTTTATAACTCGGAGGAAAACGCGGTGTCTTCTTTCGAATATTCTAGGCGCTCAAATTTATTTTATGGTGGGATCCCGCATCTATACGTGGTGAGGTATCATCGAAAATGTTTGAAATTGTATCAAAGCAAACTTCATACTATTTTAAATCATTTTTACTCCTACTTGAAGTATGAAGGAGAACGAAATAACATATGAAACGATAGTCGAGAAATGAGAAACTTTTAAGCTTGATTTTTCCGATGGCATAATAGTTTGGGTAGTTTTATAATTTACACTGAATATTTTTCTTCAACCCATCAAAAACGGAAAAATATACACCGAACAAGAATCATTGAAAAATATTAATTATTAAAACTTTGGTAATGCGATAGACGTGACTTCCATTTTAAGCTTTTCACATTGCGTATGTCTCCAAAAAAAAGCATAGGTACACAGTTTTTTGGCAATATGAGCGTAATTGGAAGATGTTGTAAGAGAGAACTCGTATATTTTGAAATATAAAAGCCATTCTAACTCGCATTCTACTCTACAGTTAAGTATTATTTTAATTTTTAGAGTTCTAAATACCTCTATGCCGCAATCAAAAGCACGCCGTGTAGTTTAAAAAAAAAAAAAAAAAAAAAAAAAGCAGTCTGATGCAATAAAGGCTTTATTTCAATCGCTGTACACATCTTGTTTTTGGTCCTCCATTTACTCAGTATTTGACACTAAGTTTTGCTTCTAAAATAATCCCTACTAAAATGAGTCGCAATTTTTAAGTAAATCATAACCCAGTCACGGTGATATCATAAAGGAGCGAGGATAAAAACGGGAGAAAGTTTTAGAGGATTTCTATTTTCAGTCAAAGATCATGAAAATGTATTTACGTTTCTAGTTAGACCTTTCAGTTGTCAGTACCAGCAGGGCACACCATGAGACATTAATGACGATTTTTAGCCATCGATTGCATTCACTAAGATAAACTCATGTTTTGCTCCTGTACAATCTGTATAGAATTAATTCTTCAAAGACGCGTTCGTTCTTAAAATATTAATAAAATAAAGCATTTGCTGTAATTCAAGTTGACAGGTGCCCTGATCTAAAAAAAAAAAAAAAAAAAAACATTCACCTGATGGAATTTTCAAATAGTAATAGATTTCAAAATAATCCAGATTAAGAAAAGAGCCGGGTTTTTTTCCCTTGAAAAAGATTTTGAAAAGGGCTCGAGCCCGCAATGAAACTTGATGACAAGTCCATACAATTTCAAGAAGTGCATGAGAGGCGCAATTTGTTCCCTATATTTTAACTTAAGCGGCCCCAAGAATCTGTGTGAGCGAGAACGATAGAAGGATACGGAAAACTCCACCCTTTGAATAAAATACTGTAAAAAGTGTTTTAACAAATCCACAAGAAATTTTAATGAGGAAACATGATCTCTCATCGTGTTCAGTAGCTCATCTTAGACGCGGAAATAATGATTAATTTACGAATGATTAATTTATGGTGCCTAAGTTTATTTTAAGCGTAAGAATTCAAGTCAAATTTTCGGACTTATTCTGCTGTTTGAAATTCTTTTGGGATTTGATAAGTTATTCTTCATTTCGCCGTGAATTTTCACCTCAACAATAGGTTTCACCCGAGTCAATTATAAAGTAAATTTCATCTCGGTGGAATAAAAAGTATAGGTTAAAAGTTTTAATCGGCCGGAATAGTCATTCTGTTATACGAGAGTTTTGGGTCAACATTTATTTTTTTCGATGTTAGTTGAATATTGACGAAGTTTTAGAAGTGGTTATCATCTCATTAGTCCGATCAGTATTTATGCGCACGCTTTCTATGATATGATTAATTATGGTCCAATTTTGCGATTAAAACTGGTTGAAATTTCCAGCCAAATTCCATGGTCTTGCGTAGGAATAACACAAATTTTCGCTTTCATTTTAGTGATAAATCAACATGAACAAGAAAGGAACTGAGCTTTTATAATTGTAGATTTTTAAGCATCTATAAGCATTCCTAGAGGTTGAAAATAATGCCACATAACACACGTATTCTAATAAAAATTTCATTAAAATAACCGCACATTGAAAGTTTCTAGATGTAACCTAAAAGGGAACATTGTGCGTATCAATCGTATGGATTCATGCTTCGAGCTTTCTGCAGATTGAAATCCGGGATAAAATTGGCTCTTAAATCAATTTTTATATGCATTATGATATGCGCCATAATATTTTCCGGCCAGTAAGTTTTTTTCAATGATCAAATCAAACAACGTTGATTTTGGCTTTTTCACAAGGGAGAGGCTAGAATTAATTTTATTGCGATTTCAAACCTTTGGAAGCTTGAATGGGATTGCCTTTTCAATACATCCCCAGGAATAAATTTTAAATTTGGGAAACATCATTTTCTCAGGTTTCGTGGGGACTTACACCAGTCAAGGTTCCAATAAGTATTCCTCCTCCTATTTGGTGCCTTGGTGATGGTGGTCCGCTATGCCATTCTGCCGTGCTTAGGAAAAACGCCGTATGAACCTTCAGACGTCGCCAAGGTTTATTCGATAAAAAACGTCTATACAGGGATTGTCTTAGAATTTTTCCTCTACTATTTCCGACAATTTTGTTTGCAATATCATCTAAAATATCTGAAAATTTCAAGGAAAGATACTCACAAATGTCTTCTTGAGTAAATATTTAATCACCAGAAATCTAGCAACCTCTCAAATCAAATAAGATGTTTCTCCTAAGGACGACAGCATTGGCGCCACCGTCTCTTCGGCGCACAAGACCGGGGAAGTCCCTGGGCCGTAAATCCCGAGATGCAAGCCGTGCAGACTGCAAAGACGGGTGGGATTCACCCAATGCGTTTCTAATGTCCTTCCTTCGTAGATAATTTTTAGAATTCTAAGCCATGATCGAACTTTCTCTCGCCTTAAATTATGCGCGGGAAAATCACACACGTCTTGATGAAATTTAATGACAGTGGGTATCGATGGTCAGTTAAGAAAGTGAGAACAAAATGTGAGTGAGAACGATCTTCAAAATGCTCCAAAAATTCTTGAAAAGTTATCACAAGGTTTAAGGTTTTTAGACAAATTCGTTCGGTCATTTCTAACGTGATTTGTGTAAGGAAGTAGCGAGAAAAACCTATTACTTTTCAAAACATTTTAAAACACTTCATGAGTCCGAAAGCCGTAGGATATCTTCTGAGAGTTTTTTTAACACTTTTTTTTATTCTTTTAACATCTTACTTTAAAAAAAAGCAAGAGTGTGTTTCTTTCGGTAAAGATACGAATATCGAAGAAAAAGCTCCTATGAGACATAAAAAATTATCCATTTTAAAAAGATAAATTATATTTTTATAATTGTTGGATTTTTCTAAAAGTTGTCGCCCTTGCGGTATTTAAATCCAAGATGTAATTTTCTTCAAGAGAGCAAATTTTGTAGAAGTATCTAAATAATCTAAGCTTTGGAGTTTTCCTATGGGATTTTTCCGCATACAAACAATCGAACAATTATTTTTGTGCCGAGAAAGGGCGTAATTATTTGTTTGACAATTTTGATCATTGAACACGAAAGGTTCCAACTTTCGATAGCTTTTACTTCCAATTATATTTTTAAACTACAAATTCGGATCACCCTAGCGCGGTTATAATATGTGCCGCTTTTTGAAGCCTCGAGTGCCACAATATTCGTAAAATGATTCTCTGGGTAGGTATACCACAGAAAAACATTGAGTTTTTCCTGTTGTATAATTTCAGATTCTTTTTTTTGCAATTAGGAACCAATATTTATGACTCATTTTGAAAACGACTTACGCTATACCAATTTCCTCATGCAGGAAGGAGTTGTCAAGGCAGAGCTAGAAATTATAGTTCCTTATTGCAAAATAAAGTCCAGTTGAAGCGCTGAGAGCCGATGGGGTCTTTTGGTTACAGTGTTTCGAAGTCTCCGCTAACGTTTCATCCATAAAGCAAACGTATGTAATATTTTGTAAGTTATACTGGATATTCTTTGTAATTTTACAGAACTAAAAGCTTAAAATTTCAGAAAATTTACCGAACAGTTTCGTCTCTAAAATAAAAATTACCACGAAAGTTTTTAAAAAACCGCAACCGCAAGTAATGCCCCTTCTGCACCGAACGACTCAGTTCATAATGTTACAGCGCAACTCTGCCGTGCTAAGTAAGAACGCCAAAAACTCATCAAGATTTTCCCTCGTTTTTGGAACTTAACACTTTATGAAATAAATACTGTTTTACCAATGCATCTCAAATTTTCATGTTGAGCTTTAAATAATATTTTCGAAAAAATTCTGTAAAAACATTGTCCCAAGGTACGCAAGTTTTTCTGCTACGATATATTGTTTCCAAAATATGTAAAATGGCGTTTTTGCGTTGTACGGTAGAACTTTATGATTTTCCGGAACTATTGCTCAGGGCCCCCTTAAATCGAGATTGCGGTAGGTTCAAGCCCAATCAGGAGATTGGCAGGTGCCTTGCGCCTCGTATTATGATTCGATCAGTGACATATAATAAGCAAACATTCAGCACACGGCTCGAAATCCATGTTTGTTGTTGGATCAAAACCACCTGGCATGCGTCGGTTGCGTATAATCTAGGTTATTTTGGCGGAAAGAGAGCGGGGGGTAGGAAAAGGATCATCTTCAGGCAAACTATTTCGAGCACCCCCCTCGACATCACAAATCCACCACTTGAGGCCAAATTAGATCCGTCCCTCGCCTGTGCAATTCTATTGGCTTTGGATTCCGAAATTCCCGTTTTTGCCCAAATAGCTTGCTGTGACGGTATGAATAGGGATCTTGTGAGGCTCGACTCATATTGATATCGAACAGGGATGAGTTTGAACGTCTCGAGGACCTCCTTGGATATGCAGTTGGCGATTGAGTATTTATTTATCGTGTATTGGGATCTAGGGTGAGTTGAAGAAGTGTCGACAGCAAAACTGCAAAAATGCACCGTATAGCATACTGCTATGGAAGAACGCCGTACAAGCTATCAGGCGTTGCAAAATTTTGTTCGAAAAATCCCGAATTTTCGGGAAAATTGGTGAATATTTCTCTTCCGATTTTTCAGAGGATTTTGTTTATAATTTGAGAGAAAAATGTCGTGAAAATTTTGAGGGAAGATATTCGTAACTTTCTTCATAAATTGACAGTTTCTTCGCGGAAATTTGGCAACACACGGATGCTCATACGGCGTTTTTACTTAGCACGGCAGAACTTGGTTTGAGGCCTAGTCTGTAGACTTCCGTTGTGCTGATTGGAGAATGATTGGCGTCGTTTTTTGAAAACTTCGCTAGTGTTTCATTTGGAATTGAAGAACGCTCCGTGAAACTGTAAAGCAATACTGTCGGTTTCTTTTCCTTTTGAAAATCCGCGAAAAAGAAACGCGTTTTTGTAATCTCACCGTCGATATGATGGAAAGCACCATTTGTTTCTTGGTCAATGTTTCCTCTTTTTCTCGCACGTTCATGTGTATAGTTGAAAAATACATTTCTCTAGTTCAATGTTCCAAAATGTCCGATCATGTTATAATTCATTCCATAAAACCTAACCGGAGTGTATGTCTCCTTCATCGTATCTGTAAGTAGTTTTGAATGAGTCAAAAAAATTCGCAAAGAATTTTGAGAGAAAATGTTGGTTACCTACAAATAACAATATGTCATAAACAAACAATGGGCGGAAATTGGAGCGCAATCGGAATTGCGTAAATGTTGGTTTTGATCATCGATTTTTTTTTCATCAGTGGACGTTAACATTTGATGATGAAAAATATTTTCATCCTTGCTCGCATATTCTCTTGGGAGAGAGAAAATGACGTAAACTTGGGCTCTCTCTTGGTAGCTCGAGGCTCTGGGAGAGACTGAAAATGTTGACTCTACCCTCAAAACAACAAAACCTGCAGCTGTTTACAGCATTACCTGCGGAACATTCAACATGACCCCCGCCTCTTAGTGAAAAACATTTTCCAAATTTCTCTAGACTGGTCGATTAATTTTTTCTCAATAAACCTCAACCTAGGCGGAAGAAATCATTGTGATAGTAGGTTGGGGATTAATGTTAACCACGTGGGTTGTAAGCTTATGCTGACATTTTGAACTTTTACTAATTAATATGATTTCCATAATGTAAGATTTGGCGTATTTTGACGATATATCCGAAAAAAAAAATCGCAAATGGGGGTTCATTTTTGGTTTTTATAATTTCCATATTTTGTGTAAAGTTGCGGACCTATTTTGGCTAAATCACAAGATCATGACGTGCCTAAGTTAAAAGCTCATAATAATTTATCGACGTTCAAATGAGAAAAATAATGATTTTTACCGAAACCTGATAAAGTACGAAGTTCCTACTCACATAAAATCCATAATGGAACACTAGACAAGGTACGAATTAAAGCATTCTGATACATGTATCTTAACCAGAATTTTACGTAGAACACGATTCTTGCAACGAAAATTACTGAAACCAACTCCTAACGGACATATTAACATTTTTATTTCACATTGGTTACGAGGAATTTGAACTGCCCGCTCACAAGAAACTCAAAGCTCTACGTGAGTCAAATCACACACTACAACGGTTTCGGCAAGCTTCTCAATCGAGCAATGTTCATTTCCCACCATGTGTTTTTCAAACTATAAGAAATTTGCTATAGCTGAGCCAAAGTGTCAAGATTGAGGTTGCCAGATTTTTATCGGAGAGACGTTCATGATAACGTTTAGCGCGCGATGTGAATCACGTAGAGCACTGAGTTTTCATGAGCGGGTGGTTTCAATTCACGCACCAAGAATCATTAAATATCTTTGGAGAGAGATGATTTCGGTAATTTTCGTTGCGCGCATCGTGTTTTACGTGAAATTTTGGTCTCGAAACATGTATCAGAATGCTGAAATTCGTACCTTGTCTAGTGGTCCATTTACAACTCTCAACAATTTATCTACTTTGAAAGCCTCATAAGCTCTAAGTTCTATCAACCGCGTCAAGACAAAAATTATGTCCATACGGTTTGTTAATAAGGCTGTTAACTCTTTATTCACTACATTTCGTTCTCGTTTTGCTAAAATAAAAGTAGGAAACTATAACTTCAGTTAAACGCCGCGCTTTTGGCAAAAAAACACCAGATCTTCATAAAGTTTATTTCTTACAAGTCCTTGCATATGAGTCCTCAAATCCACGCCAAAACCTAGTAATAATGTCCATTATTATTTAAAGATGGCTGTTCACCCTTATCCCTGCATTTCGTTCATGTTTCGCTGAAAAATATTAAGAGACAATATTTCCAGTTCATCGTCGTAATTATCTATTATTTTTGGTTCATATTATATCCTTAGCTCTATCCACCAAGCGAAGACAGTAAGCTCACCATTTCTCATGCTAGGGAAAAAAACCGTATGAACATTCGAACGTTGCGAAATTCCCTCTCAAAAAATATCCATTTCTGAGGGAAGTAAGGTATGGTTTTTCTTGATATTTTTAGCCAATTCCGATCAAATTAGAAGCAAAATCCTCTGAGAAATCGGAAGAGGATGATCAATAAATTCTCCCGAAAATTCTCAAGGAAAAATAGGAAAGTCATCATAACCAATCGCCGGTTGTCCTATTTGTATCCGTGCGTGATTTGTCAACGAAAAGGCAATGTCTTAAAACTCATGCGGCGTTCCTCCTTGCAAGGCAGAATTGTTCTTTAATAAGGCTGTTAACTCTTTCCCTACCACGTTTCGCTGAACAAAATTAAGAGACAATATTTTGGGCTAAACGCCGCGGTTATGGCAAGATCAGAATAGATGCCGTTCTCTAGGCCTCGGATACCTGGTTTTTGACTAATCCGAAATGGATCCAACGGACCTGGATGATGGGGGGGCCCACCCATCTCGACCAGAGGACAGCTCACCGCGAGTGTTTCGTCTCTTTCCTCAAACGGTGGGCCTTTTTTGGAGGACAGCGAAACCTTTTCGGTTTCTCTTTACCAGGAATAATGGGTTTGCTAATTTGTCGGCTCGACAAAAATCACTCTGGACCGCGGTATGAAAAAGATCAGACTATGGGGATGGTAACCAGAGACGAACAGGAGTGGTTTTTTTCCTTCTTCAGGCTTGAAAGGAATAAACAAATAGAAAAGTGTAGTTATGATTAATTTCTATATTGTTTTCGAAGTTCATCTAAACCGCCCTTCAAAGTGGTTGGAAATGGGTTGAACATGAGGAGTTTAAGAAAATGATGAAGGGTTGCGTATCGTTTATGGGCAAGCTTTCTTGGATTTATTTATTTTATTTTTTTTTATTTTTTTTATTTTTTTAATGAAGACTCCCCTATTTACAAAAGAGGAGTTAAAATACCCGTACATTTTAAAGAGAAAATTCAGATAAAGCTGTTAACATGTTCAGTTAGGAAATTCTTCTTGTTTTTCTTATTTGTAAACATGCCGCCTTGCGCTTTTACGCATTTTTTATCACTTCTTTTTCGCAAGTTTCATCAAGCATGTATAACATACAAATTTAGTCCTTTTCGTAGAATTCTTTGTGGTTTATTTTTTTGCATAAATATACGCGCTTTTTACTATTTTAACAAAATTTTAATACCAGTTGTATTTCAAAATTTTTTAAACGTAAAATTCGCCCCACATTTTTCCCGCCCTAACACGCACTTTCTAACAATTTTTCAAATTTTGAATGTCCAAATTGAACCGTAATGCTACCATAGTACTTCAACTTGCATAACCTATAAGTGCACAAACCTCATACTAGAACAGCTTCGATTTTACCGATGTGACTCCTCTAGGGGTTTTTTTACCTGTAACAAGTTCACATCTTATAGATAGATATTACTCGTATTAATCAAGGAGCGCTAGTTGCGTAGCGTGCTTTGCGATGTATCGATTGATCTGCTATTGAAACCTATGGAAAAGGATCGATAAACAGGGTGTTCGCAACGAACACCTCATTGATCGATTCCTCGCCATAGCTTCAATTAGGGAAGTATCGATAAGAAGTGCCTGTGCGTCTCTATTATGTATCCTTCTTTTTCATTCTCTCTTAAGCATGATATAAAAATTAACGTAAATCCTTAATTTTTCGTAGCGACTTTACTACATTTAAAACTTTATAAGGTGTTGCTGGCACTTCAGAAATTTTTAAGCATTCTTCAAAGAAAAGCAAAATCCTGATCGATTTACGACAAAATTTTACCTCTTTGAATGGACAGCGTTTCTCGTCAGTATACCCATGAAGCGTAGAATTCTTACCAACGTAATTGGCTCTTCCATTCAGAGACGGACCAAACTAGGTAGTCATGATACAAGATCAAAAGCGATTCTTAGAAACGGAGTAGTGATTATGTCGTTAAAGAAATTCTAGTGCCAAGACAGATGGAATACGCCTGAGACTTAAGTTTACAGTTTGTGATATTTGTTAGCCCTAGAAATAAAACGACCAGAAGCGATTTGTCTCGTTAAAAGTTCAAATGAAATTCTTGTTAAATTAAAATCTATTATTAATGCTGAAGTGGACATCAGCAGAATATTGCCGCAATATTGCTGTCAACATTTTAATAATGTGAATTACTATTACAGTTTAGTTATATCTTGTGTCCATCGTAGCTTTTCCTGAATTCCAAAATTGGAACCAACCAAACAAGGAATTCCTTAACATTTTACCGGGATGCATCATTATCGAACCATTCTCGATAAATTTTTTCTTGATTAAATTTATCATGCACAAGAGGAATAGTGACAATAAAGACAGGAGAACACAATCTAGATTACGGTGTTTCAAAATTATTGCTATCTTGTCATTTTTCAAAAGAGTACATTCTAAGATAGTAAATTACAAAGTTTCCAGAACACATTTCTGAAAAAATGTGAAGAACAGAAATAACGTTGAAAGTATCAAGCAATTTTTTTTAATGTTGAATAATATTTCCGTTTTTGCCTGAAAATATTCAATAGTATAACTTGGTAGTATTTTTATTCTGTTTTTAATGCGCCATTAAAAACGAGATAAAAAGTAACTAACGGCAAGGTTATCAGCAGGTAAACATGATCTTTGTCGTTTCCTAATCAGAAAAACGTAACAATGCAAATACGCAGATTTTTCACAAAAAATGTTCTGTTTCTGGGAAACCGTTGGGTGTTTTTGCCTGAAGACTTTGCTGAATATTCCCGTATTTACATGCAAGATGAGCAACATTTTATGCAGAAATTGCCTGAATGTATTTTTGAAAAAAATAAAATCCATACGGTGAATCGATTTCGCATCGTTTAAATGCGGAGACACCCGTCCAAAACGGCAAATTGCAACAAGCTAATCAGCGGACCGATTATTGAAACTGATAGATAAAGCGATAGACAAAGACGACAAAAGGGATTTAGAGGGATCCTATTGGTGGAAACGGGTTGTTGCAATGGACAAAGGAGGTAGGTTATCGACTAAGTAACCGAAACCCACGAGAAACCCGACAGTTAGTCTATCATTTTCCCCCTTAGTCGATGAGAGCCACCCATTTCAACCAATAGAATTGCTTTATACCCCCTATGTCATCTTTGTCTATCGCTTTGTCTATCAGTTTCAATAATCGCCCCGCAGGAAACTAGTACTCCTCAGCTAAAACTTACCATATCTTTGAGCTTTTAACTTTTTTTTAAAGCAAAAAAAAAATCAAATTTTAGGTTCATAATGTAATTTATTGCAATATGCACCTCTGAAAATTAAATAGAATCTCAATGGGACAGGTTAAACTGGAATATATGCAACTCTATTTCGTGTTGCATAATGATCTTTTCTGTTTTAATTATTTATTATTTTTTTACAGAATGAAATTTAAAACTTTTAAATATGCACTTTTTGAGAAGAAACGTACAAATTTTCATGTTTTAATGTTGTTTGAATCTCCGTTAAAAAAATAAATAAATAAATAAAACAATCGCAGCAAATTAGGTAACATTCGATAACCTATAGTGTGATTCCCCCGAAGTCCATGGGAGTCATTGTAATTAGATATTTTTGTTATATTTTGTTAGTCAAAGACATTTTTCGAGCACATACAATTTTTGGCCTATATCTGAGCCTAAGAAGGCATTATAAACGCTTTTTCTTTCTTTTGAGAAGGAGTGCTTGTATGAAGGTTTAGCAAATCCGTTAAATCGTCATTTCCCGCACGGAGGAACGTAACTTGAGTCCAAGGTTGCAAAGTGGACTAAAAGAATTAAATTTTTTACTAGATTAAACCTGAATAATTTTCGTCGAAAATTTGTGTGGTGATTGCATCAGATCGGTGGAAAAATCAGTGAAATTTTCAGTCAAAAATTCCTAAAATTTTACTGGTAAAGATGCAATTTGCGCAGAAAAATCTGGCAACATTGAAATGTAGTTACGTTTTTTCGTGAGAAAAACTACGAAAGCTGGCAACGGTCGGCGGCCTTTGAGTAATTTATCGGAACAGGAGCATTTAAAACCCAACCGAGTAAAACCTCAGCCACCCTGCTCCAGTGGGTAGAAAATGGAGCGACCTAGGAGACTTCATCATTGTGGAGGGTTGCGCCAAGCCGAAATGTCCCTCGAGACCCATAGCCCCACTTAAGGCTCCAGCGATTGCACCGCCCGCCATTCTCCACCCGAGTGCACCCCTCTTAATCCCCAAGCGCCCGAAATCCCCGATTTTCTGCGCTGTGTTTTTAATTCGACTGTTTGGCGGTCAGAGGGCTACCACTTTTTCGCCAGGTTTCTCGTGACGTAAGCACGAAGCGTGCTTTTACCCCTTGGTACACTGGAAAAAAAAAAAAACACATTGGATCTAGAGTCCAGACACTTGAAAACATTGACAAGAAAAGATATTCTTGATTCAATCAGATTTTTGCTTAGATCAAAAGGAAATCCGCTCAAATTAGGAGGTTTGGTTCTTGATTTAAGCTAGATTCGGATTGAATCAAGAGTATTTTTTCTTGTCGATGTTTTTAAGAGTCTGGACTCTAGATCCAATGTGTTTTTTTTCCCAGTGTATGCGTGGTAGGGACCACAAATAAGTTTGATACATTTTTGTGACTGTATTTTCACTGAAAAAAAATGGATCGATGATTCAACAGAGAGGAAAATAGTTATGTTCGGGATACAAGGGACATAACAGTATATCTTTAGTGTTGCTTCGAAGAAATTTGTCAACACTCTTTATGCAGCTGGTTCCGCTCTTTGTTGATTCGACCGATTACTGGAAAAAAATCTCTTGGATCCAGAGTTCAGAATTTTGGAAAATTTGACAAAAAATTTCACTCTTGATTCAGTCAGATTTTTGCTTGAATCGAGAGCCAAGCCGTAATTTTAATTCAAGCAAAAATCTGATTGAATCGAAAGCATTTTTTGGTCTGTTTTGGTCAAGTTTTTTGAGTCTGGGTCCAAAATACTTTTTCTAGTGATAGGATAAATCTAGGATGAAACCAACCGTACAGTTGGTATCCTCTCTCCGAATTAATTTGGTCTTTTTGAATTTCGGAAAAGGGAATAAGATTAGAAGGAAAGGAGGAAAAAACAAAAACAAGCCAATTTAGCAAACTTGACTTTCTTTGGATAGGAATAAGCAAATAGACCTCGGATAGTTTATTACAATTAAAATTTAGAAACAAAAGTTTCCATCTTAGAAATGAAAAAAAAAATTGTTTTGCAATCAGGCCCTTTGTATCCCAAAAATGGAAAAAAAACTCGGCTCAACTTGACATTATAATGCGTTGTTGACTTGAAAATTGGCCTCTCTATCACATTATCAGGGAAGCATTTCAGATGGCATTGGAGTTCCTCAAATGACGACCTACGCGCATGTAAAAAAAAGAAAAAAAAATCTATCTCGGCCATCGTTTTTTCTCATATTTCCACCCTCCCGATCTAATACGTGCATTAAACCCTCCGTCCCTCATTACGCCAAGAACAAACATCACGGCATGGAGGACATTTTCCCGTTTCATTTCTTAACAGGTCGAATACGAGTGTAAGGACAAGTGGGGATGAGAGAAGGGGGGGGGAGAGGGTTGGGATGACAGGGAACATAAGGAATAAAACTAAACCGTGTTGAGTCCCGAGCATTCAAAGAGGAAATGCCTGAAATAAGCGCGTATGATTGGGGGGAAAACGCCGCGACTTCATTTAGTTAACAACCCGTTCTCGAGGGCCTCGCATAGCGGTGCTTAACGAAGCCAGCCGGGGACAAAAATGTAAAGAAGGCAAAGACAACCCCCTCCCTCGACGAAATGAACCCCCTTCTCGTCCCCTGGAAGGGGTTGGAGGGCAGCGGACTATGTCTTCTTCACCAGCTCGGGGTTTCTGTGTTTTCTCTCCGCCTGTTCGGTGACAATTGAGGCTTTTGATCTGTTTTTAATGAATCTTTTAATGATCTTTTCTTGACTAATTGCATTAGTCATCGCTGTTTGGGTCCCCGGCTTCAGTGAACATTGTTGTCGGAACGCAAGTTTAATTTCGTCTAGTTTTACGCAAAAATTATTTCGCTACACTGGAAAAAAACACATTGAATCTAGAGTCCAGGCTCTTGAAAACATTGACAAGAAAAAATACTCTTGATTCAATCAGATTTTTGCTTGAATCAAAACGAAATCCGCTTAAATTAAGAGGCTTGATTCTTCATTTCAGCTAGATTCTGATTGAATCAAGTGTACTTTTTCTTGTCGATGTTTTTAAGAGTCTGGACTCTAGATCCAATGTTTTTTTTTTCCCCAGTGGAATCGATTTCAAAAATTTAAACTCCATCGAAGTGTTTTGAATCCCCAAATTATTATTTTATAATTAATAGAGCCTAAAAATGCCTGAAATTTAACACAGGTGTTTGTTTACTTCATCGTAAAAATAAGGATTTGTTTAATGCATTTGAAGTATATCTCCAATAGTATAATGCGTACCAGTGGTTTGGCGTGAATGGTCGATTATCGATATTTCCCCATTTGAAGCTATAGTAAAGAATCGATTTATCAAGGTGTTCGCTGGGAACACCCTATCTATCGATTCTTTTTCATAGGCTCAAATGGTAGATCAATCGATATATCGCAAAGCACGCTACGTCACTGATGTGAACATCTACTCGAGTCGATTGATCTTATTATTGTTAGTTATGCGCCTCAACCTACTGGGCAAGAAAACGATTCAACGATGAATTGGTTTTCTAATCTGGTGAGGCTACAGGAAAATCTCGTTGATCTCTGGCTGGACCTCATTCCTGACCCGATTCATGCCGAGAGCACAAAAACGCCTGATCCAATAAATTGAAAACACCTTTTCCTTTTCAATAATCCGATACTTTAGAACGAGTGGCGAATCAAATTCCCTGAGGAATTGGAGGAAAAATATTTGCAAGTTCCCCATAAAATTTGCGTTGCATGGAAGGAAATGTTACACCGTTCCATTCCAGGGCTTATGATTGTATTCTTACCACAGACATAAAATATAACCGTTTTAAACTCGATAGATACGTTAAATGTCTATTCTTCCAAAATTTAAGGTTCAGTCCTTTACTTTTTGACCTTAGGATACAAGTGATATTTGATTACGAAACAAACGATTCTCAATTTTTATGGCATGTTGATAATGCATAATTTTTACCTCTCCTTGTGTAAAGTGAGCCCTGTTGATTTTATGTACTGCCATGCTAAGTTAGAACGCCATATGAACATTCCGACGTAGCTAAATTTCCCATTGGAAAAAATCAGTTTCTCCTTACATTCAACGTAGTTTTATTTCATTTTAGTCCAAAAAATCTGGAAATTTCAAGGAGAGGCATCATACCTGTGCTCAAAAATACATATTTCACCGAGGGAACTTTGACAACTTCCGTTTTCATACGACATATCGACGGTGAAACTACCAAACCACGTATCTCGGTTTGCGACGTCGCAGACTTCCTGTCATACTTTATTTTTTAAATGAAAAGCTACTTAACGTCCAGTCTTGAAAATTTCCGTGATTTTTCCTCTTCGTGCGGAGAAAATTCTGTGAAAATTTCAAGGAATGATATTGATTTGGTCTACTTCAAAAAAATAAAATGTGAGCGGAGATTTTTAAACACCGCAAACGAGATACGTGGTTTGGTAGTTTCACCGTCGATATATCCTTAGCATGGCGATCAAAATTTAGTACACTTTTCTAACCTTGCGTTTAAGTCTTCTGAGGGATCGCGAAAACTTGTCACCGTCCGCACAGTTGCTCAGCGACCATTTAAACTATGGATCATGATGTGTTTAGCCGGAGTTTTCTGACATAAACTTATGTGTTTTGTTGTAAAAATTGTCTATGAGTGTACTTAATGACTTGTTAACCCGATAAGATCTGTTTAACCGATTATCTGTTTTCTTTTGTTTTGTCGGCAGACGTTTTGAGGTGTCCGGGAGTTGGCGGGGGGCAAAAACCAGATCGGCAAAACGTTGCTGGCACCAGGCGTGGGGGTGGGTCACGCCCCCTCCGTGGACGCCTTCTGGAAAATGCCCCACAAAGGTATGTAAATATTTCATGTGATTCATCCGTACACTGGAAAAAAAAGAATCTTAAATTTGCCGCCAAGAAGTATTTCTTCTTGAATCAAGAATTTTGCTGGTTAATATAAGTTACTTTTTTGCTTAACCCATATTTTTCTTGAATCAAGAAAAAGTCAGCTTAAAGCAAGATAAAGAAAGTTCTTGGCGGCAAATTCAAGAATTATCATGCTTGATCCAAGTTACTTTTTTCAGTGTAGCACAATGGACCGAGTTAATGGGCGAGGTCGGACAAACTTTGGAAACTTTAAACGGTTATAACTCTGTTTCTACAAAACTTTGAGGTTCTGAAAACGGTTACGTTGGTTTTCGCTTAAAATTTTCTGCTAAAAGCACCCCTTGAAATTTAAAATGTGGCGGGATAAACATCAGAATTTGCTGTTTTGGTTGAAAATTTCATGTCAAACCTTTCTAGTTGACTAGATCCACTGTGCGTTGCACACTGAAACGAGTCAATAGGCGAAGTCGGACTAAATGTGGAGACTTTAGAGGCTTATCAGTCCGTTTGTACGAAACGTTGAGGCTTTAATAGTGGTTAAATTTGTTTTCGCGTAATTTTTCTTCCAGAAACACCTCTGATTTGAAATTTGACGAAATAAACATCAAAATTTGTAGTCTTAGTCAAAAATTCCAGGTCCAACCGCTTCCATTAGCTCGATCCATCGTATGTCGTTTACTCATTTGATGCATCAGAACCAATCATCAAAGCAAATTTTGAAAAATTCTAGTTTTTTCTTTTAAAAATGTTATCGAATTCGTGCTTCACAGAATGAGCTGAATAATGCTAATACATTTTTTGACACCACTCGATTATTCCTTATTTTGACGTTGGGCTGGAAGCAAACACAATTTGTGGGGTTAAAACCTGCATCATACTTGGACTCTATTTTGCAACTAGGAATTATAATTTCTGGCTCAGCCGTACAAACACTTACGTGTATAGGAAAACAATGGCACATGCGTGGCTTTTAAACTGAGGCAGAATTTATACATCCCAATTGCATAATGAAGTCCAATTTATGGTCAAATACGAATATACGAGACACAAAATCTCCTTACGTGTGGAGTTACATTCACTTTTTCCAATGATATCCCCAAAATAAATGATAGTGATCAGTGATACTTCTCTTATTGAAGGAAATGAGGAATCATTCGGTGCTCACGGTTAGTCTATCCCTGGTTTTTTTCTCTCTTTTTTTTCTCTTGTTTAATGGCTTTGTGACTAAGCACCTGCAGCCAGTATCCCTGGTTTAACTTCCTTTTAACGAGGATAATTCTGATCTTCGTCTGGTTCTGCAAAATCCCGATGTATTTTCTTCGGTTTTCTTCCTCCACGTGTTACGATAATCGGTAGCGAGAATGCATACGTTCTTCGGGCGTCCATTTAGCTTAAAATCTCAGCAAAAGGCGTTCGTGCGGGTCAGACGCCATTCGAGATCCGATCATTAAAATTCATCAAGTTTTGAAACCAGGACTTGTTTCCTTTTTTGGTCCCTGCTTACACTCAGATTGTTTTCTCTTTCCTCGATTTTGTTTGTTTTTTTCGCCCTGTGTGTGTGTGTGTCACCCGAGTTACATTCATGGGATCAGGAGGATATCTCAACGTGAGTGCACTTAACCTCCAAACCCATTTCGCGCGTCCTCTCATTAGCAATGGCAGTCGATTCATGCAAGTTGGCAATACTGTTTTTTAACCATTTAAATCTACGTTAAATGATCGATTCTCGGTGAGGCAGTACATCTCACCCAGAATAGATATATTTAATGGATTTAAATGAAGTACTCCGAGTGTTGCCAAATTGCTTGATTCATCATTGAGCAATGCTGCCGTGCTGAGGAAAAACGCCGTACGAACATTTTAGAGTTGTCAAATTTCCCCGAATAAAATATGTATTTTTGAGGAAAGCTATGCATATTTTCATTGAAATTTTCAGATATTTTAAATTAGATATTGTGAAAAAAATTTACCGAAAGACTTGAGGAAAAGTATTCATAATTTTCTCAGCAAATTCGGGGTTTTTTGAAGGAAATATGGCAATGTCTGAAGGCTCATGCGGCGTTTTTTCTTGGCACGGTAGAATGGTGATCTTTACAAGTTAGCAAGCTTCCGGCCACTCAGAGACAATAAGTATTTTAGGGACCCCACATTTGCATTCTAAGAGGCCTTTCTAAGCATTCCTTAGCACGGTAGAGTAGGTAATAAACGTCATAGTGTGGCAACAACCCCTCTCTATCCAACTCCACAGGGCCGCCGTCATTTTTTGTATTCCAGAGGTCTCGATACTGCCGTGCTATGGAAGAACGCCGTATGAACCTTCAGGCGTTGCCACATTTCCTTTGATAAAAACCGAATTTACTGGGAAAATTGCGAATATCATTTTCCAAAATTTCCAGACAATTTTGTACGCAATTTTATCTAAAACATCTAAAAACTTCAAAGAAAAATACGCATGAATGTGGTCGAAAATACACGTTTTATCGAGGGAAATTTGGCAACTCTCGAATGTTCATACGGCGTTCTTCCTTTTAGCACGGCAGAATAAGACCCAGTGTCCATACTCTCCCTATCCACGTGTAACATGATCAAGTAGATCGACGACGATGAGCTTTTTCGGCTCACGCCAAACGTCCGTCAAACTTTCGCGACCGACTCCATCAACACGGCGTCGCGCGAACCCTTCACCGCGTCGCGACGGCCGCTTCACTATTATGACAACTCTAATCCGACTCGGCCGATCTTCGCGGCGCAGCGGGGTCGTCCGACGCAGACACTTGATCAAAGGCCCGTCCGCCGGATTAGCTCTCGGACCCGAGGATCGGGCCATCGACGATCATTCATCGGAAAAGAAAAAAAATTAATAATCAAGATTATTTCTCCGCGATTACTTTTCCCGCGTGCCGGCCCTAATTTGGAGTAAAGCCCCCCTCCCACCCCCTCGACGACGACAATGGAGTAAGGCTCCGGAGCTGGAAATTAATTCGAGATTTGTCAGACGCGTTGTAAAATGCGAGATAATCACTCTTCAGCCCGGGGAAACCGGTGCGGGTGTCACCCGCGCCTCGTCAAAAACGACGTATCGGAGTGAGGTTTTAATAGGAGGTTGGGTGGTTTTGGCTCGGAGCGAGCATGCAGTTGTGTCACCGAAAAAGAGTCGCGCAAGCCTCTTAAAAAATAATCAGGCAGCGAAACAAAGAGCGAGGAACGGAGACAAGCGAACATGGAAAACTTATTAAGACGCGAGGGAGAGGCTGGTTAGAATCGCTGGAGCCCCGGTTGGTTCCGGGTGGAGTTAGGTGGTTCTTGGGCGGGATGGTGGTTCGGTTAAAGGGAAGAGTGACGGAGAAGGACGAGGACCTGGACAGGCGGGGGGGGGGATCTCAGTCTCGGGACCCGAGACGCGACCGAGGTGAAAACGGTGATGCCACACCTGGAAATTATCCATCAGGGAGTGGAGATTCGTCCACAAGACCGGTGGAAATGATGGGAATTTTCCAAAATTTACCGGGAAAATAAGCTGCAATTTTCTTAAATTTTCATGAAAACCACACTGGAATCTTGCAAACTTCTCATGAAGACTGCACTAGAAGTCTTTAAAATATACCAGAAAACTACATTGCAACTTTCTAAATTTTCATGAAAGCTAAATTATAATGTTCCCAAGTTTTCATGAAAACTACATTGGGATTTTTCAAAATCTTCATAAAAACTACGTTGAAATTACCCAGAGTTTTCATGTAAGCTAAATTGATTTTGCGAAGTTTTCATGTAAACTACATTGGAATTTTCCAAAATGTTCATGAAGGTTGCGTTAAAATGAAAGGTATTCATGTAAGCTTCATTGGAATTTTTGAGTTATGTAAGACAAGCCTGTCATCTCCCTTACTTTTTCAGGAAGTAATAGAGAAAGCTGAAAGATGTGAAAATTGGAGAATAAAATTAATTTTTTAACATAGGTGCAATCTGAGGAGGGAGACGGCGTAGGGAGTGTACTTTCTTTCCATTCGCCCGAAAAAAAGGAAGAAAAAGAGAAAGGAGGGAACAGAGGGAAGAAGAAGGGAAAGCGATAATGTACACGACGAAATTGACCCAAACTGCATATTAGATTCAAAATTCGAAAATTTTCTCTAGTGGCCCCTGGCCCCCCCCCCCCCCTTTCGTTCAAAGTGTTCGGATCCGCCCATGTATTTTAAGTAGAAGCTTTACGCAAGACCGAGTTGACCCTCAACCCCCCCCCCCCCATAGGAAACCACAAGGAAAGCTTCCACTTTCTCCCTCCTTAAGGAGCTTACGTAATACTTGTACAGCCCGTGCAGGTGCTTAAGATTCCCAAATTTGCATTGAATCTACGTTTTTGAAGAGTACTGGAACGTCGCACCACCTTATGCCATTGAGTGCTTCCTTTCCCCTGTTTTAAAGGATAGCCCTCCAGGCGAATTAATGTACTGAGTAATTTTTAGAATTCAGACATTGTCTTCGTGACTATCGAATTACTCCACCAAAATCTGCATGTGAGAAAGCATCGTAACTGCCTGCATAACTCCATGAAATCGATACCTTGTCGAACAAAAATGTGTGTCAAGGTAAAAAGACTCTCCTCCCCTACATTCATGCCCTCTAGGCATGGCGATCGCCCTTTTTCGAAAAAAAATGCCGTGACTGCAAAAATTAGGTCTGCACATATTTAATGTCAAAAACGACACCAAGTTGTCACGTTTATTTCGTCATTTTGTACGTATCACCTGGATCTATGGGAGCATGTTTCAGTGGAAAAATGTCAGAATTCTAGCCACCATTTTCAAAAACCTACGTTTTGGAGCTCCCTTTTGATATTTTTGGAAAATAATTTTAGGCGTTAATATAGGCGTGCCAAATGTGGCTCGCTAAGCTATATAGACATAACTTTAATTGATTTTAAAAAATGGAGCTACAAGCCAAAATAAATAATATAATTTAGTATTTCAAACTTTATGTAGATGGGAAAAATACAAGGATTTATTTAAATCAATAATTAGGCGTTAATTTGGCAACGGTGGATGTCAGGCGCAGTGGACGTGGCACCGGGGTATGTACAGTTGTTCTTTTTTTCTTAAACCCTCGATATGACATTTCAAACAAGCCGCGTATCTGGACTATCGGAGGATTTGGATCCCCCCCCCCACCCCCACCCACCACCCCCCGAGCCGGCCGCGGCCCGAGCTGGAGCGACGAGTCGCAGTCGGTTTCGTATTTTATTTCGTTTATTAATAAGTATATCTATAGCTTATCTATATCTAATATTCCCGATGCGGTTGCGTTTAATACACTGATCAGCCCGGCCGACATTCTCGTCATCGGCTGTGCCAGGATGCCTCGTCGGGGTGTAAAAGCATCCGATTTATTGGATAAAAATTAAATGTATAGAGTGTTCTTGGCCATTATCAATATTGATTTGGACAAAACTTTAGACAAACAAGACTAAAAGAAAATTGAGTAATCTTGTGGGTTTATACCGGTGGTTGCTATAGACTAACGGTGAAAATATGGCTAACCACATGAGTAGAATGCAGGGTGGCACGAAACGTAAGAAAGAAATCAAAGATTGGAAATTTCTGTGAAATATTTAATGAAATTACACGAGGCTGTAAACAGCTGCAGAATTGACTCATGTCCAATTTTTTACGAAGGTGTGCCTCAGCAATTTTTCTCCCAAATGTATCCGATTTTTGTACAAGATCAGAGGAAAAATCGAGGAAATTTTCATTCAGTAATACTCAAAATTTTCCTGATAAAACTGCAACTGCGAGGGGCAATTTGGTGACATTGAAATTTAGTTACGTTCTTTCATGCGGAAAACGACGAAAGAGGACGAATTGGGCTATTTAAGCGTTTTAGTGATATCACCCAAAAGAGATTAGACGAATTTTGATAGAATCTCGATTTAGCAAATTTAAAAATCACGGTGCTCTTCGCTATCGCAGCAGAACAGACCCATCAGGTATTTTGCTGACAACAAATGAACAGACTCTTCATAACGCCTTACGGACTAAAAGAGGCATCATCCCGATGTTATATCGCAATCATGGCTAATTTACTAGTATCCGCCTTTTCTTGACGCGTCGTATGGTTCAATTCCTCCGTGAAATTTCGATGAGACAAGCGTAACGTAGCATGTAATTCGAGCGCACGTTTTTTTTTCTCAGCTTCGGCAACTCTGCTGGCGGGCAGGTTGAGCTTATTAAGTCATCGGACGTTTTACACGGTCCCAGTCGATGAAATCCCCGGTCGATCATCATCCACCCCGGGACGGAGTGAGGGAGGGAGGGGATGTGAAAGATGAGAAGAAATTAATAAGGCTGATGAATGCCTGCGCTCTCACGGAAGCTGGAGCTGAAATTCTCAATCGCGTCGATGGGTTGACATTCGTCGACTCTTTTTTGAAATTTTCCTTTGTGTCGGAGGCCGTTCGAAATCGCCGGCAGTTTGCAAGTCCCTGGTGATTGTAGAAAAGCAAAAAATTGAAATTATTGAGCGAGGCTAAAGAATTATTCACGTTCCAAATTCGACAAAAAAATTCAACGTATTGGTAAAACTAACTTTTTAATCTTCGGTCCTGCAATGTTTTTGGTTGAAAGTTTTAATAATGTCACTTTATCAGGCAATTCATATTTTGGTAAAACTTATTTTTTAATCTTCGGTCCTGATGGTTTTTAAATTCAACGTTATAAAGGCTGGGTTTTTTTTTCTTAGGAAAAAAATCGCATTCGAGTGCAGTTTCGATATTAGTATCGACTACGATATTTCTTCTCCAAAAAAATCCCTGCCTTTATTACGTTGAATTTGTTTGTCGAATTGAGTAGGTGAATTATTTAGTCTCGTGAAAACAAAAATAAGATCTCGAAATTCAATGAAAATGACAAGAATCTAAAAAAATGAAACTAATCTATGTGACATATTGCACACTGAAAAAAAAAAAAAAAAAGATCGGGCATACTAACCAAGTGGCCGATATTGAACACCGTACATTTGGTTTATATGACCAAACTTTTTTTCTCCGTGCATGCCGTTCTGAAAAAAATATGGCGTCCATCGAATCACCTTAACAGAAGGAAATGGCACCACTAAATGTCTCACCATCCCTCCATATCTACCATACCAGCAGAAATTTTCACCCCAACACGCAGAGACGACATAACGATCCGCATTCCCTCCGTCCATAACAACCGCTCATTTTTCCGTCAAGGCGAGGAACGATCCATAAAAGGGTAGATTTCTATATCCTTATGAGACTTGTTTCTCATATAAATCCATGTTACTCGTGGCTCACGTAGACATAGAGATACCCCCGGAGAGGCGAAGAATTCAGGTACGACAGGGGCTTGTAACGCGGAGGGTGCAGCGCGTAACTCGATTTGAATTTTCCACCCGCCGATTTCGCGGCATCCGAGGCTACTTGAGCGGCGGCGCCGGCCGGGGTTCCGTGTGGGGGTGGTTATTTTTTCCCGCGGTGCGGCGAGGACCCGGCACGAGGGGCGGTTGCGAGGTATGTAGGAAATCCGTCCAAGTGGCAATTATTGGAACGCTGGAGCACGCAGCTTTGACAAATCGAGCATGGAAAGCATGTATTTTGGAGGTCCAGCCCCGAAAATCCGAGAAATTGCATCGGGTAAAGTTAAATGGACTGCATTTTGAAATTTGGAACTATAAATTCTGGCTCTTCTCGACAAATACTTATGTGCATAGGGAAACTAATGGCACATACGTTGTTTTCAAGCCGGGCTAGAATTTATAGTTCCAAATTGTAAAATGTAGTACAAATAGAGCGGTGACAAGAATTTTTACAGGGGCGTGGAGATGTTTTAGGAAAAATGGAGAATTTGCATGCAAATTTTATTTTGCACTGGAAAAAAACATATTGGATCTAGAGTCCGGACTCTTGAAAACATTGACAAGAAAAAATACTCTTGATTTAATCGGATTATTGCTTGAATCAAAACGAAATCCGCTTAAATTAAGAGGCTTGGTTCTTGATTTAAGCTAGATTCTGATTGAATCAAGAGTACTTTTTCTTGTCGATGTTTTTAAGAGTCTGGACTCTAGATCCAATGTTTTTTTTTTCCAGTGTGCTTCATCTGACAGTGCTTAAAGAGCTGATCTTACAGTATTTATTATAATTTTTTTCTAATATGGGAAAAAGTATAAAAATAGATTTAAAAGTGAGGAAATGCCCCGCCTAGAGACGTCATGTGGCAGCATTTCTCATTTAAACACATGTATTTTAGTAGATTAGATCATTCTGTCATATCTTCTTCAATTATTGTTCAATTCATGAACGAAGGGTATCCTCGAGTTCAGTTCACTCAATAGTTTCCACTAAAACTCGAAATTCATCAAATTTCAGACGCCTGCAAATTCTTTTTTTGGCCGATTTGGCCCTTCCAAACTTACAATCATCGATCCAGCGAGACCAATGAGATTCGCTCCTCCCTAAAAAATTTGACAACGCTCGACGAATTCAAATTAAAACGTAATATCGAGCGTACACGAGTGAGAAAATAAGGAGGACTCAACGCCGCTCCTTTGAAGTTGGGAGGACGGCGGGTGTCACTGCCCTCGTATCCCTGTCCCTGGCTGAAGGGCTGGATACGCGAAACGCCCCCCCCCCCTTACTCGTTGTCCCGGCCCTCCGTGGGGAGGTAGTGGTAGCGTGGGGAACGTGAGCTTCTTCACACCGGTTGAACACGCAAAGAGCAGCACCGGGACTTTTTTTGCCCCATCAAATCGCCGTAACAACTTTACGGGGACTTTCACGCCGGCAAGCTGCGAAACAACCCGTCGACATTTTCTTTTTCCACGAAAGTGTTACCATCACATTAGAGGATTTGCAGGTGTCTGAAATGTCATGAATTTTAAGTTTAAGTGGAAACCACTGTGAACACGAGGATACCCTTGGTTCATGAATTGAAAAATTGCAGAAGGTATGACAAAATGGTCTAATCTGCAAAAATGCGCGTGTTTAAGTGGGGAATTTCGCCAGATGACGTCACTAGGCGGTGCATTTTCTTACTTCTGAATCTATTTTTATACTAATTCCCGCATCAGAAAAAAATTATAAAAAATACTGTGAAATTAGCTCTTCAAGCACTTTCAGATGAAGCAATAAAGATTTGCATGCAAATTCTCCATTCACTGTAAAAAATATTAAAATAGGTCTGTCGCAAGATCCAGTGAATAGATGACTTTTTAAAGGTAACTTGAAAGTAGATAACTTCAAAGTGGATTTTTCGGAGTGAAGCGTTTCCCAGTTTTAAGAAGATAAAAACTCTTGTTTTTTGACTGGGAAAGGAGGCTTGAGGTTGACGTTTTAAAAATAACGTTTCAGCGTGAGGCTCATGATGTATGTTCAGTATATGTTGGTGCCTGTTGTAGTCCAATTATTCAAAGTTCCATGTATTAGAGGCGATGTCCCGTTATGTATCCCGTCAGATGTAGGTAACTTTTCCTCATTTTCATTAGTAACAGAAGGCACTCTCTGCTCTTTTTTAATTCCTGGGTATTTCACCCGGTTTATCGTAGAGTAATCGCCCAACCCTTAATGTAGATTTTCAAAAAAGGAGCTGTGCACGGAAAGGCACCAAAGAATGAGGAAAGGAGCGAGCAATATCTGATCAAATGGACGTATTTCTGTCAAACGGAACTATGTGCATCATGACATAAGCCCTGTTATGCATATATCCTTATGGGTCTTAGGGCTCATGTCTTAATGCACATATTTCCGTTTGGCAGAAATACGTCCAAATATCCTCACGACAGGCCACCACAAAGCTCCACCTTATTAGATCGCAAGAAGTCGTGCTAAGACACAACACCGTATAAGCCATCGGACGGTGACGAATTTATCTCGATAAAACCACAATTATCCAAGAAATTTGTGCGTTTTTTCTGTTAAATTTTTTGGAGGATCGTCTCCGCAATTGAATCCAACTTCACCTAAAAATCCCAAGATTAAATTCCCACGTTTTTCATGAAAAATCAATATTCTATCGAGGGATATTCAGCAACATTCGAATGTACATAGGGTGTTTTTCCCGAGCGTGTTTCCCGCACTTTCCTCCTTTTTCGTGGCGAGGCAGCCTCGCGTTGCGCTGTGTGGCTTGGATGAAATGAAAGAAATTTCGGTATGAATTCCATCGCGCTGGATAAGGGCAAACCTCCCTCGGAATGCGACGGGCGGAATCTTGACCATTCGCGGAATCGTTCCGGACGTCTCGGCGAATTAATTCGCACGCTTCACGACGCCGGTCGAGCGGGTGGGCGGGCGGGGGGTGAGAGGGGGCAAATAAAATTATTGCGGGAAAATGGCGGCTTGGCTAGACGGTGGTTCCTTCGCCGTCACGTTATGAAGCACTTTTCTTTCTTTTTTTCTGAGCGTCATCTTCTGGATGAAAGGGGCTGTTGCGCGGTTTTCTTTTTCTTATTTTCGGAGGATACCTAAAAACTAGGAGTAGATACGTTTTTCGTGTTTCAATTAAGAAAATTTGGACTTCTTTGTTAGGAGAGCGTATGAGGCATACATAGTTGCTAAGACTGTGCAATTTTTAAAAATTTTGATTTTGGCAGATGAAATTCATTCACTGTCGAATTAGTGGTGAGGATAAACTCGGAACCGATTCAGAGAAAAATTAATAGCAGAACTGTCGGATAAGTCACTTACAACTAGAGAACTAAGTTGAATAATCTTCGCAGCACTGGAGGTCTTATGCCCATTTGCCAAAAAATGTCTCAATTATTGCTGAGGAAAAGATTTTCAAATTCGTTGAAAACCGAACCCCTGAAAGGAAAAATGTAGTTACATGCTGATTTACGGAGGCCATGCAAATGCAAGCTTACAATTTCACTTTGCCGCGATACTACTTATTATGAATCGACCATGTTCACACAACCGTGTGATGTAATTTACCGTCGAAAAGTCTGTTAAGTGGACTGCATTTTGCAATAAGGAACGATATTCCTAACTCATTTTAGGGGGAAAAAATTGTGACACTACATTTCCTACGCAGATTAGTGATTTTGCGAGTGAACGAGAAATGATAGGTTCCAATTGCAAAATGCAATCCAATTGGACTACATTTTGCAATTAGGAACTATAAAATCCAGATCGGTTTAACAACAAAGTATGTGCCATTAGTTTCCCTCTGCACATACGTGTTTTTCAGACAGAATTTATAGCTCTAAATTGCAAAATGGAGTTCAATTTATCTTCACCTCTCGGGCGCGACAAGCCCATTCAGGGTCACGAGGTTAGCTCCCGACCTGGGTCAACATAAAAACTTCCATCCATCTGTAATCACCGGATCCGCGCCCATGGCCATCTTCAAAAGCTCCCCCCTCGGCCCCCCTCGGCACACGCTCCCAATTCCAACAAATCCCCTCATCAGTAAATACCTCACCTCGCGATCGGGCGCACCCGAGCGAGACGTCAAAAGAAGGCGCCTTTGCGCGCGCGCGCCGCGGGATCCGCATAAAAGTCGCGAAAAGGGCTCGAAACGAAACGAAACGATCGAGTTAAGTACGATGTAAGTTTAATTAGAGACGGATTAGCGGGCGCTCCGGAAACGATACAAACAGATATTTGTGATTAATAGAGTGGTTGCGGAAAATACTTTGATCCCGGCGCAGCGCCGCGCCGGCCGACGCTTTTAGAGTGGCAGTTCGTCACTTTGTCGCTCTCTGAAGGGGGCCGGGAGGGGGGGGGGGGGAGCGTTGGGGATCCTCCTCTCGCAATTAAATCCCCGTGAAAAGAGACGCTTGTTAAATTAGTTCGGCACGTGTGCAGCGCATTCTTGCGAGGAGTATCAAAGTCGCATGGGCAATGAAGCGATTCGCATAGCCGCTCGAGAGGCGGGGAGGGGGGTCCCGCGCCGCGTTTTAGTCAACCCGCCGCGCAGCCGGACTCTCCTTAATTAAGGGTCTCTGTGCCGCCGCTCGGAAGAGAAAAAAGGTTCAAAGGAGGTGAACGGCGCTCAGTTCCGCTTTTGAGGAGGGAGGTGAACTTTCGAGGCTGGGGAAAGTCGTTGAGCCCGTTGGGGGTATTTTCATAGTTTTTGATGGGTGGCCGAACTCATCTCTCTTCGCAGGATTTGCTGTGATACTGATACAGTTTCTTCATAATTGACAATTTTTTGGAAATATTAATTGCTTCCTGTACCCGTTATTGCCCTCCCCCCCCTGACCCACCCTCTTGCCCTCCCTGGAGAGCGCAGGTACGTACAAGCTGAAAGGGATCCTTTTTAGAGGGCTTTCTCATGGAACTACACGGAAAAAACGATATAGATTGTTTCCGATAGTGGTTTGATGTATCGTTTGGTTCAAAATAATAGGACATAACCTTAAACAGAACTTTCAGGATTTCAGTCGGAAAAGCTGAAAATGAAAAAATTCCTAACTATTTCACCTTGCGATGCCATTTACAATTAGTGCTCATAAGAATCAAAAATCTATCAGAAAAACCCTGTTTCCTCAGATTATTCGATTGACTTTTGAGGCTATATTCACATGTTGAACCAATCCATATCGATGCAATCTCACCTATTTGATGTATCGAAAAGGATCCATGGTGCTGAGCACTAACTCAGATCTAATGGAGCCATAGCTAATGTGGCAGTAGCGCTAAGCCCTATAACTTCAGGGTCCAGCCGTACAGAGTGTAGGCCTCAGCAGAACTGCCATATCAGCTGGCTCCTTTTGATCTAAACAGTTGGTGCTCAGCACTATATCGTTTTTCCGTGTATTTTTAGCGGCCTTTTTAGTGGGCCCTTTTTGACGGGTCCCATCAGGGAGAAATTTTCAAGGTCCATTTTTAGGGGGCCTTTTGAGGGGACCTCTATGGAAGAACTATATTTTTGATCATGAGAATCATCCGGCAACTTTTTGAGCTTCACATGATCACTTTCGCCTATTTCCAAATTTCCAAAAACCCGAGCGTCGTTAACTTCATATTGAAAAAAAATCTAACATACACCACGAGAAGACGCTGTCGCACCAACTCCTCCTCCCCAAAAACTTTGTACCCAATCTGGTGAAAGCCCCCCGTCGAATACGCATATTATCATTCCCCGCCCCTTTATTTCAACGAGCCTCCCTCCAGCCTTGAAAGAAGCGTGCCCCGAATGCCAGGCTCGCGCTTTCAATTGCGGTGAGGTTAGGTTCCCGACGAGAGGGGGCGGGGCGGGGCGGGGCGCGGCGCCGAAATAATTGCGCGCCGTCGAAAAGGTGGGCGCCGGGCCGGAGGGTCCCTTTGAGAGGGTTATTGGCCCGGTATTATCACACCTGAGATGAAATTTAATCACGCCCCTCCTCGCGCCGCCGCCGACAATGGGCGCCGGATCGCGGTTTCTTTCTTCCCGTTCGCGGGATTACTCGCGCGTCCCGCTATCGGAAGGGATCGCGGACACCCCCCTCCCCCCGCCCCCGTAAGTCGGAGTCGGGAAATCAAACATCGTAACCACTGCTGCCGGTTTATTTGGGTGGAATTGTTGAACGCGCTCTGTTATAAATTTAGGTTTGAAAATTGGAGCGCATTTGAGTCAAGAGCCTGTTTGAGCCCGGAAAAGTTGCGTAGATCGTATTCTCTAGATGTGCGATGTATCGTTTGGTTCAAAGCGATAGAACATAACTTCAAATTACTTCTTCTTCTTCTCCTTCTTCTTCTCCTTCTTCTTCTCCTTCTCCTCCTTCTCCTCCTTCTCCTCCTTCTCCTCCTTCTCCTCCTTCTCCTCCTTCTCCTCCTTCTCCTCCTTCTCCTCCTTCTCCTCCTTCTCCTCCTTCTCCTTCTCCTCATTCTCCTTCTCCTTCTCCTCATTCTCCTCATTCTCCTCATTCTCCTTCTCCTTCTCCTTCTCCTCCTTCTCCTTCTCCTCCTTCTCCTTCTCCTCCTTCTCCTTCTCCTTCTCCTTCTGCTCCTCCTTCTGCTCCTTCTTCTCCTTCCTCTCCTTCCTCTCCTTCTTTTCCTTCGACTCCTTCTTCTCCTTCTTCTCCATCTTCTCCTTCTTCTTCTTCTTCTTCTTCTTCTTCTTCTGTTGGCTTACTGGCTTATATAATAAGTAATAACCTCTAATTAAAATTGAAGGATTGAAGTTGGAAAAGCTGAAAATGAGGAAATTCCTAACAAATTGACGTTTCATTGCCATTTTACGTTTTTTTAAAACAACCTATTGCGACCCTTACGTCGTTTTAAAACCAGTCGGTAATAGTAGTTCCGAATTGTAAACTGTAGTCTAAATGTCAAAACTATTTTAAGATTGAGAAAAGTTTCGAAAACATGAGATAATTTTAAATTAGAGTGCCGTGAAAATCCATGTAGGTGGCTATGAATCGAACGCGCCTTCAATTTGAGTGATACTCTACGCATTGCCGCGGAGTTAGTTTAGATGCATGACCCAACCGAACCCAACTAGAATCGCGTCGGCTCTTCACAACGAGGAATAAAATATGCAGCCGTTTCATTTTGGATTTCAAAATTATATCTGGTCGTGGGACATAAGTCGTCATTAAAATGGGTCGGACACATTGTTCTTAATTGCAAAATGTAGTCCTATTGTCAACACTATTTTAAGAGTGAGGAAAGTTTCAAAAACATGAGATTATCTTCAATCAGAGCGCCGCGCCGTGAAAATCCATTAACGCGGCCTTCAATCGAACGCGCCTTCAATTTGAGTGATACTCTACGCATTGCCGCGGAGTTAGTTTAGATGCATGACCCAACCTAACCCAACTAGAATAGATTCTGCTCATCATAACGGAAAAAATATGCAGCCGTCATCATTTTGGATTTCAAAATTATGTCTGGTCATGGGACATAGGTCGTTTTTAAAATGGTTGGATAGGTTGTTTCTAATTGAAAAAGTACGTCTAATTGTTAGCACTATTTTAAGAATGAGAAAACGTTTCAATAACATGAGCTAATTTCCAATTAGATCGCCGCGCGTGAAAATCCATTAACGCGGCTTTCAATCGAACGCGCCTTCAATAAGTGTGATACTCTAAGCATTGCCGCGGAGTTAGTTTAGATGCATGACCCAACCGAACCCAACTAGACTAGATTCTGCTCATCGCATAGACGGAAAAAAATATGCAGCCGCATCATTTTGGATTTCAAAATTATGTCTCGTCATGGGACATAGGTCGTTTTTAAAATGGGTCGGACAAATTGTTCTTAATTGCAAAATACAGTCCAATTGTCAACACCATTTTAAGAGTGAGGAAAGTTTCAAAAACATGAGATTATTTTCAATGAGTGCGCCGCGCCGTGGAAATCCATTAACGCGGCTTTCCATCGAACGCGCCTTCAATTTGAGTGATACTCTACGCATTGCCGCGGAGTTAGTTTAGATGCATGACCCAACCTAACCCAACTAAAATAGATTCTGCTCATCGTAACGGAAAAAATATATGCAGCCGTCTCATTTTGGATTTCAAAATTACATCTGCTCACGGGACATGAGTCGTTTTTAAAATGGCCAAGCATAGGCAACATGTGACTGAAGTTTGAACATTGGAAATCTCTACATCGCTTTCGAGAATGAAGGGTGATTTGGATTTCGTTTCAGTTTGGCAACGGATCATAACTTCCTCCCACCGCGCTTTTCCACAGCGCATTTCCCGTCATGTTTACACACTCTACCGCCCCATACTTTCAGGTGGGCTGAGCCCTTCCCACATCCCTTCTCAGCTTTTGTACGGAGAGCGAATAAGACTGAATACTAACCACGACTGTTTGTTGGAAGTTGAGCTTTGTCTATCCTTTCAAAGGGATTAAGTTGAGCGATTATTGAGCAGTTGGCATTCTCTTGGGTGTTAAGATTATGGCTTAATCTATCCGTTTTCGAATTCTAAATATACGTGAATAATTATACAATTGGCGCTTTACATGCACTGGTAAAAAAAACCTCTTGGTTCAAGAGTGCAGTTTCTTATCGCCGGATTTAAGAGTCTGGACTCTTGTTTCAATGCAAAATCCGCTTGAAACAAGAGTTCAAGACTCTTAAATCCGGAGACAAGAAACTGCACTCTATAAGTCGATGCAATACGGCATTGGTCCAGGAGGTTTTTTTACCAGTGTATGCTATTGACAATTTAAGCAGTTATGCACCTTTTTTTGTAGATTTTTAACCATCTGCGATCATTTTCAGACTTTTCCCAATTTTTTTTTAGGAGAAAGAAAAAAAATTTCTGAGAACTGCCACAAGTATTCGCTCTTAATAAATAATCGAAATGTAAAATTTTTAGGTAAAACAATCGAGATTGATCAAGCGAAGTAATCGAATATTAAAATGTATTCGAGTGGAGGAAACATAGTGTCGTCCAACCCACGATAATCACAATCAGGATCTTTCACGTATACCGCTGGGGTTTTTTTTACGTGTGATCTCCATGTCATCCTCCTCCACTTTCCCCAATTCTTCAATTAAATATAACAATAACGATATTAAAAACGGAAAAAAACCTCATCAGCATCGATGGTGGCTCTTTGTGGTGGAAACGCCCCATTCTAATCCCTGACAAGGGACATCAAAACACGACGCAAGAACAGCATCGACCCCCGAAAAATGAAACACGGATCAGTGCAGCTGCATTTTGTCGCGCTAGCGACAAAACGTCACAAGTGCACTCAAGATGACCCTTGTCATCCGTGCTCGCGTGAAAAGGAGTTACGTCGTTTTGTCGGGAGGAGTTCGGGAAACAATTGGAGGCGAAAACGTCAGGGACAATCGGAGTGTAATCGAGATTTGATATGGATGCGATGGGGATGGAGTGATAAGGAAGCGTGGCTGGAGCATGGAGCAGTGGCGTGGCGTGCTTTGCGATATATCGATTGTTATGCCATTTAAACCTATGGTAAAGGATCGATAAACAGGGTGTTCGCAGCGAACACCTTAATAATCGATTATTTACCATGGGTTTAAATGGCATAACAATCGATACATCGCAATTCACGCCACGCCACTGGCATGGAGGAGAAAAAGTTGACCACGTGAGAAAGGAGGCCACCCGTGCGGACCTCGCGAGCGCCACCGTGGAGCGGTGATTGACAGAACCAATTTGTCCTCCCTCCCGTTCGACCGTCGCGCGCCGACAGGGTAGGCCGCCCGCCTGTCCCTCAAGCGCCCGTCAGCCAAATCGTCGAGTCCGGACAAGACTACTGACTGAGGAACATTTCTATTTTTACCGGTCGATACAAATATAGATATGTTTGTTTGGACGTGACGGCAAGTGGCATTGAAAGCTGAAAAGTATGTTGCGAAAAGCGCTTTTGAATTCGCTCGAAAGCTCGTGATGGTTGTCGATCGGTGCACGTTTTTCTGTTTTTTGCCTATCGGTTCATGTCTATCGAATTGCCTCTGCATTTTTCAATGAACTGTCGATCGGATCGGTGTCGATTAGTTCACGTTTTACGAAATGTTTGAATCTGGACATGTACTACTGACAGAAGAACATTTCTATTTTTACCGGTTGATGCAAATAAAGATATGTTTGTTTGGATACGACGTCAAGTGGCATTGAAAGCTGAAAAGTGTGTTTCGAAAAGCTCTTTTAAACTTGCTCGAGATCTAGTGGAGGTTGTCGATCGGTGCACGTTTTTTTTTTTCTATCGATTTATGTCCATCCTTTCACTGCATTTTTCATGCCGGTTGGTTCAAGTTTTTATTTCTCAATCGATTCCTGTCGATCGAATCGATTTTGATCGATTCACGTTCTTCTTTCTCGATCGATTCATGTCGATCAAATCCGTACCCTTCCTTCTCTTTCCTTTCGCACACTGGAAAAAAACCACATTGGATACCCTGGGCCTGAGTCTGTGACGCACGCTGATGCCGAGCTGTCGGGGAAAGAGAAAAACAATAATAAAATTAAATTTTAAAAAAAAAAAACTAAATAAACTGCACTGAAAAAAAAAACACATTGGATCTAGAGTCCAGACTCTTAAAAACATCGACAAGAAGAAGTACTCTTGATTCAATCAGAATCTAGCTAAAATCAAGAACCAAGCCTCTTAAGTTAAGCGGATTTCGTTTTGATTCAAGCAAAAATCCGATTGAACCAAAAGTATTTTTTCTTGTCAATGTTTTCAAGAATCTGGACTCTAGATCCAATGTGTTTTTTTTCCAGTGCAGTGTATTCAGTTTTTTTTTTTTTTTTTTTTTTTTTTTTTTTTTTTTTTTGAATTTAATTTTATCATTTTTTCTCTTTCCCCGACAGCTCGGCATCACCGTGGTCACAGACTCAGGGTACGGACATGTCTTCTGTTACCAAACATCACGATTATTATGCTCCTTACGGGGCCACTTGAGAGACCCTGCGACAGGGTCCCCTGCCGAGTTGTCATCTTTATCCCCGCTTCGTCCCATGTGAATCTCGTCCCCAGTCTATCACCACATCATATACCACTCTTTTCATCGTTTCCCTTTGTCGCCCGCCAATTAAATAAGACTTATCCGCACCCACGGTTTGGGGGTCCTTCGTCCAACGTCCCCTCTGACAAAAGAGCGTAACTCAGTTTTTACTTGAGCCCTAAAATCCATGCCTTTATATAAGTGACATGGCTCATTGCATAGTGCGATCACGCCCTTATGTCGAAGTCCCAGTGTGGGATCTCAAAAAGAGACCCTATCTACCTTCCTTGAGCGTTTAAATTAGATTATTTTGATAGAATCAATTGGACGGATTTCTACCAAACGGAACTATGGGCATCATGACGTGAGCCTTGGTATGCATATATTCTTATGGGTCTCGGGGCTCATGTCTTAGTGCACATAGTTCTGTTTTCCAGAAATACGTCCAAATGTGGTTTCCTCCTTTGAGATTCGTCGTTGAGTGGGGTCTTTTTTGAGCCTATTTTATCGTTATCGCTGTAAATGATAAGAAACTGATCCTGCAGACCTCTGGGTCTAATATCATCTTCGGCGACAACCTTCTGTTCTTCGGACTGAATAATTCCAAATTTCCCTCTGGCGATGGCACAGGCTGTCTAAATATTGTTCGAATCATAATTTTTGATTTATTAAAAGTTTTTGAATCAGCCCGGCAAACGTTTAAACTCTCAGTACGTCTCTTTTGGGTGCAAGCAATTCCCTTTTTCCCGATTTTTAAAACGACAGCCACAATCTGTTTACACTCAAGATTATTTGAATGGAACTAAAATTTTGGCTGAATGTTCTGGGCATCACATCCTTAAGTCACTGCCTCCGTCTTTTTGAACTATGTGCCAATGATCGCAATGTTTTTAGTGTGATTTTGGAAAAAGAAAGAAAAAAATAGTAATAGTTTTTAAATTTAGACGTTCAATGTGTGAAAAGCTCAGGGTGTATATTTCGAGAAATTCAAATACAACATATTTTGAATGTAGCCAGCCCCATAGTATTAAAGGGGAAGGGAGGTGAACTTTCGGCATTCGCTATCATCACCTAAATGATAAAGTAATTGTAAAAAAAAGAAGAAAAGGATCTGTAATCACATAATTTTTAGTCACACAGTGCGATCAGTTTTTCTCGAATTAATACGTGTGCCTTTTTACTCTTTGTAGTTTTTCTCATTTTACTACATTTTTTTCACTTTTCATTTGAGATGTCTTTTTGTACCTGACTATATCTTACGTCGAAAAGTGTTGCTCACCAAGAAACTTGTTTCTGGTCCCATTGTCCCTCATTAACAATTTATCCCGGAATCCTATCAATTCTGCATTGACTGATGGAAACAGAAGATTCTAATCCGTACGTAGAATACTTAGCGAGAATTTGCTCTTAGTCCTTTTCCCAAGTTTGCGTGGTAACTTCCACTTAAGGCTCGAACAATGCTCGGCGATTCACCGCTTAATTGCGTGCATTTTTCAGGCGAGAAACCGTCATTACGGCGCTGAAACGCGTGTGTGGTTTCAGGGCACGTGGCTCTTTAGTTCCGGCACGTGGACCATTAACAAACTTAAGCTTTGTTCATTCCACGAAACGGAACGAAATCTGGAAAACCGGTAGCTTCGGGAGACCCACCAAATCGATAATTGGGAATCCTGGAGACTGAGCGGGAAGGAACGAAAGCTGCGCATGAGTGGGAGAGGGACCAGTGTAAAAGTGGATATTTATCGGAAGTGCAATAACAGAAAGGTATTTTAACCCTTGTTTGAAGGGAGCTAAGCCAATGTCGCGCAGGGGTCTCGGTTTCACTTTTTTTGGCCAAAAGTTTTTAAGACCTAAACATTAGACACAACTCGTTGTTTCACTCGCCAAAGAGCGCAACTCTATTACTCTGTTGCCAACTTTCTCCTCGCAAATCGCATATTAAGTGGGAGGATCTTGGGCATTCCTAACTAAAAATGTATCCAATTTTTCCTTAGATTTCATGCAAACATCAGAGAAATTTTGGACTTTAATTGCACAGTTACATTTTTGTAAAATAAATTAATCGTTTGAGGCAATTTAGTGACCTTGGGAAGTGGTTTCTTCATGCGGGAGACAACTTATTTTAGCACTTGCTTTAGAAATGCTCTCATGCTTTGGCTATTACCACTAGCTTTTCCAAATTTTGAAGTTTTTACGGAGGTAGAATTTTTTTCCGGGTGTTTTTCATTGAAATAATTTTCTCATTTTTTCTTGCAATGATGAATAATATTCTTTCGCGGTTTTCACCAGAGGGAGGACATCTTTGTGCTCCTTGTGATGGTCTGTGCGTCTGAGCTTTGAAACAAAAGAGGAAAAAAATAAGAGAGAAAAACACGCGAAGTGTCTATTGGTAAAACTTCGAGGCATTAATGAAGAATTCATGTCTTCGTACAACTGAATATAGTCCATGCACCATGCTTAGTTTTTTTTGTAATATAAACTACTTACGGGTATGTGTAAATCTGAGGAATCTATCTATGATGTCATCTAATCTACCGATTTCTTGAATCAAATTGATGGTTTCGAGGCATTTGTCTGAGAATAAAATTCCTCATATTATTCTGCTGTTTTTGGATAATTTATTTCTCACCTTTTCTGCTATGATGAAGAATTTTCTTTCGCGGTTTCCACCAGAGGGAGAAGAATTTTCCAATCCTTGTGATGGTTTATGCGTCTGAGCTATGGTAAAAGAAGAGAAAAAAAGAAAAGGAAAACAGCATTCTAACGTTCATTAGTTATATACTTTGAGGGGATACTTGCTTGTATTGAATTTTCTTTTCAAGAACTAATGTCGCGGTACACATCAATATCGTCGGTCTCTAAATCTGCATCCCTAGTTAATCTAACTGCGTCCAAGGTATTTTTCTATGATGCTACTAATCTACCGATTTCTTGAATCCCATTGATGGTTTTGAGGCATTTGTCTGAGAATAATATTCCTTGGAATTATCTTGTCTGTCCTTAATTGTGGCGATGGATGCAGATAAGGAATTTCTCGGTTGCGGTGTTGCAGAATCTCCAATTCTAATTTATGATTTTGAGAAGAAACTATTGGATAAATTTTCTGAAATTTTCCGTTTTCAACGTTGTAAATTCGTAAAGAAATTCGGTGAAAGTTTCAATGAATTAAATACATTTGTGTTTATCATAATGGATGAAACTTAAGCGGAGTCTTTGAGACACCGCAACCAGGAAATGCCATTTTTGCACCCAGCGTTTCAATCAACTTTATTCCTCAAAATCTTCTGCAATGAAAAAGCATTTCCTCCGGCAGTTTCCATCAGAGGATCACAAATTTTCCATTTCTTGAGATGATCTGTACGCCTGAGCTCCGACAAATGCTAGTTCTCTAAAGATAATATTGCAAAGAAACACTTACTCAAATCACGTTTTCTTTTTTAAAAAACCTATGTGATGATGTAACTCATGTCGCCCATGCCTGTTTTTTCGTTGCACAACTTATTGTATTCTCAAAGAGTAAAATGAACATGAGGAATCTTCGGGGCCATACATTAGTCAAAACCCCTCCGAAAATGTAAAATAGGAGCGGAAATGGGGGACACGACGATTAGGATGCGTTTTTTATTTATTTATTTATCTATTTATTTATTAGTTAAACTTTTCAATTTACCTTCTATGTACAAGAAATAAATGTATTTACATTATAAAATTATGGTCAACAATAATTCGGTTTTGATGATGTTGTTCCCAGGATAGGGGGCTAGAGGGACGGATAAGCACTATTCAGTGGCGGATCCAGCAATTTGGTAACACCAGGCTTCCTCCAATTAACCCATGGTTAAACATTAAACAATCGATTCTTGTCGTAGCACCTGGACCCTCCAAGGATCGATACATTCTCATTGGCGTAAATTGAGAAAACAATGTTGCCAACTTGCTGGATCCGCCAATGGCACTATATTCATATTTTTATAGAAAGATGCGCGGTTTTCAGCACTGAAAAAAAAAGTTCGGTAAATCCGAACTAGTTAGGATCACTGAAAATAAAAAGAATCTTGAATTTGCCACCAAGAAGTATTTCTTCTTAAATCAAGAAGTTTGCTGGTTAATATAAGTTACTTTTTAGCTTAACCCAAGCATTATTTCTCTTGTATCAAGAAAATGTCAGCTTAAAGCAAGATAAAAAAATTCTTGGCGGCAAATTCAAGAATAATCAGGCTTGATCCAAGCTACTTTTTTTCCAGTGTATAGAACCAGGTTTTATTCGGTACACACAATCGAATTATTCGGTTTGTTCAACCGAATTGTTCGGTTTGTGCGACCGAACCATAATAAATTCTTACAGTTCGGTTCAGTGGACCGAACAGTTCGGCTGAGCAGGCCGAATAATTCGGTCGGGTGTACCGAACAAAATCGTGGTTCCATATGATCCTGACTAGTTCGGATTTACCGAACCTTTTTTTTCGGTGAGATTTAAAAATCGATGACGTCTCTGGCTCCAAGGTCGCGTAGCTACTCTACTCCGGCTTTCACTGTATTTGAGTCCACGGTGCGGCAGTAGCCGAGCCAGGGGTCGTCGGAAGCCCACAACGAGTGTGTCTGCACACTTCTAAGTACTCCCGTCATCCTCTTTACTTCATAAACTCCAGTTTCGCACCCTTTCCCCCGCGCCGCGCCGCCCCGCGCGACCCTCCCCGTGCGTGGGTGAACAGGCTTACCTCTAATCTTGATCAATATTTTGAAACATTCCCCGCGCCGCGCCCCGGCCGAATAATCCGTTTTGTCTAGGAGATTGCTACAGTTTGCTCGATGGCACTCGAGAAGTGATTTCAAAAAGCGCATTTCCAGCGCCCCCTCGAAAGGAGAAATTAGATTGCCGCGACGCTCTTTTCTCGGCCTTTTCAGCCGGGTCCTTTCTCAAGGGCCCTTATATCGGCCGGCGAGACGTCGGCCGGAAACAGACGCGTTATTAAAAAGCTTTCGAACTATCGTTTTCGGGGGTATGAGTAGAGCCTTCATTTGGATCTTCCTCTATCTGGAAAAATGGGAAATAAGTCTCTTGGATCTAGAGTCCAGAATTTTGGAAAAAAATTGACAAGAAAGAAGACCCTCGATTTAATACAACACATGAAAAAAAAAGTCGCTTGGATTTAGAATTCAGACTCTTAACACATTGACAAGAAAAAATGCTCTTGATTCAATCAAATTTTTGCTTAAATCAAGAACTTAGCTTCTTAATGTAAGCCAAATTCCTTTTGATTTAAGCTAAAATCCGATTGAATCAAGAGTATTTTTTCTTGTCATTGTTTTCAAGGACTCTAGATCCAAGCGACTTTTTCTTCCAGTGAAGGAAAAAACAACTTTGCGCCGATCCGTAACATTTTCGGAAATATAGCGCCAACTAAAGGCAGTAGTACTGACTCCTACACTGCCGTGATAAGGAAAAACGCCGTATGGACATTCGAGAGTTGCCAAATTTTCCTTGATAAAACATGTATTTTTGACAGCATTCATGCATATTTCCTTAAAATTTTCAGATAGTTTAGATTAAATTGCGTACAAAATTGTCTGAAAGTTTTGGAAAATAATATTCACAATTTTCCCAGTAAATTCGCATTTTATCGAAGGGAATATGGCAACGTCTGAAGGGTCATACTGCGTTCTTCCTTAGCACGGCAGTACAGCTCTCAACTCTCCCAGTCTGGGCTCATCACTCGAAAACGTTCGACTTCGTCAGGACGGCTGGCTTTCAGGAACCCTCGACCGCGTCAGGTGGCGCGGTGATATTTGCACGTTAACCGAGCGGCCACGTCGCGTCGGGGGGGGGGGGGGGGTATGGGGGCACGGGTTGCGGAAATCGTGTGCAACAAATTCGAAGCACTTTAAGTGGATTAGTACACCGGTTTAATTTCTGAACCACGCGACCTGCAGAGTCCCCTCCCCCCCCGTCCCGAGCGTTACAAAACCCACGCCGCGTCTACGGGTACATACCCGCGGCGAACCGCAGTGCACATACCGTCGTCCCTCCGGCGCAAGGGCGTATCTCAGCTTCCTCGTGAGCCCTGATATCCATATAACTTCGTGCTTTCTAGGGCTCGTATGGAAGTAGAGATACGCTCTTACGTCAGAGGAGCGACGATACTACGCTGTTGCCGAGCTTGGAGTGGATTTTCTGCCGTTTACGGGCAAAACGCCGTAACTCCATTCGAGAATTTTCAACTTTTTCTCTTTTAAAATCCTCTGCTACGATATGACCTTTGATTATGTATCTCTCGTATTTTCAAAAATAATGCGTTAAACGATTCACATTGAGGAAAGCACAAGCACTGGAAAAAAAACACATTGGATCCAGTGGTCCAGACTCTTGAAAACATTGACAAGAAAAAATACTCTTGATTTAATCAGATTTAAGCTAAAATCAAAAGGAAATTCGCTCAAATTAAGAGGCTTGGTTCTTGGTTTAAGCTAGATTCTGATTGAATCAAGAGTACATTTTCTTGTCGATGTTTTTAAGAGTCTGGACTCTAGATCCAATGTGTTTTTTTTTCCAGTGCGAGGGTAATCTAATGTTCGGTTGCATATCATTAGCGCATACTTTTGAAATTTTTGAATAAGCGCACACATTATCGAAAATGTCGTTAGCGCACAGTTGTGTAGAGCCCAATATTTACTGGTCACGACTTGGCAACAAATCAACAGGAGGAGAAGTTGTAAGTTTTCATTGAATATACTTCAATCGAGAATAAAAATTGGTGTGTAATAAAAAATAAATCGTGGATGATCCAGGAGACTTTAACGAAGGAGTAGGAAAGTAAGCATAAATCACATAGACGTGGATGTCCAGATCCACTTGTTTTAGGGGATGGAGCAATAATCAGCCCGCTGAATAGCTGTTGATTTATGCTTATTTTCCTGCTCTTTCGTTAAAGTCTCTTCTATAGTCTTCTAAGTCGATAGTCATTCAAGATTATTGATTCAGAAAGACCAGGGGGTTCAGAAGATCTCAAGCTCCAGCAATAACACCCGTGGTCTAATTTTGTTTGAAATATTGATGGACAAAGGAAGTTTGATTATGTATATGATTAAGTATTGTTGTTGGATGACTGATTTGTGTTGTTGTATGACTGATTTGTGTTGTTGTGTTGGCAGAGGATCCGGACCACTGCAACGCTGCGGCGGCGGCGATGGCGCAGAGCAGCGCGCTGTTCGGGTGCTCGGCGGCCGGGCACAGCGGGATCAACCAGCTGGGCGGCGTCTACGTCAACGGGCGGCCGCTCCCCGACTCCACCAGGCAGAAGATCGTCGAGCTCGCCCACTCCGGGGCCCGCCCCTGCGACATCTCCCGCATCCTCCAGGTCTCCAATGGCTGTGTCTCCAAAATCCTCGGAAGGTAAGTCGCGCCGTCACCTCTCCCATCTCACACTGGAAAAAAAATCTCGGTGTATTTACTAAGAAAAGGGTGAAATTACCAAGAATACAGGCTTCTATTTGATCCCAGTTTTTTCTTGGTAACATTAACATTTATACAATTGATAATTTTACCGAGAAATCTCGGTGAAATTATTGAACTTTCTCCGTAATTTTACTAGACCTTGGTAAAAACGCCAATATTTTTATCGACTGTGGTAGAATTACCGAGATAAAATGGCAAAGTTACCGGGAATTGATTACCAATAAAAGTGGTATTCTTACCTGAAAAAAACAGTAAAAATACCGGTTTTTAGGTAAGATTACCAGTCTGTCTTGGTAAAATTACCAATAATTGGTAAAAAAAGTGAGATGGTAAAAGTACCAACGGACCGTGGTAAAAACGCCGAGAATTTTTTTCAGTGCACTGCAATTTGCGCTCTTAGTGCGAGTATCAATATTGGGAGAGTACGGACATGTCAAAATAAGGAGCTCTTATGGTCCAAAAGGGCAGCCAACCCTCCAACACACAACACTTTACTTGCCAATCTTTAGATTTGTATATCAAAGTATGATTGCCAAGAATATTCATGAACGAGCATTCTTTCGCAAAAAAGAGTAGATTTATGCCAAAACTAAGTCAAACGCGTGCTTTGTGATCAACGGGTCGCAATAACTGGAATAACTTTTGGGCCCTAAAAGGTGCATGACCTGACCTCAGAATTACCGACATGTCCGCACTCTCCCTATACATATAGGTACGCTGCTCAGTTTTTAACAATCAAGATGATCCAGATGCACCACCCACAATCATCACCTCCTGAATTCTCGCCCTGTTTCACGGTGATCCCCTTTTAATTTTGGGAGAACCCCAAATTCGTGTCTCTTAACCCAGAAGCACTCATAAAATTTCAATTTCTATCTCAATGTTTTTAAAAGTTACAAGGGTGTGCCAGGTTCTGGTGGTCTGGGACTTTTGGATCACCCTGTAAGTTAAATATCGCCGCAAACACGATGGTCACTGGTTTTCTCTGAAACGAATTCTTATCAACTCAGAAAAAGCTCTCACATTTAAGTCCATTTGGACGTATTTATGCTAAAAGGAACTAAGTGTATAAGGATTGCATGTAATATAGTTCCTTTTCGCATGAACACATCTATTTTTTAAAATATTAGAGGACAATTTTATTTGACCTCTATTTGCACTCTTCATTACTCAAACATGGAATAATACTAAAAATACTTATTTTAAAAGTTTACTTCAGGTTTGTGGTTTATTTTAGAGGAAGCCCAGGACACCATCGTTTTTTTCACATTTTTCACAGAAGGATAGCTATGGTTCGACATAAATCAACGTTTTATTTAGACATCTTTAAGTCATAAAGAACTATATCCATTCTGACATGAGCCCTGAAATCCATAAGAGCACATGCATGACACGGCTCATATGTCACAATGGATACAGTTCCTTTTGATATAAATGGTTCCATTTAAAATTATTTTCAATCATTCCTTTCCATCAACGCCCAGTGATGATGGCAAATAAGGTCAGCACTAATTAAGCTTAAGGACCTACGTTCAGGGTATTTATTGCCCTCCCTGGTCCTGGGAAGGTCTGAGACCCGCACCTGAATTCACACCTTCTAGCCGGAGGCTTCTCGAAGAGGGAAGGCAAGGGAACAAGAAATAGCGGTAAGTGGAAGCCTGTGCTTGCGACGCAGTAATGCTGAAGCTGCGCTTCTGCTCTATCGGTGGAAACTCTTGTGGTGTGCTGTTTTAGTGGGATTAGCTTGGCGTAATGTCTTACGTAACTCAATTCAGACTAGTCTAGTGCTGGCCTGCCCCTAAATTTCTGAGGGCTGCGGCTTTTAAACAGGAGATTCCCGCTGCATAAGGGTGGCAAAATTTCATGCGTGATATATTTCAGACATTTATGTCAGATATTAAAAAATACCGGCTCTTTTTTATATTTAGCAAAATTTAACAAGTGTTACTATTTAATATTTTTGTCTTTGAGTGCGAATTGCATACTCTAGCGCCTAGAAAATATGAAATATTTCACAGCCTCGTGAAATTTCATGAAATTTCAAGGTTTTTTTTCCCTACGAAATGTCGCCATCGTGTTTTACTTCGTTTTTATTTGCTTTCGGACCGATTTTGACAGGAATGCAAGATTGTGATGTTTTTTCTCCATTACACTCAAAGAGCAGCCCAATTTTGGACAGGGATTACACTGCCTTTTAACTTGTGTAAAATTAGTGGTTAACTTGTTTTTTGTCGTTCTTTCCGCAGGTATTATGAAACAGGGTCAATAAAGCCTCGTGCAATTGGCGGCTCAAAACCTAGGGTTGCAACCAACGGCGTAGTTTCCAAAATCGCCGAGTACAAAAGGGAATGTCCCTCTATTTTCGCCTGGGAAATCCGCGACCGGCTGCTTTCTGAAGGTGTCTGCACCAACGACAACATTCCTAGCGTAAGTACTCTTTCAAAATATTCCCTTTTTTTGTAACTCAACACCTCGTGACAATCAACGTTACAGTTGTATGGAAAATATGCACAATAGTTGTTATAACTTTTCCCTTATCGAACTACATTGTTAGATTCTTAGAACAGGAGTCTCTGAATTAGGTACGTTGTCGCTTCAATATTAGCTTGTGAAAAATCTAGGAGATTCACGCTCGTAACAACATGTGTACCGCTGTGCTAAGGGAAACGCCGTAAGTACATTTGAATGTTTCCAAATTATCCCCTGTAAAAACATATTTCGGAAGAAAGTTATGAATATTATTCCCTCAGATTTTAAGATATTTTAGATTAAACTGAAAACAAAATGTTCTGGAAATTGGAAGAAAACTATTTATAAGTTTCCCATAATCAATTTGTATTATATGGAAGGAAAGTTAGCGCCTGAAGGTTCATTCGGCATCTGCTCTTATCACGGCAGTATAAAGCAGTTCCAATTTGTGAGAAATGCTAAAACGGTGACGTCACGAAACCGTCTCAAAACGTAAGCGTATGACATTACATCGTATCACAGCGTTTAAAGTCAAGACAAGAGGCATTGACTTTCCAAAATTGTCAGTTCCAATTTGCGAGAAATTCTAAAACGGTGACGTCCCGAAACCGTCTTTGAACGTAGGTGTATGACGTCAAATTGTATCACAGCGTATAAGTTCAAGACAAAAGACAGTGACTTTCCGATTTGCCAGAAAGTCTGAAACGGTGACGTCACGAAACCGTCTCAAAACGTAGGTGTATGGCGTCACATTTTATCAAAGTGTATGAAGTCAAGACAAGAGACATTGATTTCCCAATTGTCTGTTTCAATTTGCCGGCAATGCTAAAACGGACACGTCACGAAACCGTCTCAAAACGTTGGTGTATGACGTCACATTGTATCAAAGCGTATGAAGTCACGACAACAGACATTGACTTCCCAATTGTCAGTTTCAATTTGCGAAAGATGCTAGAACGGTGACGTCACGAAACCGTCTCAAAACGTAGGCTGTATGACGTCACATTTTATCAAAGTGTATGATGAAGACAAGAGACATTGATTTCCCAATTGTCTATTTCAATTTGCTGGCAATGATAAAACGGTGACGTCAGGAAAACGTAGGCGCATGACGTCACGTCGTATCCCAGCGTATAAGGTCAAGACAAGAGACAGTGACTTTCCCGGGCGAATCTGTGCCAGCGGCTTGGGACGCGGCGGACGGCGGGCCGAAAGGTCAGAGGCATGCGAGCCCGCGGAAAAGCTCAAGGGCTCAAACGTGGACGCAGTGACCCACGACGCCGCGGGCGGGGGGCGGGGGATGTTTCAAGCGCAAGGTGAACGGAGCTCGGACGTGATGTAATCCGCGTGACGTCATTGCGTCGCGTCACGTCTTAGCGAGCGGCGTTAATTCGCGTCGCGGTGCGTGCTGTCGGCGGGCGAGCGAGCGGGTCCCCGCCCGCGCTCCGCGGGGGAAGCCTTTGAAGGGCTGTTTAGCTATGCTGTTTGCCCCCGCTTTCATCCTTGGCTGCCCCGCTGCATAGCTTCTTGTTTCCGCCAACCGGGGCTGTTGCCGGGTTGACGGTCGGGTCGGTGACTGTCTAGCCGTGTACTCTGTCGTGCAACGCAAAAACACCGTAAACGCCATTTTACTTTTTTGGAAACGACGTATCATGGCAGAAAAACTTGTGTACCTTGGGACAATATTTTTACAGAATTTTTTTGCAAATACTACACTGGAAAAAAAAAACACATTGGATCTAGAGTCCAGACTCTTAAAAACATATACAAGAATAAATGCTCTTGATTTAATCGGATTTTTGCTTAAATCGAGAACCAAGCCTCTTAATTTGAGCGGATTTCCTTTTGATTTAAGCGAAAATGTGATTGAATCAAGAGTATTTTTTCTTGTCGATGTTTTTAAGAGTCTGGATTCCAGATCCAGTGTGTTTTTTCTTCCAGTGTATCAAGAACCTAACCTGAAAATTTCAGGTGCATCGGTAAAACAGTTTTTATGTTATAAAGTGTTAAGTCCCCCAAGAAGAGGGAATATCTCGATGGATTTACGGCGTTTTTGCTCAGCATGGCAGTACTGCCATGCCAAGGAAGAACGCCGTATGAACATTCGAGAGTTGCCAAATTTCACTTCATAAAACACGTATTTTTGACGATATTCATACATTTTGGACCTTGAAATCTTCAGAGATTTAAAATTAAATTGCGTTAGAAATGGTCTGAAAATTTTGGAAAAAAATATTCACTATTTTCCCAATAAATTCGGTTTTTTTTCGAAGGAAGCTTGACAACGTCTGAAGGCTCATACGACGTTCTTCCTTAGCACGGCAGTGTAGCGGGGACAATTTTGATCACATTTTGTACTTCGGAATTACAATTTAAATAAAAACACTTATGCGCATCGTGAAATTCTAATGGCGTATAAGTTGTCTTTAAACTAAGAAAGGAATAATTGTAGTTCCGAATTACAAAATGTAGTCCAATATTGATATCGATTTGTCCAGGCGCTTAAATAAAAGGTTTACGGCTACCCCAAGTACCACAGAGCAACGAGGATATTGAAATATTTTTGCGATCCAATGCGATAAAATTGCAATAGTTTTACATTATTTTGCCCAGTAAATGCTGATTCACGATTAATAAAATTAGTTTCGTGTGGCAGTAAGGTAGGCAATTCGCAATGCAAAAAAAAAATGAAACTAATTTCAATAAGGAATGTCCCTTCAATCGGTGAATAGACAACATGCACAACATTCCGGCACAAAAGCACCATTGATTGCATTGGGAATTTCATTTTGACGGTGAATTTTGAAATGTCCATAAACCGTCATTGCGGACGAAGGAACGTAACTTATTTCAAGATTAAAATTACTCGAACAATTCAATTTTTCACAACATTGTACAAAAACGAGCATCTAAGTTTGCGACGCTGCAGAGCTCCTGTCATAATTCATTTTCTAAATGGATAAGCACTGATCTCAACATCATTCCTTGAAGACTTCAAGAATATTCCCTGAGAATATCATACAACATTGATGGTTCGTTATTCATTGCTAAAACAAGAATCGCATAAAATCTTTTAAAAAAAATTCTCTTTAAAATTGTTCCGGTTTCTTAAAAGCGCCTTGAAAGGGAAATAACGTGTGATTTAAACCCAACAATGTTTTCCAACTTGCACATTTTACAATTCCTCGACGTTTTTTCAAAGTCCAAACCAAAGAGTCAGTGCTTTTAGGGTGCGGTGTTCACTAGACTCGTTGACCCGTGAAATAGTCATCAACAAAAGACCTTAACCAAGTGCGCAAACAAATTACATCGATGCTTGAAATCGCGTGGCAGATCGAAACGCGGAAACCGAACAACCATCCATCATACACTCCATGAAAGTCCGTTCAACGCGCCGCACGAACGGTTACCTCAGAAGCTGTATTTATGCTAAAAGGAACTATGTGCATGGGGTTTGCGTGTAACATAGTTCCTTTTCGCATAAACACGTCCATATTACGCACGAGACCCCATAAATATGCAAGCGAGGGAGAGAGCAAGAGAGAGGGGGGGGGGGGGAGAGAGAGAGAATTAAATAAAATTGCAGGAAATAATGAGGAATGATGAAGTGCGGCGTAGCGCCGAATCGTAACAAAGGCGTCTAGTGGTTGACTTGAGAACTCGTTGCGGCCGAAATCGCTGTGCAGGCCTGCACGTGAGTCGTGAGTGAAATACTTAATTAAAGCAGCTCGATTTCCTGGAGAGCGCTCTCACCGCCAGAGCGCGCTGCCGGCACAATGCGTTTTCACCGCGTGGATAATTAATAGAGTCCACATGAGCCTGTATTTCGAGAGGTATTTATTTCCAGATTGAATGGGATTAAAGGAGGCGCGCGGTGGGGGGCAATCTGTCCCCGCCCCTCCCCCCGCCTACCAACCCGGAAGAAAGTTGAAGAAGGCGCGAGCGTGACCCTCGACGCTCATTGGTCGCTCCGCCGCGCGAGCCGGTTCCATTCAAACATAACCTCTTCAATTAACTCCCCCCGGGGCTTGTTTTTGTTGTCGAAACCTCTGTTGACAAATTATTATTTGTGTTTGTTTTTATGCGGACGTGATGGGAAGGGGCTTGTGGTTGAGACTTTTTTGTTCTCGGGGGTGTTTTGTGCGTCAGGGTTGTGTCGAATGAGCGCTTTCGTGAGAGTCGTTGGTTCTTTTCTCCTTCGAATGGATTAGAGGTTTGATGCCTGGTCAAAATTTCACGGAGGAGATTTTTACCCCAGTCGTTTCTGTTGAAAATATATTTAAGTAGCTCGAAATTTTTAAAAGTCATCTCTAAAAAGTCTGTTAAAGTCAATGTTTCAGGAAACTCCTATTGGGTATATCTTGGAGCAAAATAAAGCACGACTGATATTTAAGTTAAAAGAGAGTTTAAGAGACTTTCTAAAGATCTGCCTCTTTTTTTAAAAAAAAAAAAAAAAAAAACAAAAAAAAAAAACAAAACAAAGGCAAAAATGTCATTTCCTGATTCTTCTAGTTTTAGTTTATATCACAATAATTGCACACAGTGAGGATATTAATATAGCCCTACTTCAATTTAAATGCATTTCCAAACGGTTTATGCACAGTTCTGCCGTGTAAGGAAAAATGCCGTATGAACCTTCAAGAGGTAAAAACCCCTCAAGGTAAAATGTTTAATTTTGAAGAAAACTATGGATATTTTTCCTTGAAATTTTCAGGACATTCAGGTGAAATTGCGAACAAAATTATTTGTAAAATTGAAGGGAAAACGTTTACAGTATTTCCCAAAAATGTATTAAAGGAAATTTGGCAACGCCTGAAGGCTCATACGGCGTTTTTCCTGAGCACGGCAGAGTTTTTTTCGAGTTAAATCGATACTCTGGCTCGGCCTCTCCTTGCACACGGCGCTTTGATGCAACTATTTGTGTCCAACGGCTGTCCGTGTTGCATACCCGAAAAAATGAAGGAATTTTCCGCTTCCAGTTTGCGCATCAAGAAATTACGTTGACTAGTTCTCTAGCGAAAAAAAATAACATATGACAGGAAGCATACAACTTCGCAAAAGGAGATATAAGGACCTTTCCGACCAAACAGTATATACCCGTGTCAACGCCGCTAAAATTGTACAACTCTTCCATTATTTACAAGTATCAAAAATCATCCATATTGTAAGTTTCTCTGCCGAAATATTCAGAATAATAAAAAGAAAGTTTGAGCCAAATTTCCAAACAGGGCATACAGATTTCTACCAACTGAACAGTTGAATTTATGCACAATCTTATCAACTTCGACATGGCTATATTATATTGATGGTAAAACTGTAGAAACGCGTAGCTCGGATTAAACGAATTGATCAGTGCTGAGTGATGCCGATGATCGGTGATGTCAGGAGCCAATCAGAGCTCAGATTTTTTTCTTAAATGAAATTAAGAAGAAAATAAGAAAACACGAAACACTAAAACACAGAAATTGCGAAAACACCAGACTTGAATTGACAAAACACAACAAGAGATAGAGATGACAGAACAAAAATTTTGGTGAGAGATGAAGTTTCTGACATCGATTGCATCAATTCAAAAATCGAATTCAAGTCCCGAGGTGAATTCGAAATTTCAAATTGATGGATTTCAACGGTCTATGGTGAGACCAACGAAGAAGTCGAATATCATTGAAAAAATCGAATATCATTCAACGGTGAATGATATTCGATCGCGAAAATTCGCTTATTGTGGTGTTGTGAACTTCCTGTCATACTTTATTATCTACATGAAAACCTATTTAGCATTATTCTTTGAACATGTCAGTGATTTTTTTCTCTATTTATGAAAAATATTCTGTGAAAACTTCAAGCCATGATGTCGGTTTGGTCTCCTTTCAACAAATAAGATAATAGCGGTGATTTCGCAACACCGCAACCGAGATACGCATTTTTGCAGTTCCACCGTCGATATGCTGTTTGGTCGGAAAAGTCCCTTTATACGGTACCGCACATCGATATTGTCTGTGGGTGCGCGGGTAAAAAACGCCCTCTCTCCTCGAAACCAATCAAAAACAAGTAATTCCCGACCTCATCGAGACCGCTCCCGATTCTTCCCGAGCTTTATCTCGCGCTCGTTGCTTCAATTCCAGGATCCATCGGGGGTTGCTGCAAGTGAAAGCTTCCTTACATCAACAGCCCCGGCCGCGGGCGTGGGGGCCAACAAAGGGCCGCAGATAAAGGCTAAAGGGATGGCCGCCCTGGCGCGGCGGCAGATGGGAGACGCGCCGCGCAAAAAAAAAAAAAAAGAAAAAAAAAAACCATTCAGGTACCAGGGCGGTGGGGCCACGGGCCCTTTCATCCGTCAACCACCAGCCGACCACTCCTGGCCGGGCCCTCGAAAGGCCCTCCCCGGACCGGACCCTATCATGGCCCTTGTTTACATTTTAAACCGATCCTTTCAATGACATTAAGGAATTAGGGGAAGCACCGTTGCGCCGGTTGTAACTGATACTGAAAAAGAACCGGGGAATAATCCTAATCGTGTCATCGTTGTTGCAACCCCCTCCCCCTTGAGGGGGTCGCGGAGTGCGGGACTGAGGGATGCTGTTAACGACCGCTTGTTTTGACATCTTCATCCGAGATAGCTTGCATGTAATTGGGATGTAATTCGAAATTGAACTACTGCTGCATTTCCTTCTTCATTTATTTTTTGGTTCTTGGTTTCCGGCAACCTTGAAAGTAACAGTTATGATAACAAAATTTCAAGGCTCAGCTCCTTAAGATGATTCAATAGACGCCATATTTTGTGTCAGAACGGCATGCGATATATCGCATCATTGGTTCCATATTTTTAGCTACTCGTCATTTTTCTCCAATCTCGAGATCGCAATTCTGTTGTCAGGAGACTAAAGCACTCACTTACCAATTCAAACAAAGAAATTCAACGTAATAAAGGCGTGGTTTTTCTGGAGCGAAAATATCGCATTCGAGTGCAGTTTCGAAATCAGTATCGAATGCGATGTTTTCACTCTAAAAAAACCACGCTTTTATTACGTTGAATTTCTTTGTTAAAATTGGTAAGTGAGTGCTTTAGTCTCCTGACATCAGAATTGCGATCTCAAAATTGGAGAAAAATGACGAGTAGCTGAAAGATGGAACCAATTGATGCGATATATCGCATGCCGTTCTGACACAAAATATGGCGTCCATCGAATCACCTAGTATTTACTATATACCGAATATTTTACTAGAGAAAACGTCTTAAGCAAAGATACGTAGTTTTGCTGTTTGGCCGTCGACGTTATTATTTTTTGAAGTGTGGGACGTTTCCGCTTCCACAATCTCACGATCCGAGCAATGTTTGTGTTTCCTCATTTTGACTCTGCAGCATCACCTCATCTTCTTCGCCGTGCTGAGGAAAAACGCCGTATGATCAATCGAGAGTTGCCAAGTTTCTTCCAATATAATGTCCATATTAAGGGAGTTGTATATTTTCTCTCGCTGCAAGACGCTGTTGAACTAAACGTGGAGTGTAACCTAGAAAACACACATATGTACAAGAAACGTCTTGTCATCATAGAGTAAAATATAGGGGTCATTAGTGAAGGGGTACTTTGAACCCAAAGATTTTTCTAGAACTGCGACGACAAAAAATTTGAACGATCCTTGAAAGAGTCATTAAATAAAAGTACGTTGCAGAGTTTTAAAACGCAAAGATAATAATTCCTGAAAGACAAGCGTACAGGCATTACATAAAGTGGACAAAATAGGAGAAAAAAGGTAGAAATGGTACATGAATAAAATTGAGATACTAGATATCGCTTCCCGCCACGAAAAATGGCGCCGATTCCCATGGAGCAGTGCGGGCCTTTATCAATGGCATACCCGATGCAAAACGACGGGAAAGAGCGTACACTAACGTGGTGAACGCTCAATTGGCATGCAAATTCTCCATTGTTACATTAGCAATCCATTTTTTCCGTGTTCCTTAGAAATTCGTATTTTATCATGAAAATTCAACAACGTCTGAAAGCTCATACGGCGTTCCTTCCCAGCAAGACGGTACCCGATTCGATCCAAGCACTCGCCTCTGTATTCCAGCACCTCCCAATCCGAGTCCGCCTCATTAGTATTACAGAGGCGTAGGCGTTTCATGCGGTTCAATCTACAGTCGCAACGCCGAGCCGGGTCTCGAAACTTATCCCCCGTCCAACAATAGAGGGAAAAGAACCCCCCACCCCTCACTCCCCTCTATCAGCACGGATTCGAAGGGTCGGGAATACGACCGTATTTGTATTTCCATCCCGGGCCGAGCGAGACCGAGGGAAAAATAAACGAACGGTCAAGATAGTAATTGAAAGGGGGTTGCAACGGGGGGGAGGGTGGGGGCTCATCAAAATGAAAATCAGAATGTATCGATGTATTGTTTCGGGCGGCGCGCCCCTCGAATCCCTCGATTTTCATATTTCTATGGCGAGTCGCTTCTCGGTCGCGGTACGAGCCTTGAGTAAACGACCGCGCGAGCTGGGAAACCGGGAGGGGGTGGAAAACGGGGGTGGCTCCAGCCAATCCGCCATGTTTGTTTCTCCGCCGCCGGAATACCATCACACGAGCGAGGGTCGCTCCCCCCTTCCGTCCTGGCGCCCGCGTCCCTATCCTAATAATATCTGCTGCGGAATCTAAAATAATAACTACCTATGAAGTAACTCCCTCGCAATTCCTATCTCTTTATCGCTCCTCCCCCGCCCCCGGCCGCGCGCCCCGTGAGGGGAAGCCTCCCTCCTAATTCCCGTTCTGCTTCGTCCGTGCCGCGGCGTTGCCGGATTTCCGACTCGGGGCCCGCCTATCGATCCTCTTTCAATGGTCCGCCAGGTTAGAATACCTTTATAGACAGAGTATGGCCATTTCTGTGCCGGTTTTTCATTGGTCGCGTGAAAAAAGGCTAGTACATGTTCTTACGGCCGTAAATAAACAAACAAGATGGCTGTTATCAGCAAGCAAGTTTGAGATTATGCTTATCTTACATCCTCCTGTGATAAAGGCGAAAGGTGATTGAACAGTGTCTCCATGTGTTTTTTATGTGTTATTCGTAGATATTCTAATTTAAATTGTTACTGCCGTGTAATCGAAATTTTTGTCAAATTTTAGCTTCCTATCAATGTCACGGTGAGCCGCCATCTTGTTTGTTTATTTACGGCCGTAAGAGATTCATGAAGCCTAAAAACTTTTTTCAAAAACTACTTTTTTTTAGGGAGGTCTATTTGGTTTACGTTGTTACGAAGGGAGATTTAAGAAGATCTTTGAAAAAACTTCGTCAAGAAAGACAATTTTTAAAAGTCGTAACTTCGTAGTGACGCTATGGAAATGGATCCTTCCGAGGGATCACAGTGGTTTGCCACGGTGAAAAATTAAAAAAACCTGGAAGGGTTTTTAGTTAAAGAACGAAACAATGGCCTTTCTTCGATCGTCGTCCAGCCCCTCGGCGTTACAGAGTCAATTTCCGCGTTCCGCGTCCCATGTTCCGCGGTCGGAGATCGGAATTAAAAAGGGAACCACCCCGCAACGGTCACTCTCGTTCCCGTCGTAGCGTCGGGCCTCCGGCCGGAATGCAAATCGTGATGGGTTCCGAGCACCCCTCCCCCCTCCCTTCCTAAATTCGTCCATTCGCCGAGTGAGACTGGAGATGGAAGGATTTTTCCTCTGGCTTAGTGCCCTTTTCATGGAAGGGAGAATAAGTTTTCCATTTCGTTCATAATAAAGGTTTCATGGCCGTATTAAAATGTGATAGACGATATGTATTTCGTCGGTTAAAGTGCCAAACCACGTGTTTTCATTCAAAATTTTCGCTCCTGGTTTAATTTTTTGAAGCAAAATAAGTCAACTTTGCAGCGTGGAATTCTTACAGAATATTCTGCTAATAGATAGGAAAAATCAAGAAAGTCTCCAAGGAATTACGTTGATTAATTTTCCGAGGGGAATTGAAGAATATGACGGGATGTCTGTAACGTCGCAAACGAATTTTGAGCAAACATTCCAATTCTTAGGAGGATAATATTTGCAGTTGGATTAAATTTATTGACAATGTAGAGAAGGAGTTTCTTTTTTTCAATCTTAAATTTTGATATATCTATGCTCCCGGCATGAATCGGGTGCAGCCAATGATCAAAAAGATTTTCGTGTGGCCTCACCGGATTTTAAAATTGATCAATCACCGTCAAATATTTTTTGTGCTCAATAAAACTTAAGGCATACTTGGGAATATTTTTCTAGCAATTTTGTAGATAATTTTACTCGCAATCTATTTACTCATTTATTTATTTTTATAGTTGTAAAAAGTTATACAGGGCCACTAGGGCCCCATCAAAATATATCTTATTGACGTAATTTATTGCTCAATGCAAAAATATGGGTCTGGATCCATACGAGCATACAAACTAACTAACATACAATTTTTTTAAAAAAAAAAAAAAAAAAAGTACACCTCACAATTAGCAATTTGAGCAATTGGACGTAGTTCTGCCGAACGGAACTATGTGCATTATGACGTGAGCTCTGTTATGCACATATTCTAATGGATCTCAGGGCTCATGTCTTAATGCACATAGTTCCGTTTGGCAGAAATACGTCTAATTAACAATTAAATTTTATTATTAAATAAACAAAAACAATATTCAGAAGTATCAAATAATTTCAATTGAAAATGTTGAAAAATCTCTGGTTTTTCATCAATAAATCAATATTTCATCTGAAACAATCAGCAAAATTTCAGTGCTCATAAGGCGTTTTCCTTACCAAAGCAGAGAGTGTAGGTCACGATCTGTACCCTCCAACCTCCCTCAAGTTTGGCGTTTCAAGCAGCATGGCGACACACGAAAATCTCCGGAGTCTGAAAAGCATCTCTCGAGACTCAGTCAATGTTCGAGTGGACTCCCGCCGCTCCGATTGGACCCGAAATTAAAAGAGGCAACTCAAAGGGATAGCTGCGGATAGGTACGGGCCAGAAAAAAATAGATTAGATCTAGACTCTAGTTATTATACCTCGGCACTCGAGAGCCGGGGCGCGCGGATCGGGGAAATAAACGAAATAAGAAAACGCCATCTCGAGGAGAAAATAATGAGAATATTTACCATTATTCCGGGACAATAGACGCGCGGAGCGAGGGACCGCATGTGCGCTGTCCCAACATTTTTTAAATCCTCCGTCGAAAAAATTCCTGGCCACTCGTATAAAAATACATGTGTAGTTTTTTCCCCATTGTGTTTTATTTATACCCGTCGAGCCAGAGTGCAGCACCGTCGATTAGCGTTTCCATTATTGAAACTTTTAATGGATGGGTCGTTCTCGTTAGCTTAGTCCTTGATCTGATTCGAGTGCCGAGTCGGAACCGCGTAAGTCCAAGTGAGTCTGTGGGGATGTATGCGGTTTTTGCTGAGCGTGGTGGAACGATGGGTCGTGGTTCGCGGAGGAAGAATAGGATTAGCGAGATTGATTTCGCTCAGACTCTGACTTGCTGGCGAATCTTGGATTATGCTTTCTCCGCGATGATTTGGAATTATTTTCGGGAGCGTTTTTGCAGTAATTGCTAAAATACGCGCTGTGAAATAGATTTGCAGATTGTTTTTATCGTTCTTTTACTTTTAAAATATTAGGGCTCATTTCAGAGACAACGTATGTGCCATTTGTTTCCGTATGCGAATGGGTGATTTTACTGATAAGCCAGGAATAATAGCTGTTCTAGGTAGAATATTTCATGCTCTTTTGGTGGTTTTCTTGTTTTTTTCTTTCGTAGGATTAACCGTTGAGGAGATATTTGCACAAGATCGTGGGTTTTCTCAATATTAAAAAATTCAAAATAGCGGCGCCCTTGAGCACCAGACAATTTTCCTGAAGTTAATATGGGCATTTTCGGACTTCTTTAGCACCTAAGAATCGATCATGCTCTTTTGGTGTTTTTTTTTTTGTTTTTGTTTTTTTCGTAGGATTAACCGTTGAGGAGATATTTGCACAAGATCGTGGGTTTCCTCAATATTGGAAAATTCAAAATGGCCGCGCCCTGAGTACCAGACAATTTTCCTGAAGTTAGTATGGGCATTTTCAGACAAACCAGAATCTGAATTTTTTTATCCAGTGTAACCGATCAATAACGCCTTGCCACCCCAGATAAGACATACATTTTTACAATATTGGGCAAATATTGTCAGTATTGTCGCAATATTTACACAATACTGACAATACTTTGATAATATTTTAATCAAAATTATTTTTTTAAAACAAATTTAAAGAATCTTTATTTAGTATTTTTAAAAATAATATGTTTACCCAAAATATTATAAAAATATTTTCACAATATTGGCACAGTATTTCAGAGTATTGGCACAGTATTCATGCCAAGAGGAAATATGGTGTACAGTTTTAACATTGGTTCAATATTTAACCAATATTGGCCCAATTTTTGCATAAATATCAAAACAATATTGTTTAAATATTGGCTAAATATTTCTGTCCTATCTGGGACTGGATCAATGCGCCTTTCGCGCCGCGGAAAAACACTCAAAGAATTAAAAGCGTGAAAAGTTACCAAGTCCCCGACGCGCCGGGCGAGCGGTTTACACAACCTGCCAGGCGCCGAGGGGGGATGGGGGTTGGGGGTTGGGAGGGGGTGGTGAGAAGGGGGTAGGTGGCAACTGACGCGCGGATTTATGAATCGGTAGCGAAGACCGGAGAGCCAAGAGCGTGTAAATTGGTTAAAGTTGCGGAAAGTGTTCGGTGCAATTTCCCGGAAAAATCCGTCCAATTTGAAATAAATTCACCCCGCTCGTTCGCCCCCGTGACGTCACGATGACGTGACGTACAGTTGACCAAGAACGGAAGACGAGGAAAGAATGAGGGTGATTTGAACTGCCGTGCTAAGGAAGAACGCCGTATGAACATTCGAGAGTGACCATTTCCTCCGATAAAATGTTTATTTTTGAGGAAAATTATGAATATCTTTCCCTGAAATTTTGAGACACTTTGGATCAGATTACAAACAAAATTGTCTAAGAAATGGATAGAAAAAATTCAACAAATTTCCTGCAAAATTAGTGATTTGCTAGAGGAAATTTGGCACCGCCTGAAGGATCATACGACACGGCGTTTTTCCTCAGCACGGCAGTGAAAGAGGGTAGAAGAGAGGAGGGTAAGGAGGAAGATAAAGAGAGAGGGTGGAATTGAACTGAAAAAGGATCTAACTAAGCCAAATTTTGAATGAAATTGTCGTTTCCCAACAAAAAACAGTGACTACTTTAAGGGTTGCTTTAATTTCACTCTCCTCATTCAATAGATTTTTTCTATAAAAGCGCAAAACTTTCGGATTTTGACTTAAGGTTGATTCGGGAGTGACAGGCTTAATATCCGGTTTTGAATGGCTTAAATGAGCATTTTTTAAATATAAACGTATCTTTAAGCCTAAACACATCAAAGAACAGCTTTTCCGTTTTCTTGAATTTTAGCTCAAGTCCTTAAATAAAAAATTTGTTCGATTTTAAATTTACCAACAAACAGCTGAGTGCTTCTAACCATAAATTTCTCAGATTTTATCTCAGGTTACCTTAAAAAATCAGCACACTTCTTGACAGTAATTGCAAAATATCATTTTTGTTAAAAATTAAATAGTCTTACGCAATTTTGCAACCGTTGAATAGAGGTACTTTCCTGCGTCTAATGAAGGACAACATTACAGTCAGGATTAATTTTGAGCTTAATCAGATAGCCGCATATTTTCTCCCATGACAAAGATTTAAAATCGAACAAAAGTGTTTTTAATGTCATAATAGGCGTTGGACTTTATTTGCTTTACTCTTTTTCATGGAAAAAACACCAGCTAAGACAAAAATGAAAATTTATATGAGGCGCAAGGGCAAATAGATTCAATTAAATTTTACAGAGAGCCGTGCTAGTCCACATTCCTAACAAGCCGCTTGTCCCTAAAAAAAAGATTACCCTCCGGTAAAATATTTTCGCTTCAGAAAAAAGGTTTATCCCAAGTTCGTTCAAGTTCTGCCCACTGTGTGAGGGCTGTGAGCGCAGCCCGTACATTTTCGCAACTTGATGAATTTTTACGGTTTCGCCGCACGCCCCTTCCTCTAGCGTCGAGTTTAAGAGCTATTTCCGCCCTTTGAAAGCTAACAATGTTCCTTCCCGGAAAAGCATCTTAACTCATTACAAACGCAGTAAAGGACACTCGTGCATGGCCAAGACGGGTTTACCGACATGGATCAGTTCCCGAAACTCCAAATGAACCTCCGGTCTCCAAGAAATTGAAAATGAATGTGACTTCCGGAAAATTCTAAATTAAAATGAATTCTAGGAATTGCAAGAAAGTTAGGTGATATTTACGACCATTACTTTTCCATAGATAAATTCCAGGATTTGAAATAGTATGTCTCACAGTAAGTCATCAGGTTGAATCTCACGCTGCAACTAAAGCTGAATAAACACACAAATTTATTTATTGGAATATTTGCTTCGATAAAAATATAAATTTATTGCTTTTGAGCTAGTAATTAAAAAATCTTAGAATAATTTCTGCAGGAAAATAATTTTATTTTAGAATAATTTTGGCGGGAAATTTTTCTTTGAAACATCGTTTTGTTATTCAATTAAAATAATTATTCTAACATTAAGCGACAACGGGCAATTTCAACGATTTTGCTGGCCGCGAAGCGGCCATTGGGGGCCCGCAGCGCCCCGGGGGTCGGGCCGCGTAGCAGTACAGGGGGCTTAACCCCCTAGTTGTAAATAAAATTGTCTGGAAAATTCGATGAATAATATTCACGAAGGAAATGTGACAACGTCTGAAGGCTTTTACGGCGTTCTTCTTCAGCCTGGTAGTATGTGGTTGGAGGGATGGAGGGAGTGCAATGATTGCGACTCCCTGCAAAGATGGCAAAACACGGTGAATAGACCCAACGCATAATCGAGGGCGCCCCCCAGGGCTAGATGCTCCCTTCGCCACTCACCTTGCGTCGAGTTTGTGGTAATGACCCTCTTATTTTGATTCCGTTTTTGAACACGTATCACACTCCCTGTCAAGGACTTGCCTCATTCTTGATGACGCATCCATGATTCGCCCTTATTCTCATTAGCTGTAGCTTTAAAAATTATCGTTTTTTTTTTAGAGAGAGAGGGGGGGGGGGAGGCCACGCAGCGATGCAATAGAGAAAAAGAATGATTGAACCACGTTTAGCAGAAAGAAACGAGGCCACATCAGTTATTGCCAAAAACCGGGCAATTTAATTTTTTACAAGAGAACATTAATTTGTGCGGATTCCTTTGAAAAAAGTTGGAAATTAAGTTCCTTACTACACTGAAAAAAAATTTACGGACAATATAGACGTACCGTCCGCTCAAGGCTGAGAAGCCAAAGTTCCGGGTGTTGGAGCCGTAGCTTCAACTTCTTCCAGTGTTACACCCGCAACTTTCGGCCTCTGAGCCCGGAGCGCGGACGATATGTCAGTATAGCCCGTAATTACGACTTCCGGGGCCGGGTTTTTTTTTTTTTTTTTTTTTAGTGTAAGCAGAAAAGTCGTTAAAATTTGCACAAAAATCCGCACAACCGTTTTCACGTAGACAATTAACTTACCGTGTTGTTTTTGGGAATAGCTGATATGGTCTGTCATCTTTCTGCTTAACACTGTCCAACTGAATTTACGTTCTTTCGCACGGAGAACGACGATTGGCCGATCCCGGCCCGCCACTCACGCCTTGCCCCGCAACAACCGTTTTCCGAGCTACAAAGCTCTGAGTCACGACGGAGAACTTTTTTTCGCAGGAGTCGCTGTCAATCAAGCACGAAAGTCGTGAGGGCACTCAGCGCTGCGGAGGGGGGAGAGGGGAGAGGGGAAGGGAAAGAGTTTATTAGCGGGGCCGATCGCCCGCTCTCGCGGGGACTTGGGACAGGGATCCGGAGACGCCACGGAAGGGGGAGGGGGGTGGAAAAAGGGACGACGTCGTAGGATTTGGAAGCCGCTGTGGGTTTTACGTCACTCGTTCACATTTGACGTTGCCGGATTGGAACTTATTTGGACATAATAATGCAATAAGTATAGCTATGTGCTGATGAATAGGACGTGTATCTATCAAACGGAACTATGTGCATTAAGACATGAGCCCTGAGACCCATAATAATACACGCATAACGCGGCTCACGTCATAATGCACTTAGTTCCGTTCGATAGAAATACGTCCAATTAAATGATAGGGGACTATATACATAGGGTACTTGTGCGTCTGAAGATTCAGTTTGTTTTGATTCACTCCAAATTACACCCTTCCAGTGTAAATGTCGTAGGCAAATACTCAAATCAGGTATTTTATTAAATGATGTGGCAGAACGTCAGTTTTTCGGAGTTCACGGGGTTTTTTTCTTGTTTCCACAAAAATCCGTCGAATTTTCAATATTTTGAATGTAAAAATTCATCAAAATATAAAGTATCATTGTATTTCCCGTTCAAAAATGCTCCTCATATTTCGTCAACCATTCAAATTGTGGAAACTCTTTATATTATGAAATGCTGCACATTTTGTGATGAATGTGCCTTTAAGGCCTAGAAAAACTTATGTGTCATTTTATGAAGCAAATTTTTACAGAGAATTCTTTCTCATATGATCAGAGAATTATTCTGTTTACAGTAGTAAAATAATCAGAATTTCAAACAGAAAAAGAATATTTGATTAATTGCCTGCAACATAAATAAGTTCATTTAAAAGTTGTGATGAATACCACTTTGTCGTTTCATCCAAGGGAGCAGTGAGTGCAACAATGGACCATACTTTGGAATAGGGAATAACTCATTTGGGTCATCTATATAAACACCTGTAGATCTGAATAGGGAAACTTACGGCAGATACGTTGTTTCTGAAATGAAAAAAAAAAAAACAACAGTGGCGAGGTGTGCTTTGCGATATATCGCTTAATGTGCCATTTAACCCTATGGAAAAGGATCGATAAACAGGGTGTTCGCAGCGAACACCTTAATAATCGATTCTTTACCACAGGTTTAAATGGCAGAACCATCGATACATCGCAATTCACGCCACGCCACTGAAAAACAAGTACTTCCTCACGGCAAAATAAAGTCCAAATGGTAAAAAGATTGGAAGAATAATCGAGCTCCAAGCCAAAAATCTTAAAAAAAAAATAAAATAAAGTAAAATTTTTGGCTCGTAGCTCGATTATTCTTCCAATCTTTTTACCATGATCCGTGAAAGCCAGCCAAATTGGCATTAAAATGTATTAAGTCCAAATGAAGTTCTGAAAAAAAGAACCAAGTGGCGCTTCATAAAGTTCTTTGAAATATTGCTTGTCTGGACACAGCATTTCCAGCTCCTTACAAAAAACGACGTCCAAGCAACGTAAGTCCGCTCCGAAAGCTCTTCTCGGGTATCACCCACAACCCTCCACGATCTGGCAACCTCGCCGGTGGCCCTGCCAGATGCAGGCCATCAGCTGATCAGCCTCATTCTTCGCGCGTAACCAAGTGGAAACCTCCGCAGCCGGTCCTACTCTCACTCACCCCTCCCCCCTCTCTCCATACCACCCCACCGCAACCCCCTCCCCCCGCGAGGGAGCCCCGTGATACGAAATTACGCTATTCAATTAACTTATTATCTACGAGCGGGCAAACACGCACGAGCGACGGTCAACGTAAATATTTGTCACGACAACACTTAATCAGCCCCCCCCCCCCCCTCCGCGCCCACCGGGTTCGAGGGTTGCGTAATGAGCGGCGGAACTTTTTCGATGGGCGCGGAGTCGAACCGTGTTCTCCAGCGCCCCCGTCGGGCCCCGGGGGAGTTCGGGGGATGTTGGGCGGCACGACGCAACAACTTGTAAACATGGCGGGGTTAAGTGCCCCCGAGACTTCGTTCGGGATGTTGGTTTTGGAGGTCAACTTTTTATCGTTGAAGATTCTTATTACGTGATCCTGGGGCGGTGAGAGGTTTGAATACGTTTTTCTCCTTTCCGCACTCAGGGGAGGGGGCGCTAAGAACTAACCCTTGTGTGACGGATGAGGATGAGGGGTGAGGGGATGGAGGCGGAGAGACGGAAGTAGAAGAAGAGGAAGACGACGAAGAAGGAGAAAAAGGATGAGAGGAGAAAGGAAGGTGCGAGAGAAAAGGGTAATCGGGAGTAGAAGAAGGAGAAATCGAGCAGTAGGTAGAAAAAGAAGATGAGATGAGGAAGTAGGAAAAGGAAGAAGTAGGAAAAAGAGAAATGGAGAAAGAAATAGGGAAAGAAGGATAGGACGAGCAGGAAGTAGAAAAAATAGAAAATTATTAAGAGGTAGAAAGAGGAGAAAAAGAAAGAAGTAAAAAAGAGGAAATGGAGGGAGAACTAGGAAAAGAGGAAATAGACCAGGAAGTAGAGAGAGGATAAAATGAGGAAGAATTAAAAAAAAGAGAAAAAGGAAGAAGTAGAAAAAGGCGAAGAGGGAGAAGAAAAAGAAAAGTATTTCTTTCATTTATCGTCCTCCTCTCTTTCTCTCCTATTTCTTCCTTCTTCTCCCTTTTCCTCTTCCGATTCTTCTCATATTCTGCCTCGTCTCATTCTCTCCTTTTTCATGTTGCACAAGCTAACATCTAAACTTATGCCAGTAAAAATTTGAAAACTCTCGTTTTTTATCGCGAAAATATTGGAAACGAAAGCTCAAAAAATGTTGCGTTCCAAAGAGGCGCCAAATCCTCTTTTACTGAGGACCCCGAACGGGACGCGAAATGAATTTACACAAATAATTGCTCCTGCATGAAATTTCGGAGTCGAAATGAGCGGGAGGTTATCCTCATATCCAGGACCCCCTCCGCGCCGGAAAGCTCGACCGCATTAATCTGAATTTCAATTCCGCGCACAAATTGAGTTATCTTTACAGATTCAGACAATCATGTTGAAGCGATATTCGCGAGAACCGGGAGCATTGTGCGAGAAATTGGGGTGACGATTCGGGAGCCAGGATTCCGCGTTGACAAATTTATTGCCCGCCACCTCTCGCTGTCCGATGAGCCTCGTGCGTTTAACGAACGGGCCTATTCATCTGGGATTTAAAATAATGTAGGTTTGTAAATTTATGAAATGGATCGTTTTCGATAGTGGTTCGATGTATCGTTTGGTTCAAAGCGATAGAACATAACCTCAAACGAAAATTTTAGGAGTCATCCCTGCTCTTTTGCGCGGAGAAAAAAACTTCGTGCATGGGACCCGAAGTTGGGGTCATATAGATCTCTGAAGTTTTCTGATCACGCATCCGAAAACTTGAGGTCGAGCTGACGAAGTTCGGGTCAGACATCGAGGCACTTTGGTACGTACCGGAGTACTTCAGATGCCTGACCCGAACCCTTCGGTATATATCGAGGCACTTTGGTACGTACTGGAGTACTTCAGATGCCTGACCCGAACCCTTCGGTATATATCGAGGTACTTCAGATGTCTGACCCGAACTTCGGCAGCTGGACCTCAAGTTTTTAGATACGTGATCCGAAAACTTCAGAGATCCATATGACCTTAACTTCGGGTCCCACGCACGAAGTTTTTTTCTCCGTGTGGGGGGGCCCCATTAATGAGCTCCCCTGAAAAAATCAGCCCCTTGTTACAATGACCAACGGTCCGAACCGGAATCCTATATCTATTTTTGTTCAAAAGATATAGACACTTTTCAGTTACTTTTGGCCCACCTTGTATGCCGGAATGGACCGCGGAGAATTGAGGGACAAATTTAATAAGAGGGGAGGCAGGACTTCGGGAATGGGTTGATCAAAGATGAAAAAAACGTCCGATTTGTGTAATATTTATTCCCGTTTGTGACATACATTAACCGCGTTGTCTCACCTCTCTCTATAAAGGCAGGGTGGCATGAAACGTAAGAAAGAAATGAAAGATTGGAAATTTCATATTTTTCAGGGACTAGAGTATGCAACCCGCACTCAAGCACACAAAAATAAAAGAAATTCACAATTTTTACATTTTGCGAAAAGTGGAAAGGAACCGGTATTTTTCAATATCTTTCATGAATTTCTGAAATTTCATGAAATATTTCACCAGAAATTACAAGATTTTATTTTCCATGTAATTTTGCCACCTTGATAAAGGGACTCTAGACTAGACAAAACGATATTAAGAGACGGCAACAGAGTGCCCACGGCTACAATCGCACTCCCATATCCCGGGCCAATCAAGACATTTGTTGGTTATGTAACCCGCGCGTTGCACGGGGAAGCTAAACACAACAAAAAGTACACACTTTAACGCAGTTAACAGCATTAGGGGTGGGAATAATGAAATCCAATAATCAGAGTATTGGATACGCTCCTTCCGGCTCACTGGCCAGTCTCAATAGCTCCGCGCCCTGCCGGCGACATATTTACCCGCGATCCATCCCGAGCCCATCTAATTACGAGCATTTATCATCTTGTAAGTCTGCCCGTGATCCCGACGTGATAACTCCGTTCGTCACGCACTCGAATCTCCGACCCCCTTTCACCCCTTCCGACTCCGCGCTCCTCTCCTTCGGTTTTTGAGAATTTTTTTTATTTTATTTTTAAGTCGGCGCGGCCGATGAGTCGAAGAAGCGTGGCGGCCGCCTGCGTCACCAACACATATTTCAGTTTTCGGCTGAGTGCCCCCGGTGATTGCGGACTACCCTCTCGCCCGCCGCTGATTTTAAATCTCGCTGACTCATTTCTCCGGGGTGAGCTTTCCCATGGCCGCAAAACGGGAGATCGATTCGGAGCTTTGTCACTTGCAGATTTTGAATTTTCGATAGATATTGAAACTGTCCGCGGGGAAAGGGGCCTCGACTCACTGTTAAACGATAAAGCACGAAAACATAGCCCGAATTTACGAATAAAGAAGGAGATTTAATTAAAATATGGGTAAACAAGACTAAAAATTATTGAAACACTAGAAGGCAGGACGCTTCGAGCTGCTACCAGCTCATTTTCAGCTGAAAAAAAAAACCAATAAAAAAAGGTAAAAAATTGAGTGGCGACCTGACAAGTATCATATCGGGTGGGTGTTGCGCCTTCAATACAGATAATGGGCAAAATCGGATACACGGGAGTTCATAAAGTGGTATCGATCTATGAGTTGGTGAGGTGGGAGCTCTTTGTAAATTCTTGGGAACTATATTGTGAAGAGTGTTCCAGAGAAATTCAACCTCGTTATACTTGAATGAATAATGAGGAAATTAAAAACTTAATTCCCTCTCGGTAAAATGGAGAGAAGTTTGTTTGATAACTGACAAAAGGCGCCTTTAAAATTATGAATGAAACCGAGAACATCAATGTCGCGATAAAATAGTAACCGCATATATTAGGCGAGGAATAGAACTATTTTTGCCTTCCATTCATGACTTGGGCAAATGCGGATACCAATGAATTTTAAAATCTTATAAATTATGCGTAAAGTAATGAACTGTTCTACTGAAAAGAATTTCTCGGATATTCTTTTCTTTGTATTCTTGAATTCATTTTTTAGTTTCCACGAAAAAAACCGGCAACGGGAAATACTCTACCGTACAACGCAAAAGCGCCGTAAACGCTATTTGACATATTTAGGAAACAATTTGTCGTAGAAGAAGAACGTATGTTGGGACAATGCTTTTACAGAATTTTTTCGAAAATTCTATCAAGAAGTTAACCTGAAAATTTGAGGTGCATTGGTAAAACAGTTTTTTATTTCATAAATCAGTGTTAAGTTCCAAAAACGAGGGAAAATCTAGATGGAATCACGGCGTTTTTGCTAAGCACAACAGTATTGGAAAATCTCAAACCACCGTATCACTGTTTTTAACGGAGCGTTTTACAAATATTCCAGCACGAAACGGCCCTAGAACTTCGAAAACTCGGAATAATTCTGAATTATCATTATTTTTTTTTTAAAATCACACCGAATAAGTGTAGTCATCGCGCCGGATAGGGTCCATGATTTACGTTCACGGGCTTTCGAAAATGTAAAAACGCCAGCATCAGAAACTCTGAAATAAATCTCCGACACCCAAAAGCAAAACATACAATTGTAAAACAGAACAGGCAAGGAAACACAGGGGGGAAAAAAGCAAAAAGCCGAGGAAAAATAAGAGGAAAAGTGGGATGAGGAGGAGATACAGAGAGCAAGATTGGCGAAAAGGGGTAGAATAGGTGTGGGGGAGGGGGCGCAAATGTAAGAGCGCATGGAGCGTAGGGTTGCAAATGCGGTGAGCGAATAATAAAATTATAAATTATATAGTTGGGCGCTGCTTTTGAATAAATACCGCAAAGTTTGATTGCAGAGGAGAGTGCTTGTCGAATATGTCCAAAAACCCGCGGATTCCCACTCGAGTGGGGTGATAAATTCAGGGGGTTTGGCAACGTCGCTGGAGGAACAGCCCTCCCAATTTCCTCAGGCCCTCGTTCTTTCGTTTTTTTAACGCGCGTAATTCGTGAGCAATGTTCGTTTAACCAAGAATGGGCACGAACAAGGGAAATTCGTCTTCGTTCGAGGTGGTGATTTTAAAATCCGCCCCAGGGATCGCTCCGTCCTTTCAAACGGACTCGAGGGATGGTTTGAGATAATGCACCGCTTCCAGGGAAATTCGCCCCCCTCCGAGCCGGCAGCCGCGGTTTCAGCCTTTAATTTCGGCCGCCGCGAGAGTTCGGCTATTGTCGTGCAGCCTGCTCGCTCTAGCGGCAAAAAGTCGGAGTGAATTTGCATCGCCGATACATAATTACTTTCCGATGAGCAGCCGGTAGGTTCTCAATGTTCGTCCGATGAGACTCATCATTTCTGCCGTGCGAAGGAAAAACGGAGTATGAGCCTTCAGACGTTGCCATATTTTCTTTTATAACCAACCAATTTACTGGGAAAATTCTGTATATTTTTCTTCCAATTTTTCGGACGATTTTGTTTCCAATGGAGAATTTGCACGCACATGTTTTATCGCTTCATCTGAAAGTGCCTAAAGAGCTTATATTTCGCAGTTTTTTTATACTCTTTTCCGGCTTTGGGAAATAGTATAAATATAGATTTAATAGTGAGAAAATTCGTCGCTTAGTGACGTCATCTGGCGGCATTCCCCATTTAAACGTATGTATTCTAGCAAATTAGATAATTTTTTCATTTCTACTCCAATAATTGGATCACATTTTGCAATAAGGAACCACTATCCCTGGCTCCTTCATAAAAGCAACTGTCTGCATAGGTAAACCAATGGCATCTATGCTGTTTATGAATGGAGCCAAAAATAGTGGTTCCTTATTGCAAAATGTGGTCCAATTGTTCAATTTATGAAGCAAGGGTATCCTCGTGTTCAGCTCATTTGGTAGCATCCGCTTAAAGACGGAACTCATCAAATTTCAGACACCTGCAAATTCTCTATTTTCCGGACAATTTTATTCCCAATTTAATCTTAAATATCCGAAAATTTTAAGGAAAAATATGCATAACTCCCTCAAAGTTTACACAAAAAGTGCTATTAAAGAGCAGACCCAAAATATTATACTGATGAAGCAGTATCAACGGAAAGCAGTAGTTTCCGGAGCCAGTCTCACCTCCCGCTCTCACTTGTTGACCCCTAAAAGCGGTGCTTTTTTCACCAGGAGCAAAAGGGATCCCAGCAGCAGATAAAGACCCAGGTCGAGCAACGGCCCTACCACTTCAAGTGGCACTATCTCACCTCAATTCTAACGGCGCTTTTCGGGTTAATTAACTGCGGGGGAGATAGGGTTGCTTTCTTCCAGGTTGCGCATTTGTCAAACGACTCCCCCTCAACATCAGGAACGAGACAAAGAGATCGCGATTTCGGGGCGAGATAAATTCTCGCTGCTCTCCCGGATTAAAAGTCATCGACTGATATCTCTGTGGGAACTCGAACGGTACGATATATCGATGGTGAAAATACCGAGCCACGTATTCCGGTTAGCATCGTTACAAATTTCTTTTCATGTTAGGTTTCTGAGAAGGGCCCAGTGATGCAAAATGAATAAATACATTTTCCTAGAAATTTCAAGGATTTTTCAGGAACTAGGTATGCAACCCACAACAATTACTATCCGAGACTCCGTCGAGGAACTTTTAGTCGAGAAGTGGGGGATCAAAATCATACAAATAGCGGATAAAATTTGGATACACGATTTTATTGTTTTAAGTTGTTCATTTGGGTACACTGGAAAAAAAAACACATTGGATCTAGAGTCCAGACTCTTGAAAACATTGACAAGAAAAAATACTCTTGATTCAATCAGATTTAAGCTTAAATCAAAACTAAATCCGCTCAAGTTAAGAGGCTTGGTTCTTGATTTAAGCTTAAATCTGATTGAATCAAGAGTACTTTTTCTTGTCGATGTTTTTAAGAGTCTGGCCTCTAGATCTAATGTGTTTTTTTTTTTTCCAGTGTATAAAGATCGCTCACAAAAAAGTCTCCATGAATCCGATTTGCGCTGAGCCCAGGGAAGGGGGCGGGCATTTTTCCGGCAATTTCGTTGGGTTTAACGACGCATTACCCATGCCGCACAGTGGATCGAGTCAATTACAGAGAGGTCGGACATGCACTTTTTGACTTAAACTGCAAATTATGATGTTCTATTCGTCACATTTTAAATTTTAAGTGGTGCATCTAGAAGAAAATTTCACGAGAAAACCAATGGAGCCACTTTAAAAATCTCAAAATTTTGTATAGACAAAGTTATAAGCTTTGAAAGTTTCCAAATTTTGTCGGACCTCTCCGATTGACTCGATTTTTTGACTGTGTGGCGTGGACTCGCAACCCATCAACATCGAATCGATCCCCGCCAATTTCGAGACGATGCGAGGGGACCCCGCGTCGAGACCTCCATCCCTGGTAATTAATTATCAGATTTCGCAGCCGAGAGATACCTAGTTCTACACGCGTAATTCGCAGTTAATACTCGCGGCCCGTCGCGGCGGAGATCACCCACTCCTCCGGCCCTTTGGGGTGCGCTCGCCCGTGAAATGATATTTGGGTGGGAGCGGGATTTTTTCGCCCCGCCCGGGAAGGGACAGCACGACTTTCCGGAGGGACGCCCGGGATTAGGATCGGCTGTGACGCTATTTCGAGTGGTCCTCAAGCTTCGGCTTTTGTCACTTCCGACGGGATCCCTTCCTTCTCTCGAGCCTCGAGCTCGACGACACTGCCGAACTGAACTGCCGTCCCAGGAAAAAACGCCGTATGATCACTCAAATGTTGCCAAATTTCCTCTCAGGAAATGTTGATTTTTTTTTTCTTTGAAGGAATTTCATTTGAACATAACGTGATCACATAATATAAATCACCTTAATCAAATAAGTTCAACGAATGGAATGTTCTTAACGTGGTTTTTTTAGTCTTAGGCACTAGCTAGGCAAAGACATGCGTGATCCTCGAGAGTGCATCTGTTTGTCCTATTTTATGCGCATCTTTTTTATTCGTATTGAAATACATGTCGGTCTAAGTACGTCTGCACGGAAAAAATAGGGTAGTCGACACAACCAGCGGCTGGTTAAAATCGCGTCAGCTCCCGTGCGGTGGTTACGATAACTACCGCGGTGGAGGTCACAGCTAACCCAGTAGTTACATCGACAACCGGATGTTGATGTAACTATCGGGTTAGTTGTGACCTCCACCGCGGTAGTTATCGTAACTACCGCACGGTAGTTGGCGCAATTTTAACCAGCCGCTGGTTGTGTCGACTACCCTATTTTTTTCCCTGTGTGTTGATACAACCTAACCCTGTACCTTCAAAGTCATTCACAAAATGATATCTCATTGTTTCTTCGTCCTTATGTTGCAGGTTTCATCAATCAACCGAGTTCTTCGGAATTTGGCGGCGCAGAAGGAACAGCAAGTGTCAGCGCAAAGCGAATCAGTATACGACAAACTGAGGATGTTCAACGGGCAGCCCCCAGGGTGGGCCTGGTACCCCGGCTCAACCCCCACCCCCGCTCACCTCCCTTTGCCTCCCACCTCCCTCACCGGACACTCCGCCAGGGACGAAGCTCAGAAGAGGGGTAAGCATCAATTTCTCCTGTAATAAGTCATACGGACAAACAGGGCCGGATTCACCTACTTGCCGCCCATGGGCCGCCTATATTTTGCCGCCCCCTTCTCAGTCGTTTTGAAACTCGATAAAAACCATCAAATGAACGTGCCAGCGGGGGAGGGGTGCAAACGACGCATTTACTCGTGTTGAACACATTTTTTGGGAAAGCCCTGTCAACACTACTAGCAAAAGTTTACGAAACTTTGCGCAGAAGTTAAGTTCCGTAAACCTATCTCTGTGTGGACAAGGCCTTCCATTCATAAGAAATGAATGAAAAAATTATGAAAGAACAAACATAAATGCGGTTCAATGATTTTAACTTCCGCCGCCGCGCCGCGCAGACCGCACCGTGTTAGACGCAATGCGTGAAGTATTCACGCAGTATTGTAGGCGCTATGCGTTTCACGCTGACCGCACTGTGTTTGGCGCAATGCGTGAAGTATTCATGCATTCTTGTAGGCGCTATCCGTTTCACGCTGACCGCAATGACCGCACTGTGTTTGATGCAATGCGTGAAGTATTCGTGTAGTCTTGTAGGCGCTAATATGTGTCACCATGTTCCAGGCCAAATTGCTTGTTTGGTCTCTCTCTCTTAACTCGACTTATTGAAGGTGCTGTCTCTTGTATCAGACGACAAAATTAGAAATTACCGTACTCTCAGGAGATGAGAGATTTTGTCGCCTTTTCTCGTTTGTAATTTTGTTTTTAAAAATCCGATTTTTCTTTATACCTACACTTTAAAAAATTGCAAATTTTTGCCGCCCCTTAGATTTGCCGCCATGGGCCACGGCCCATGTGGCCACCCCCTTAATCCGGCCCTGCGGAAAAAGTCCCACTCCCTCTACCTTGTTCTTTAATTGTGTAAGTCACTCCGCAAGGAGTATATATTCCGCTTCCCATTCATATCACACGGGGGTTTTTGGGTGATATGTACACTCCGGCACAGAATTTCGCTCCAATATGTTTAACAGTGCAGGACCAAAGACGTCATTGCCCCAAGCCATCGGCACCTAACGTCGAGACCCTTGAATTGAATGTATTTATCAACAGTGCGATTGACACTTACATACTACTGCCGTGATAGCGAAGACAGCATTAAGCACAGAAATTAAGTTTTGAGAAAACGGGCTCAAAAGTTTATGACCGGAAACTTTATTTATTGGAAGAAGCCTCCGCCTCCGTTCATTTTCAAATTGCCACTAATCGATCAAAAAAATCCTAGAAATCGTTTTGGATGATAAAAAATCCACCGCGTTTATTTCAATTACATAAACAGGGTATTTTCATTCTCATGATAGTCTATTGTTAAATGTCACTTACTGCTGTCTTGCCTAAAACTACTTCATCTTTTGTGCACTTACGGCTTCCTCATATGTCTCGCTTTTATACAATTAAGATGAATTTTGCTGTTTTATCTATTTCAGTGATTTCATCTAAAAGAGATCAGACGAATTTCGAACGAAACTCGATTTCGAAAATTCGAAACATACTGCTCTTCTGGCCATCACGGCAATAGAGGTATCCGTCCTCGCAGCGCCTTCAAACCCGCCCGACGCAACGCGCCCGAGCATGTCAACCACCGCACTTAAGATTCACGGACCATCGGGGCGGTCACGCCTCGGGAGGTAACCAACCGTCGGCGCGAAGAAGACGTTTCATTAGGTCACCGAGCGTGCGAGGGCAAAGGACACGACCTACCCCCACCCCCTTCCTCCGGCGACGTCGGCGACGGTAGCGAAATCACGCGGAAAACCCGCGCGAAAGGGAACAGCGAAAAACGGGAAACGAAAACAGCAATTAAAGTATAATTTTTCAGCGTTAAAACGAGGCGAGTGGAAAAAGTCGCGCGTGGAGATGCGCGAGGGTAAAACCACCTAAGTTAGATGGAAGAGCGTGCGGAGATGGGTGGTTTGGCCGCGCTCCGCGCGGCCAGGACGAGAGGAGGAAGAGATAAAAACGCGGGCGGGTGGGAAAAGACTCGACTCGACTCGAGATGGGGGTGGGAAAGGGAGCCATTTGCCGGGTGAGGGATGAGCGAGGGTGGAGTGCGCTGATGCGTGAGGGAGGATCGTACATCCCTCCAGCCTCCAGCCGGGCGATTGTGATGGCGCGCGGGGCGAGAACCGCGCAACCCCTCGGGGATCCGCGCGGGGCTTAGGTGGTTTGGCCCGGGCGGGATCCCTTCCGCGCCTCAGAATCCGATTGGGCCGCCTAATCAGTATGCCGGGACGAGCGGGAACGCGTCGGAACCCGACCCCGGGAAACGCGGTGCGCGACGCCATGAAAACGCCGTGAAAAGCCCCGCTCCGCGCCGAGGAAAACAAGGGCTTGGGTGGCGGGGAGGAGGGAAAAAATGAAAGATGGAATTCGCTATCGCGCGATCGATCATTGCGGTCGGGTCGCCGGACCGTGGTCGGGGATGATTTGAATGTGTGCTGACGTGTACGATTCAACACTGCAAGAGAGCAGTACTGCCGTGGTAGTGAAGAGAGCAGTAAGTGCAAAAATGAAGTTTTGAGGAAATGAGCTCAAAAGCCTTTCACAGTGGATCGAGTCAATAGAAGCACTGGAAAAAAAAAATTCATTGGATCTAGAGTCCAGACTCTTAAAAACATCGACAAGAAAAAGCACTCTTGATTCAATCAGAATCTAGCTTAAATCAAGAACCAAGCCTCTTAATTTAAGCGGATTTCGTTTTGATTCAAGCAAAAATCCGATTGAATCAAGAGTTTTTTTTCTTGTCAATGTTTTCAAGAGTATGGACTCTAGATCCAATGTGTTTTTTTCCCATTGTGTTGTATTAAGCAAGAGAGCAGTACTGCCGTGATAGCGAAGAGAGCAGTAAGTCTAAAAATGAAGTTTTGAGAAAATGAGCTCAGAAGAGTCTCACAGTGGATCAAGTCAATAGGAGAGGTCGGACAAACATTGGAAACTTTAAAAGCTCATAACTCCGTTTATACGATTTTCTGAGGTTCTGGAAGTGGTTTCATTGGTTTCCTCGCAATATGTCCTTCTTAGCGCACCCCTTAAAGTTCAAAATGTGACAGAATAAACATCACAGTTTGCAAATTTAGCAAAAAAATTATCATTTTTATATTAGGCTAGTGTTATGGAAAGACGGCCGGAAGTGTGCTATCTTCTGTTTGCTTTTTAATTCGAGTGAAAATTACTACCTTTATCCATTGTTCTTTTCACCATTTGTACTTTCTTTTTTACCTTTCTTGAGATCAGGAGGGCAAAAAAAAAAACACGCGAAAGTAACATCTATGAGAAGTAACTTCTTTAGTTGAAAGTTCTGCAACTTTAGGCATTATTTTACCCCGTGTAAAAAACTCTACGCTGGCGCAAAGGATACAAGGGGTTCTTCCGAATGGATTTTTCAATTTTTCTATAACTCCACAATGTCTGAAAATTAAGCTCCGAAAATTCCAAAGTCCTTCAATGTTACGTTCTATTATTTTTCACCCCGTTTACGAGTCTCTCACCATCACATTCCGTTCTTGCTCCCCATCCAAGAACGCACAAGTTCCTCCTTTACGTCTTGCATTTAGCATCCTAAAACTTTCACACAAAAGCACGCTCTTGAATCCGCGCTTCCAACTTCCGTTTCAGCGTCTCGTAAGTCGTAACCCATCGTCATCTCTCGCGGCCCCCCTTTCGTTCAACCCCCAACTTCCCACCCCTCCGATTTCGTACACCACCGAACGGAACCCCAGCTCATCCCCGGAACCGCCAGCTCTCCCCCACCGCGCTGAAACCGAGTCCTTTGACGTGCGAGCGTAACTGCGTTTGGAAATGAGCAGTTTTGTCCGTATAAAATCACACTTATCAGGGCTCATGTCAGGACAGAGATACGTCGTTTCGTCATAGGACAGGGAATTAGAACGGTGCCAATAATAACGCCACGCCGCGCCGCACGGCCCGAATTCATTCTAAAGCGGTGGTGGCGGCGGGGGGGGGGAGGGTGGATTGCATCGGGATCGGATCTGTTCGATCGTAGGATTTGCTCTAATTAAGACCGATTTATCCGCTCCGATTTGCTCGGTGGCGAGTGAAATATAGGCTATCGAACTAAGCCCATTTGATAGTATAGTAAAGAATCGATTATTACGGCGTTTGTTGCGGACACCCTGATAATCGATCCTTTTTCATAGGGTTAAATGGCAAATTGATCGATTCATCGCGAGTAGATCCGTCCGATTAGAGCGGAGGCTCATGATTTGTTAGCACTTGTTCGCCGTTGGTTTATGACGCTTTTATTGCCGATATTGTTCGTCGAGGCCACGGTTTGGTGTCCCTGCGAGATGGGAGGTTAGGGGATGTTCGGGTGCTGGGCGGAGGGTGAAACCTCCGCTAGGTTCTTTTATGTAGGGCTCCGGTAGCGACGTAAAATTTTAATCTAGCGGAGACGTAAAATGGACGTATTTCTGTCAAACGGAACTATGTGCATTATGACGTGAGCCCTGTTTTGCATGTATTCTTATGGGTCTCAGGGCTCATGTCTTAATGCACATAGTTCCGTTTGGCAGAAATACGTCGAAATGGGAGTCGCATGCTTCGAATGATGACTTTCTGTCATCTCTCCATCTCTTTCTTGAGATTTCCGTAGTTGCAACGACTATTATAAAGAATAAAAAAAAAATAGGAGAAAATAAAATGATGTAGATTTTTGTTAACATATTCGAATTCTGTTTTTGGTAGCCTTTTTTGGGTATTTTTAGGGATACCACATGAGGTCCTCTTAGAATTCGAGGAAATATGGTGTTAAAAAAATTTTGGAAGCTCTACTGTACTTTTTGACGCAAAAAATTTTAGAAAGAAATTTTCAGCCCTTAGAATATTCTCAGTTTTTTATCTTTTTCCACTTTTTCACTCAAAATAATATTCTCCTTAAACAAAAATAAAATCATGTAAGGTGATTCTTAAAAGTTGTATTAAAGTTTTTGAAGAGTACTTTTGGGCGCTTTTTGTTATTAAGATGTCTGAGGTAGACGACTGATCTGAAATTAAACTCCTCCATTCCAGAGATATATTCCTACGACGAAGAAAATCGTCTTTTTTGTGAAGTCTTTTTTGTGAAAAAATAAAAAATTCCCCTGACAACCAGATAGGTTCACGACCAATAATTTCGTTGATACGACGGAAATTAAATGCATCACAATTAATCTTTTCTCTTACGGAATGACGAATTTACCAAATGTAACTATCAATTGCCACAAGAAGCTTATTCTTTAATTATAAATTAGATGTTTTCTGACTATGAAGATAAAGTTTTGCATTGTTGATAGTTCTGCTGTTTTTATCGGCTGATCAAATCTGTCGAGCAGATCCTAAGACAAATAGGGCATTGTCCTGTTATAGGTGTAGAAAAATCAATGTTAAAAAGTGATGCAGCTTATTTCTGTCGTAAATTTCGCGGAAAGAGCTATTGTCGGGAAGCTGTTAACAAGTTTAGGAAAAGCTTAATGCATCTCCGGCTTATAACACCAATATTCATATCAAAGGATCATGAACATGTGAGCTTCGTCAGAGATTAGCTTTCCTTTATCGACTACCAACTAATGGGATTCCAATTCATACTAAATAGTTTGCAGCATAATTACTCACTCTAGGTTCTCAGAATCTCAGCACTATCGCAATGCAATTCGCTTCTTGTAAATGTATTACAATCATTCTAACCACAACGCTCAATTTATTCCAATCTTCAATGAAAGAAGACACGAAATACACGAGTACTACACAGTGAACGTAAAAGGAGACAAATTATAAAATTCTCAATGAAGACCTTTGAGGCATTCACATTACTAAATTGAGGCCATGTGGAGTTATTGGGAAGGGGGGGGGGAGACAAACACCTCCTAGACACGAAAGTTTAATTTTTGCAAATGTATCTTAATTCCAACTGCCAAAAAAGTAGTATTTAGTGGTTTTAATACCTCCATATTCTCAAAAAGTAGACTTTTTCCCTTTTTTATCTCATGTATGTTTCATTTACTTCGTAGTTCTTGCAAAGAGCGATATTCTCAAACAAGAACACAGTTTTTTTCCTGCGGTATCAGCCATGGATTTGAAAGTATGGATTTTCCCATACGAGCAAGTAACTCATTTGGTAAAAATAAGCTACTCGTACGTATGGGAAATCATACACTTAAAAATTCATGGTTGATGCCTCAGGAAAAACTGCATTTTCATAAATGACGGTCGTAAAAAATTGTTAGATTCCCGAACAAAGATAGCATAAGCTTAATCAATCCGTCTTGAACATACCTTATATTCCAGGGATTTTTAATTTTCGTGTATAAAGAATTGATTCCACACCATCGCCAAGTCGCAATGACCTATTTTTAGAAGAATTATAATGCGATCTCCGTGGATCAGCAAGCCGACTCGCTAATTTACTACCGAATTACAACAGTACAGTTACAGGGTGGTTTAGACGCACAATCACGTCATGTATGCATCCCTTCCACCCGACACAGTTCTTTCAGCGGCCCCTTAACCCCCGATAGAAACCCAAACCCTATAGAAAGCATGGATGCGCAGAATGGAAACAAGCGGACCCTCCCCTCCGCAGCAGCTGTCAAGTGGTTAGACTGGAAAGGGAATTAAGCTCGCAAAATAAATATAAAAAAAATACGCGTAGATGTAAAAATAAAATAAAAATGTCCGTTGCATGGATATAATGAACTCTGCTGGGCTTCCATTACAAACAGGAGTTTAGGGAAAAACAAAGTTACCAGTCCAAAGTTAGAGTAAGACCCATTCACGCGGATAACTTTGTCCACAGAGCTCGTCGCCGGCAGTGATGCAAAACCGAGGGCCTAAATTCCCTCGCCCGAGCGACGGGAATTTCCCGCGGATTTTCCCCGCGAGCCGACACCGTCGGCTCCATCATCCCACGTAACTTTTTCATCTCTTTTTCCCTCTCTAAACTTTTTTTTTCCCCTCTAAAATTAAAGTTCCTTCTCTGTTTCACTCCCCATCCCCGGGTCTCCGTCAGTTGCAAGCATTGATTATTTCCATTTCTTCTCTCCTTTTTTCCGGTCTCTTCCCGTTCTCCCCGCGCCCTCCCGAAGGAAAACGCTGTGTTTAACCTGGGTTTGGAATTAACATCCTCCCTAATCCCCGGTTTTATAGCGTCACGGGCGGAGATAAAGACGCGGTGGTATTCAAAGTTGCTCCTCGAAAAATTGTTCCCTTTCAGCCCGATGGAATTCCGGGGAGTGTGGAGAGTCTTGTGTATGGGGCTCGGTTCTAGTTCTTTTGTCGAGGAATGTATGAAAGTTCTGAATGGGATGAATGCACGGTTGTTTTCGCTTTTCTTTTCACCGGGACACATTCTCGCGGGAAAGATGCGCACTCGAAATGGAGGCTCGGATTAGATTCGTGCTTCTCGTCGAATTAAAAGTTTGTTTTCGGTATTAAGAGCAAACTTTCAGGTTGAAGTTTAAGAAAAAATCAGATTTGGGTTACATTTTGATGACTTCGTGGAAAAGTGGATCGAAAATTGTAGAAATTCTTGCATCGCTGAATGAAAAGTTTGTTTTAAATATCTATATGAAAGGGAAATTTTCATGCTGAAATTTCGACCGTTAATTTGAGAATAATGCAGAAATGAAAAAGCGAGCTATCCATGCGATCTCGCGGAGAGATGTGCTCTCCTTTAGATGGTATTCTCTCAATTTTAGGTTTAGTCCAAAGATCTGTTAGAAACTTAAATTAAAAATAGGAAAAGTTTGAAATGAAAATAATGAAAATAATGATGTTAGAGTTGAATAATGAAAAGTTTGTTTTAAATGTATAAAAGGGCGATTTTCATGTTGAAATTTCGACAATTGGAGAAGAATGCAGAAATGAAAAAGTGAGCTATCCATGCGATCTCCACCTTAGATGGTCCGTATTCTCTCAATTTTAGATTTAGTCCGAAGCTCTGTTAGAAACTTAAATTAATGGCCCTGCTGGTAGTGCTGGTGCGTGATGCAAATTTTCGAGGAACTAAAGGCTTTCTTTCAAAATCTGCAGTCTTTTAAAGTGAGCTTTCCGTATGAGTTTGGTAAAATCATCATACATGGACTTCAAGAAAAATTGAATAAGAAAATAAATTTAATAGGGGAAAGGAAACTACGCCACAAAAAGTCCGCGACCAACACAGTGCAATTTCATACTCGTTATAAAACTGGGCTTTGGTTAATGTGGTCAAAGGAGGGAGATCGCCGAACTATGCATCTAAAATGACAGGAATGTAGAGGTCGGCAATGTATGGATAGAAAAGGAAAAAGCGGGCCTGTTTAAGTTAAACAGCCGTAGAAATTATTATCTACCATCGGCCGAAAGTGTTGAAAACTCTCGGACATGACGGTTGGGTTACCAAACACAAATTTAATTCAACACTTGTGCGTGCGTTCAGAAACAGCGTTACTGTGGCATGATTTATTAAACAAAGAACGTGAGATTCATAGAAAATGAGTGAAAAATACAGAAAAAATAGCTGAGGCGGAAAGCTTGTTTCCGGTCGTGAGGTATTTTAGGAAATGCCCAACATTGTCCAGGTGTTTTGTTCTCCTTCCTCCTTCTTTTCCTATTTTTTCCTTCTTTTCTTATTCTTTTTCCTTGTTTCTCGTAAACTTATATTCTCTCATACCTCTTCTTTTTTTCCTCCCTCCCAACTCTTTTCTGTCTAGGCTTCAAATCTAGCAAAAGACACTCCGATCATATCGTGTAAAATTCTGATAGCAACTAATGAATTGGTTCTCTTTCATTAGTAATTAAACTTTAGAGTAGTGTACTAAGCATATTAAGGGCGTGTCTTGGAATTGCAAATAAAATTAATGTGTTTAAAATTTAGCTCCCGCTTTTACAGACTTGCAACGGCTCTCCTAATTGTATTAGTCATTCTCAGAAAGACTTAAGAGGCAGAAATAAAAATGCAAGGTTAAGTAATAATCGACCCATTTTAAATCTCAGGATGATCGGTAATGTGATTAATTAATTAATCGCATTAATATTTTAGCGCTTTGAGATTCAGAACGGGCCTGTGGACGGGTTTTTACTGTTTTTCTCGAAATTAAAATTTTTGGTACTCAAATATTTTAAGAACGACCGATTCAATCGTCTTTGCATCAATGTTCGGTCAAATTGACGGTGAAAACCCTAAACCACGCAACTCGATTTGCGACTTTGTAGACTTATACTTTATTTCTTAAACGGAAAATTGCTTCAAAACTTCCGTGATTTTCCTTCTGTAAGCAAAGAAAATTCTGTGAACATTACAAGGAATGCTGCCGATTTTTCCCTTCTCCAAAAAAATTCAATGGGAGCAGAGGTTTTCAAACACCATAAACGAGATACGTTGCTTGGAATTTCCGCCGTCTAGATTTTTTGAGACTCCAGGACTTCTTTGAATAAATGACCCCGCGATATCTGCAACTGCTATTTTACTCAAAACTGACCCACTGTATCATCAATATAGGATTTTAAACTTTCCTTGCAAAACAATCTGATGGTCCACGATAATTTTAATCGTCCTACATGTCTCAGTGTCAATGTGTGCGAATGACAGGAGTCACAAACAGATGAGACGATCAAGTGGACGTATTTTTGCTGAAAGGAACTATCTGCATAGTGTCTGCGTGTGACATAGTTCCTTTCAGCATAAACACATCCAAGTGTGACATCGTCAGGAAATCACGGACTACGATTGCTGCGGCCATTCTGTTTATGTAGCCTGCTCCCGAATTTGTTTGGGGAGTCTTCGCTCCATTGCGTCCCACTGCTGTTGGCACCAGCACTCCCTCGGTGCCAGAATTGTCACTCTAATTCCATCTATTCCTATTGTTGCCAGTGGAGCTGACATAAAATGGGGGAAAAGCTCCTACGCGAATTATTTAACTAACCATCAAAGAAATTATGGGATTTCTGAGTTAATCTATAAAGCGGGCCGCAACAGTCTGAAACAAAGTTATGTCTCAGTTTTAAAATCTCCTTGGGATTTGGACAGCTCTAAAAGTATCAATTTCAACGATGGCTTAGTTTTTTTGTAGCGTGAGAAAGTAATTCTTGAGAGAGTTAAAATACGTGAACTTACTAAAAAAACATAGGGTATAGACTAAAATATGCTAGGGAACAAAGCTAGGACGTTTCGGGTCAATTGCATGACCATTCTAATTTAAAAAATTTCAAAAAAAAGATCAATTTTATTTTATCGATTTCACGATTCTAATTCTTTCATCTGATCCACTAAAAATTGGGTCTAACAAGACTAAAAATAGACAGCCTCGTCAAATTAAATTTCTCGTACATTGCTCTTGTTTATCGTTGCATTGGACTATCACTTCTGTTTTTAATTAAAACTGCGTTCTTACCAGGCCATAATATGCTCAAATCCATATAAACACATACATGGATCGCATTTAGCAAAAAAAGGAAATAGCGAAATTACAGTGCTGTAAAATGTTGCTTCTTCATAATTATCTAAAACATTTCCCAGAATAACAAATAGTTTCTGCTTCCCACCAGAAAATTCTTAAATTTAAAGGAAAATAATTGTGTACATTTTAATACTGTACATGTATTCAGTATTTTTTAAAGAAAAGAAGAAGTTAAAACTTTTGAGATATTTAAAGAAAACTCACGCTTTCACAAATGAAAGCGTGAATGAAGCGTTTCATTCACTTTTCATTTAGTGAAAGCGTGAGTTTTTTTAAATTTTTCAAAATTTTTAATACAACAGCTTTTACTGTTTATAAAAATTTCGATCGCTTTATTAACATTTTATCAAAGAGGAAGAAGTTGCACGATTTCGAAAACACCGTCATCGCGCTGGTTCTTCTTTGCTAAATGCGATCCACACACTGGAAAAAAAACACATTGGATCTAGAGTCCAGACTCTTAAAAACATCGACAAGAAAAAGTACTCTTGATTCAATCAGAATCTAGCTTAATCAGGTTTGGTTAAACCTCTTAATTTAAGCGGATTTCGTTTTGATTCAAGCAAAAATCCGATTGAATCAAGAGTATTTTTTCTTGTCAATGTTTTCAAGAGTCTGGACTCTAGATCCAATGTGTCTTTTTCCAGTGCATGCTCCTTGGAACCAGCGAATTTTGAAAAGAAGAGAAAATCAAATGACTAAGAAAGAGGTTAACATGAATTTCCAGGCGAATCCCATCTCGGCGTTCGCATCAAATCGTGCGGGGGAGCCGGAGCAAATCCGGCAAGTGGCGGGGTCGCGCCGAACCCCAATTTACGCGAGTCGCGAACCGTGAAGGGGATGGGGGCTGTTTGGGGGTTGGGGGGCGGTCGGGGGGTCGCAGCGCTACCAGCTGCACACTTCCGCCACGGCCACATCGCAAATCAATTTGGCTGAAATCGACAGCACTCAACGGGCGACGACAAACAGGAACATCCGCGCATCACCAATCATCGCAGCTTCATCTAATTAGTTGTCATTAACCAAGCGCCGAGCCTTCGAGTTTCCGTCGAGAGATCGAATTTCGATACACGCTCAGGGGAGGACACAATACACGGTGGGTGAGGGTCTTTGTTTCGCCGGGAATGAAGAATTTGCATGCTTATTTTTTATTCCTTCATCTGGAAGTCCTTCATTCTCACCAGTTCGCCTTCAATGAGCCTCTAGGCAATTTCAGTTGATCAAGCGTAACAATGGGCCTGTTGCAAACTTTTGCTAGAGCAAAACTAAGAGTTGCTCCTTACAGATAATGCTTCAAAAATCACGATGAGCGCATTGGCAAAGTCTGAAATGCACTCATAACTTCACAATCTGCCCAAGAAATTTGCGGTTTTTTGAGCTTCCCGCTTCGAAAACGATACTACGGTACAGGTGAACATTTTGTTAGAGGAGTCGCTCCATTGGCGGCAATACTCATCATGGCCGACGCCAGTCCGCCGAAACACCTGTGATGGGACGAGATAACATCTGAACAGGATTAAACCAGATAACAATCGGCGTGTTTACGTTTATATTTTCCTCGCCCGCCTTAATTGATCTTGAACTCTCCTCGAATTACTCGTGGAACTGCGCAAGCGTCGGCCATGATGAATATTGCCGACGATGGAGGGACTCATCTAACAAAATGTTCACCTGTGCAGTAGTATCGTTTTTGAAGCGGGAAGCTCAAAATAACGCAAATTTCTTACGCAGATTGTGAATTTATGAGTGCATTTCAGACTTTGCCGATGCGCTCATCGTGATTTCTGAGGCATCATCTATAGGAAACAACTCTTCATTCTGCTCTAGCAAAAGTTTGCAACAGGCCCATTGTTGCTTGCACACGGAGAAAAAAACCTCGTGCATGGGACCCGAAGTTTAGGTCATATGGATCTCTGAAGTTTTCAGATTGAGCATCTGAACACTTAAGGTCTAGCTGTCGAGGTTCGGATCACACATCTGAAACTTCAGTTCTCACATCTGAAGTACTTTGGTGCTCACATCTGAAGTACTTCAGATGTAAGAACTGAAGTTTCAGATGTCTGACCTGAACTTCGGCAGCTAGACCTTAAGTGTTCAGATGCTCAATCCGAAAACTTCAGAGATCCATATGACTTAAACTTTGGGTCCCACGCACGAAGTTTTTTTCTCCGTGCAGAGGTTTGATATTTCAGCTATTTCGGTTCTAGTAGCATCTTACAGTGCGTTGCGCTCATTCTTACCAGTTCGCCTGCAGAAAGCTACAAGTCATAGTGAGCGATTCAGGAGCAGTAATACTTGAGAACCAACCCGCATTAAGTTGATACAAAGAAAAAGAGGTTCGAAGTTTTATTCCTGCATGTAAGGCTCAACGTAAAAAATAAATTTTAAGGTGATTCGACAAATACTGCTATCGGAACTGCACTCGAATACGATATTTTTCCTCGAGAAAAAAAAAAAACGTCTTTATAACGTTGAATTTCTTCGTAAAATCTGGTACATGAATTTTTCAGTATTATGACGACAGAAAAGCGATCTTAAAATTCGAAAAAAATGACAAGTAGCTGCAATTATGGAACGAATCGGTGCGATATATCGCAAGTCGCTCTGACACGAAAAATGGCGCTCGTCGAATCGCCTTAACCCCTTCTTTTCACAACCTAATTTCTTTTTTCGACTTTCAGATTTTGGCGGGAGAGAATAAACAACCAGAAGAACTCAAACAAATTCTTAACTTAACTTTTTCGAAAATGTGGGTTAGTTCCTTCCTGAGAAACTCGGTCCCTTTTGCCCGATAATAATCTCACCGGAGGTCAAAGCGCAGTAACTACAGCCACGAAAATCTCGAAATCGATATCGAAATATAATATAATTATCGACTTATATCGAAATATAATTCGACTGAAGCAGCGCCGCGACGCAGAGGGTGGGACCGGGCCCAGGCGGAGTGAGATATAATATCATAACAGTTTAATTTTCCACCAAACTCGTGGGTCTTGGGCGGGCGACAGGGGTGGGGGAGGGGGGGGAGGCTCGCTAAACCGGGGCTCATCCGTGTGGAAATATTGCAATAAGTTATAACAACATTACTGTTAGAGTCACGTGCTGAGGCTCCCCCCTGATTAAGTTAACTACCCGACAAAATAATTCTCTCTATCTTCCGATCCCTGACACTCACATCGGTGCGTGTGTCCCGCGGACGTATGCGGGGGTCCAGGGTGTAACAAAGAGGCCCTGCTCGCGAACGATTTGTCGGAGCCTTAATTATGTTATATTGTGATTTATAAGTGAGTGCCGAGGTCTTATTCGTCTGCTTTCTTTCGGCGCCTCTCTCACTGGAAAAAAAAACACATTGGATCTAGAGTCCAGACCCTTGAATACATTGACAAGAAAAAATACTCTTGATTCAATCGGATTTTTTCTTGAATCAACACGAAATCCGCTTAAATTAAGAGGCTTGGTTCTTGATTTAAGCTAGATTCTGATTGAATCAAGAGTACTTTTTCTTGTCGATGTTTTTAAGAGTCTCGACTCTAGATCCAATGTGTTTTTTTTTTTTTTTTTCCAGTGCTCTGGTGTGAGATGCGATCTCTGAGCGATGTTTGCACGAGGACACTCAAAATCAGAATCACTTATCCGTTTTGAATAGCTCACGACGAAAAAAATTATGACGATCTAACATTTTGAATGTAAAAGAGTGCACGAGGACGCACAAAACGCAGAATTAATTGCTACGACAGTTACTTGAGCAATGTCAAGATGTAAAACTTGCAGTTACTTTAGCAATGTCAAGATGTAAAACTAGTAGTTACTTCAGCAATGTCAAGATGTGAAACTAGCAGTTACTTTAGCAATGTCGAGATGTAAAACTAACTGCGTTAATTCAACGTTTTGTGAGTTCTCGCACACATTTTTACATCCAGAATGTTAAAACAGTGCATTTTAAAAACGCGCACTTGTAACCTAAAAATAATAAAACTCCATGATTTTCGTATCATGCTTACCTGCATCATCTTGTGTTTTTTATCCTTGATCACCTTACTGGCGGCTTTACTTTATTTGTTTTTTTAAATTATAAATGAGCCATCTCCCGACATCAATCTGGTTGTTTCTGTTGCGAACACCTTGCGCTCCAGCGGGCTTTGTGTCGGTTCCTTTATCCTTCCGCAACGTGGACGGTCGGTTCACTCTCTCGTCCATCTTTTCCCGTGACACCACCGGGATGATTACAAACAAGATGATGTTCCCGAACAGGAGGAGGGAAAAATAGATGCTTGTAATCTGCATTCTACGGCCGTTCCGATGGCAACGATCCAAAATAATTAGATTTCATCAGCGCCGCCGACAGTCATTGGAGCGGTGACTGGATTAATCGCAATTTCTGAGCTCGATCGTCGTGCCGCACAGTGGATCGAGTCAATAAGAGAGGTTGGACATAATTTGGAGACTTTAAACGCTTATTATTCCGTTTATACAAAACTTTGAAGTTTTAAGAGTGCTTCCATTGGTTTCCTCGCGGAATTTTCTTCAAGATACACCCCTCAAAATTTGACATGTGACGACATAAACATCAAAATTTGCAGTTTTAGGAAAAAATTTTATGTCCGACCTCTCCAATTGACTCGATCCACTGTGCACCGCGTCGTGCCGCGAGAGCCTAGGTGCTCGATTGGCTGAAAGAACCTTTTTAAAGGGGTGAATTATGTTTGAGCATCATTTTTCCTGATTTTGGGACGGGGAATCAATAGTCACTCAAAAAATTTAGTTGCGTTGAATCGTTTGTTTTATAATCGCTTCCGTTCGCCAATTTCTGTCGATCAATCCACGAAGTTGTTGGTCGATTCACGGGGTTTTCAATCGATTCATGGATTTGTCGATCGATTTATAGAGTTATGTCGATCGATTCACGAGTTTTTCGGATTTGTCGATCGATTTCATGAGTTATGTCGATCGATTCACGAGTTTATCGATTGATTCTAGGGTCTGTCGATCAAACCACGGAGTTTTTGGTCTATTCACGGGTTTTTCAATCGATTCGCGGATTTGTCGATCGATTTCATGAGTTATGTCAATCGATTCACGAGTTTATCGATTGATTCACGAGTTTATCGATCGATTCACGGTTCTGTCGATCAATCCACGGAGTTTTTGGTCGATTCCCCGGTTTTTCAATCGATTCATAGATTTGTCGATCAATTCACGGTTTGTCGATCGGATCACGAGAATCGGTTCACGTTTTCATTTTTCGATCTATCCGTGTCGATCGACTCCATGGACTTCTTTTTGCATGAGGATAGGTATTATTTCGAGACTATGATGTTGTTGAAAACTGAGATTTGAGCATTTGAGCATTAAGCAAGTAGCTTCTTTTCTGTTGGCAGCGACAGAGCTGGCGCACGAGAGTACGTCCGACGGCAACTCGGAGCACAATTCCTCGGCCGACGAAGACTCCCAATTGAGACTCCGACTCAAGAGGAAACTCCAGAGGAATCGCACTTCATTCACCAACGAACAAATAGACAGTCTTGAAAAAGGTAACTCCCCTGACATAATCCTTGAATATTATAAAATCCTCCTCAAAATGAGAATGCATGCTTTGTAAAAATGCTTCTCCAAACACATTTCGACGGTGTAAGTCGGTAATCACAAAACTCAGTTTGCTACACTGAAAGAAGAAAAAAAACACGCTGTATCTAGAGTCCAGACTCTTAAAAACATCGACAAGAAAAAATACTCTTGATTCAATCGGATTTGCGCTTAAATCAAGAACCAAACCTCTTAATTTGAGCGGATTTCCTTTGGATTGAAGCAAAAATCTGATTGAATCAAGAGTATTTTTTCTTGTCAATGTTTTCAAGAGTCTGGACTCTAGATCCAATGTGTTTTTTTTTCTAGTGCATAATGAGAAAACATGCTTTGTAAAAGTGATTCTCAAAACAAATTTCGACGGTGTAAGTCGGCAATCACGTAACTCGATTTGCTACGTCGCAGACTTCCTGTCATAGTTTATTTTTAAACGGAAAACTACTCAACAGCAATTCTTGAAAACCGTCGTGAGTTTTCTTCTCTGTGTGAGGAAAATTCTCCATTAACCTCAAGAAATAATGCCGATTTGTTCTCCTTTAAAAAATAACATATAGAGGCGGAAATTTTCAGACACCGCAAATGAGTTATGTGATTGCCAACTTACACCGTCGATAAATCGTTTTATTCTCATTGGTAACATTGAAAGAGGTTACGTTATTGTTATTGTTGGGATCCTTTCAGATATAGAGGGAATCCCTATGGTGATGTCCCCAGTAACAGCGTCTATTAAGCAGCAGCGTGGGAGGCAGCACACATGCGGCCAAGAAAAACCACGGCGCCTTCAAGTTTTTTGACGCAACACGCGCATCCACAGAGCACGAATAGTTGCACACAAGCGCCGTGATGACCTTCTGCTCATTCAGCGCATTCAGCGGCTGTAAACGAGATATGTGATTGCGGACTTACGCCGTCGATTTTTTGAATTAAATAAAAAAAAAATTGGTTTTTCTGTGTCGAGAAAATTTTCTTGGCTTACACAAATTATGATATGTTTTCTTGAAAAAAGGTTGTGTCCAACCGGAAAAGATTACGATAAGTTTTACTAAATTTTTGACTGATTTTGGCGCTAGCGAGAAGTGCATTTGCGCCAGCTGGGGTATGGTTGATCCTACCACATCTCTGGCTGACTCAACCATACTGCCGTGCTAAGGAAGAACGCCGTATGAACCCTCAGACGTTACCAAATCTCCTTCAGTAAAATATGAATTTTTAGGGAAGTCTGTAAATATTTTTCCGAGACTTTTAATCGCCATCAGATCTAAATAATCTGCAAATTTTGAGATAAAATATTCATAATTCTCCCCAAAAAGACACATATTATCAGAGAAAACTTTGCAACTCTAGAATGCACGTAAGGCATTTTTTTCGTATCACGGCAACATACCTCTGGCTCGTGCGTATTGTCTACCGCCATATCACTGATTTGATATCAACCAAGAATTTATTCTTCGTGGCCATCTAAAATTCTACCTTTTGGATTTCTTTTTCATGAAAGCCGTTGTCGACCCCTCTCTTTATTATAATGTTTTGTTTTCTCTGTCCAACAGAATTCGAAAGAACTCACTATCCCGATGTCTTTGCCCGGGAACGGTTAGCAGAAAAAATTGGATTGCCCGAAGCTAGGATACAGGTCAGTAATTTACTTTTTTCTTGTATATGAGTAGGAACTTTCGTTTTAAATACTAGCTGTGAATAAGCATATTCCAATATTGTTATCGTTCTGCTGTATCAGCCGTTCATTGTAAAAACGCCACAACACTAAGCTAGTTTCTCTGTGAAAATACCATATCACTCTACCGTTTGATTAACTTTGTCCTTCAACATTGCAATACAAGTTTTTGGGAGTGCGATTCAATTACTCTGAAATTATAGAGGATGGATAATCATTGGTAATCTCGTAATGATGTATTTTCAGAGAGAAAAAGAAATGGAAAAATCTACGAATGTATGGTCACGACGTTTTTTCAGTGGACGACAACCATTACTTTTGTATTGCTGTTCTAAGGAAGAGTGACGTATGAACCTTTATGCGTTGCCAAATTTCTTTCGATAAAACATGACTTATCATGGAAAACTCCTGAAAAATTTCTGACCAATTTCCAGAAAAATTTCCTCGCAATGAGATCTAAATTATCTGAACTTTTCAAAGAGAAACACTCTTAATTGTTCTTAAAACCAAAATTTTAAGAAGGAAAATTTGGCAACGTGTAAATGTCCATACACCATTTGGTCCGCACCAAGCCACATCAGCTATTGCTGAACTTAATTGGGCAATTTTATTTTATAGAATAAATATAAACGGTTCTGCGGATTTTTGTGCGAATTTCGGTGGATTTTCTGCACAGCACGAGGCAAATTCCTCGAAAATTTGCAGAAAAATCCGCAGAGACGCCCTGTTGTAAAAAATTGAACGGATCAGTTAAAGTTGGCAATAGCTGATGTGGCTTAGTTCCTTTCTACTTAACGCGGTCCATTTTCCTGGGCACGGCAGTGTATCTCTCATCAGTGGCGTATGGCGTGAACTGCGATATATCGATTGTTAGGCCATTTAAACCTATGGAAAAGGATCGATAAACAGGGTGTTCGCAGCGAACACCTAAATAATCGATTCTTTACCATAGGTTTAAATGACATAACATTCAATATATCGCAATTCACGCCACGCCACTGAGTGTATCTCTCATCCGCGGTGAAAGCTCGCACACAATACGTGACGCTACCCCTGAAATATCTCCCGAATCCAAACCGATCATACACCCCGACAGGAATATATATCGACAAATTATCAGCCCCCGTCTTCGTCCGTCGACCAATCTTATCCCTTTTCATTTCGGACACCGCTCCGACATCCCTCATTTTTCTCGGAGCGTCCGCGTGAGTCGTGACATGCGCGGGGGTGGTCGATGGTGATTGGTGGGCGCCTCGACTGAAGCGTGATTTGCGGACGTCCCCCCCCTCCGCCCCCCGGGCCAAGGACGAGTTCAGGGGTGGACGGGCAGAAGTCATTTATCTTGCCGTCTAATCCCTGCGCCCCCCCCCCCCCCCCCCCCCCGCGGCCCCGGAAGGATCCCCAGGGAGGACTCGAGAAGTCGACTCCTTGTCGTCGGGTCCTCAGGCGGGTCAATGTCAAGAGCTGAGCTGCCATATCGGCACCTTCCGGCCGGAGCGTCACGAGTGCCATGCGACGTTTCAAAATTTCACCGAAAAAAAAAGTACTTTGGAAAAAAAAACACATTGGATCTAGAGTCTAGACTCTTGAAAACATTGACAAGAAAAAATACTCTTGATTCAATCAGATTTTTGCTTAAATCAAAAGGAAAGCCGATCAAATTAAGAGGCTCGGTCCTTGATTTAAGCAAAAATCCGATTGAATCAAGAGTACTTTTTCTTGTCGATGTTTTTAAGAGTCTGGACTCTAGATCCAGTGTGTTTTTTTCCCCGTGTATGGTGACATTTGCTATGAGTCTACTTGAGTATTTACACAGTGATACCATTCAGTGAAAATAACCAAAATTATAATAGTGTTAGCCGGAACTCCGGCGATTCTTACCGTAATTTGGTAAATGCTACCATAGGGTCGGGTGTTTATTGCCATGCTCGTATCACTGTATCAGAGTGCGGTAAAATCTACAATATTTTTTTTTCAGTGTTCCGCCGCCTTTCTTTTTTTTTACGGAGCTGTCCGAAAATTTTCTTCGTGCTGCAGATAAAGTCAGTGAAATTTCCAAACGGATTTAACCAACAATTTCTCTGCAAAAAAATAAAATGACGGCGGAAATTTTGAAACGTCGCATGACGCGTATGATACTTTGGCTGGAAAGTGATATCGTCATCTTTCGGCTGAAGTGTCTTGAACGCCATGCGACGTTTCAAAATTTCCGCCGCCATTTTATTTCTTTACGGAGACACTGTTCGACGGAGCCGTCCGAAAATTTCACTGAATTTTTTTCGTGCTGCCGACTAAATCCAGTGAAATTTCCAAGCGGTTTCGACCAACAATTTCTATGTAAAAAAAAAATGGCGCCGAAAATTTTGGAACGTCGCATGGCGCTTGTGATACTTTGGCCGTTAATTGATATCGGCACCTTCCGGCCGAACTGTCACGAGCGCCCTATGCGACGTTTCGAAATTTCGTTCCGATCGTTTCGATTGAAAATTGAAACTAATCTAATTTCAGACACCTTCAAATTCCCCGCTCAGGAAGTGAAGACACGATCAAGATAAATAACTTTCGGCGGCTAATTCAAGAATTGTCATACTTGAGTGAATCACTTTTTCCCGGTGCACAAAGCGTTACGGGGGAAGGAGGTTAAAAAATCCCTAATACAGCGTCGCGTACAATTTAAGCGGCTCCATTGTAAAAAACCTCCGGCTGTGGAAGCCGCACTTACGGGCTAGATATCGACGGTGAAACTACCAAACCACGTATCTCGGTTTGCGACGTCGCAGACTTCCCGTCATACTCTATTTTTTAAATGAAAAACTACTTAACATCCAGTCTTGAAAATTTCTGTGATTTTTCCTCTTTGTGCGGAGAAGATTCCGTGAAAATTTCAAGGAATGATATTGATTTGGCCTACTTCAAAAAAATAAAATGTGAGCGTAGATTTTTAAACACCGCAAACGAAATACGTGGTTTGGTAGTTTCACCGTCGATATATTGTCTGCGTTCCGGGCTTAAAGGCCAAAAGATCCGGACGTAGCACCCGGAGCAATAGAAACTACGGCTCCTACATCCGGAACTTTCCGCCTTTGAGCTCGGAACGGACGGTATGTTTATACAGCACTGAAAAAAAAAAAAAAACACATTGGATCTAGAGTCCAGACTCTTGAAAACATCCACAAAAAAAATACTCTTCGATTCAATCAGATTTAAGCTTAAATCAAGAACCAAGCCTCTTAATTTGAGCGGATTTCCTTTTGATTTAAGCTGAAATCTGATTGAATCAACGGGCCGATTATTGAAATTTAAACCAGCCCGATAAGACATCGAATTGCGATATATTGCATGGTTAAGATAGGGCTATGTCTTGTCGTGTCGGGCTGACATAGTTTCAATAATCGGGCCGCTGGAGTCCTTTCTCTTGTCAATGTTTTCAAGAGTCTGGACTCTAGATCCAATGTGTTTTTTTTTTTCCAGTGAGCCCGTAATTTTTTTTTCAGTGTCCCAATTCGATTTTTAATTAATTACAGAGCTAGTACCAAATCAAAATCCGGAATTTCAACCAACTTGGCAATGCAGCGAATATCTTAAACTGTAACTAATGACACGGACAGTCGACTCCTCTTTCCGGCCCCACCCCTCCCCCACCCGTCCCATTTTTCCGTTTCCACGAGGCTTTCGCCTCCTTTTCCGCCCAAGCTTTCGCCTTTGACCCCGCTTTTCACAGCCCCCTCCCCCTCCCCCCCCCCCCACCCCCCGTCTCCGGAAACCGAATAATGCGACGTTAATGCTCTTCGACTAGTTTATGACTCCGTTCCTCCGTTTTAGTTTAGATTATCTCGGTGTGAGTAGTTTAATGCCGACGTCTACTTCTTTGATTAAACAAGCCGTTACGTAAGCAAGATACACGGTGTTAAAGAAATTAGGGGAAAAAACGTACCTCGAGTTGGAACGTACCGAACTACCGCGGAAACCAAAAGCAATTTCTTCGTCGTAAAAAGCGAAAATAAAATATGAACACATAATGAAATTTATTTCCACATTGATATTTTACTGTCCCTACATTTGCCTTCGAATAATACACCTCCCCTTTCCATACAAACTGCGACTTGGTAAGTTTCTGAGAAACCTAGTTCTATTGAGAATGCGTTTCTAAATCGAAAAATCCAATACAATGAACTTATAATAAGAAGTCAACACCGATTCGATTTACAAATTATTAAAAATCCGGTGTCGATTCGATGACATGTATCAATCGAAAAATCGAAACGAGATTGGATCAACAAAATTCGATCAATTCACGGATTTATCGATCGATTCAGGGGCTTGTAGATCGATTCACGGGTTTGTCGATCGACACGCGGATTTTTCGATCGATTCACGGAGTTGTCGATCGATTCACGGTTGTCGATTGAATCTGTGCCGATCGATTCATGTCTGGAATCGACATCGGTTTCTTGATAATTTATCGATCGATTCAAGTCGACCACCTCCATATCCTCCAAATACGCGCAGTCTGGGTCCGTGCAGTCATGGGCGGCGCACAGTGGATCGAGTCAATTAGAAAGGTCGGACGTTGAATTTTTTACTAAAACTGCAAATTTTGGTGTTTATTCCGTCACATATTACATTTCAAGGGGTGCCTTTGGAAGAAAATTTTACGAGGAAACCGATGGAACCACTTTTGGAACCCTAAAGTCTTACATAAACGGAGTTAAAAGCCTTTAATGTTTCCAAATTTTGTCCGACCTCTCCTATTGACTCAATCCACCGTGCGGCACACAGTGGATCGAATCAATTGGAGAGATCGGGTATGAACTTTTTTACTAAAACTGCAAAATTTGACGTTTAATTCATCACATTTTAAATTCTAAGGGGTGCTTCTGAAAGAAAATTTTACGAGAAAACCAATGAAACCTCTCTCAGAACCTTAAGGTTTGGTATAAAACGGAGTTATGAGCGATTAAAATTTCCAAATTTTGTCCGACTTCTCCTATTGACTCGATCCACCATGCGCACAGTGAAACGAGCTATAGAAAAAGTCAGACATGAAATTTTTAGGTAGGATTTCAAATTTTGATGTTTATTTCGTCACAAATTCAATTTCTAAGGGGTGTTCCTGAAAGAAAATTTCAAGAAAGAATCAAAGGAGCTACTCTCGTAACTTTTTCTTTTCATATATTCGAAAAAATAAGCTTCCGAAGTTTCCATATTTTGTCCGACTTTTCCGATTGACTCGACCCACCGTGCGGCGCAGAGCGGGCCTACTATCATCATCTGAAAAGTGGCGGGGAGAGGTGCTCCGGAGGGGGGGGGGGCTGATGGGTTTGTATTCGTTGCGGAGGACTCGCGGCCCGCGGAGGGGGCGACGGAGCGGAGGCGGCGAAGGTGAACCCGGAGGCGGAGAGACCCGCCGGAATGTTTGTTTTACGCCGACGCAGTTGCCGGGCCAATCGGAATTCCGGGTTTCCGCCGCTCGGATCTGAGATGGCGATCGAAAGGTTTGAACAGTACCTTTGAGGTCGTTCTAGTATTTCGTAACGCATTTAGGGAGGGGGAGGAGGGTCTGAATCAGCGTAACGGTCCGTTACAAGGGAGAGGGGGAGGGTCAAGCCCAGCGTTACATAAAAAATCCAAACGGGGGGGGGGGGGACTTTGAAAATCCCGCCCCCTTTTTTTGGAAATTTAGGCGGGTGTCAGGCCACACTGGGGCAAAAAAACATTGGATTTATAGTCCAGACTCTTAAAAACATCGACAATAAAAAATACTCTTGATTCAATCAGATTTAAGTTTAAATCAAGAACCAAGCCTACTAATGTAAGCGGATTTCGTTTCGATTCAAGCAAAAATCCGATTGAATCAAGAGTCCTTTTTCTTGTTAATGTTTTCAAGCGTCTGGACTCTAGATCCAATGTGGTTTTTTTTCCAGTGTTTGAAGTAAACAGTTTGAAAATTCAAAATCTGCAAGTGACAAAGCTCCGAATCAATCTCCCGATTCGCGGCCATAGGAAAGCTCACCCCGCAAAAATGAGTCAGCGAGATTGAAAATCGGCGGCGGCCGAGAGGGTAGTCCGCAATCACCGGGGGCACTCAAATTACCTCACAATTTTAAGAGAAAATATTCACAACACTCTTCAAAAATAAACATTTCATCGGAGGAGATTCGGCCACTCTCGAATGATCAAATGATGTTTTTCCTTAGCACGGCAGACTACGTCGTTTCCCTCATGAAAGAACGTAACTCCATTTCAGCGTTGCCAAATTCCCCTTCGCAAATTGCATGCATTCCTACCTGAAAATCTCACCGAATTTTCCTCAGATTCCATGCAAAAATCGGATAGATTTTGGATGTGAATTTCTCACATGCAGTTTTTAAAAATAATATTATTTTAAAACAAATGTTCAGGCTGACTCAAGATAGTATACACTGGAAAAAAAAAAACACATTGGATCTAGAGTCCAGACTCTTAAAAACATCGACAAGAAAAAATTCTCTTGATTCAATCAGATTTAAGCTTAAATCAACACTGAAAAAAATAATTCTGTTCACACGGCTCCTGCACTTCTTTTGTAACAGTCACAGAAGCTTCCGTTAAGAGGACAGCGTACTCTGTTCCTACGACCGAAGTTCTGTTTTCACAACAGAAAAATTCTGTAAGTGTAACAAAGAAACTGTAGGAGCCCTGTGAACAGAAGGTTCTGTCGTCAGCACAATCTATTTTTTTCTGTGAAGAACCAAGCCTCTTAATTTGAGCGGATTTCCTTTTGATTTAAGCTTAAATCTGATTGAATCAAGAGCCCTTTTTCTTGTCAATGTTTTCAAGAGTCTAGACTCTAGATCCAATGTGTTTTTTTCCAGGCTGACTCATTTTTACTATTGATTTAAATCAATTGTTTGAGTTAATTCGGTAACCTTGGAATGGAGTTACGCGCCTTCGTCCGGGGGACGACGACCAGAGGGTCAATAAAAAGTATTGTTTGTGAGTCTCGCCATCTTAGCCGGCTGCGCGATGGAGGAAATTCCAATATTCCCCGGTGAAACCTGGCGCTGCGGCTCTGAGCGAATCGTTTGCCCGCTTCGAAATTAAAAGTGGGGGCTAAGCAACCGCGGGGGTGGCCTCGGCGGGGCGCGGGAGCGGCGGCGAGGGGCGGCGGTGGGGCGCGGGGAGAAATGTTTGTTCAAAGTGAGGAAAAACAAAGGATTTGTACTCGGAGGAACAACAGTTCGCAAGGCGGATTGCCGGGGGCCCGATGCGAAGGCGCACCACGCGTGCCTACCCGGGGAGCGCGCGTCTTCCCGCTCCTGCTCTCGGTATTGATTTTGGGACGCTAAACGCCGCCGCTCCCGCCACGCACCGCGGCCGGGCGGCTCGTCGTCCGGAAAAATTGAATTTTGAGGCGCCCCGGAAAAGCGGAAAAGTGCCCTTCCCGGAAAATGCCCGTCCGCGGAGCCTTGGGTTTTGCCGGGTTTCCTATTTGCGATTGACGTATACAAATACCCTGGTTTCCGCGGAATTAGATTCACTGTCTTAGATCTTCACTGATTGTTGTTTTTGGTCCTCTGTATCTTACTTGGGAGATATTTTTTGGAAAGTATGAGAAGTATTTCAGTCTATTCCGAGAGAGAATGGAAAAGAATATCCTTGTCGAATTTTCGGAGATAAATGTGTTGCCTTTTCTCATACAACGGAAAGATGAAATCTAAAAAAAGCATTTTTTTGCTCTTAAATAAAGTAAAAATAAACAGAAATCCTATTATTGAATAAAAAATAGTCTCTTTCCATTGAAGACGAGGAAACATACAAGTACGGCTTCCAATACAAAATCAGATGTATATATTTTTTTGTTCAAAATTGAATTTTGAAGCGTCCTGGAAAAGCGGAAAAGTGCCCTTCCCGGAAAATGCCCGATCGCGGAGCCTTGGGTTTCCTACTTGCGATTGACGTATACAAATACCCTGGTTTCCGCGGAGTTAGATTCACTGTCTTAGATCTTCACTGAATGTGTTTTTGATCTCATGAATGAATCGCAAGAGACATTTCTCGGAAAGGATGAAATAATTCGGTCGATTCCGAAAGAGAATGGAAAAGAACAGCCTCTTTGAATTTGCGGAGATAAATGTCTTGCCTTCCCTCATGAACTCGAAAAAATGAAATTTAAAAAAGAATTTTTTGCTCTTAAACAAGAGGAAATAATAAAAATAGATATTACATTTAGAGTAAAACATTGAAATAAATTCTGTGTTCGAATCAGAAAAAGTCTCTATCAATTTATGAAACATAAATAGATATTGTTGCTAATATAGGATCAGGTGAGTATTTCTATTAATAATTAACTTTTGAGGCGCTCCGGAAAAAGCGCCCTTCCCGGAAATGTCCGTCGAGAGTCTCAAATTTCACATCAGGTTTTCTATTTTCGACGGCTGTATAAAAATACCCTGGTCTTATATAGAAGACGTTTCTTGGGAAAAATAAAGCTTTTCGGTTGATTCCGAGGGGAACGGGAAAATTGTACCAAAACATTTACGAAAAAAATATACGTGTTCAATGCTCGGAGATCAGTGTATTGATCCATCACGCGGAAAACAGGGAACAGAAATCATAGAAAGGGAATGTTCTGAATCATTAGAGACGGCGCCAAGGATACATTTAAGACAACATATTAAAAATTACAAAAAATAGGTATATCGACGGTGAAAGTCGGCAATCGCATAACTCGGTTTGCGACGTCGCAGACTTCCTGTCATACTTTATTTTTAAAATGGAAAACTACTCAACGGCAATTCTTTAAAACTGTCATGATTTTTCTTCTCAATGCGAAGAAAATTCTGCAAAAACTTCAAGAAATAATATCAATTTGTTCTCCTTTAAAAAATGAGGTAGAGGCGGAGATTTTCAGACACCGCAAACGAGTTATGTGATTGCCGACTTTCACCGTCGATATGAGGATCGCTCTAAGGAAGTCTGTATCTATATTAGATGCAGAAAAAAATAGAAGCTAAAAATAATTTAGTGTAATGCTTTTTTTAGAATTGAATTTTGAAGAGCCCCAAGAGAGTGCCGTAGCGTGGCCGCTTCCCAGAAAATACGGGGAAATTTTCCGAGTGTTCTATTTGTAACTGCCACACTAATACAAATACCCTTGTCTCCAGTTCCACAAAATTAGACCCAGAGTCTTATACTTCCTCTGAGTGTGTTTTTAAGAGATGTATCTTGGGAGGAATAAAAGTTCTTTCAGGAAAAACAGGAGAAAATATCCTGCGGAGTTACGTGCACGGAACACATGTGTTGTCTCCTCTTCAAAACGCGTGATGAAGAAATCAGAGATAGAAAATTTAGGGCGCCTTCTCTCTAAAATTGCTCAACTTTATTTTTTGCTTGAAGCTTCATTTCGTCATTTCCCGCACGAAGGAACGTAACTCCATTCCATGATTGCAAAATTGACTCAAACAATTCAATTCTTTACAAAAATAAACTTTCATAATTTTCGTCGAAAATGTGTCTCGTCATTGCTCGAGATCTGAAGAAAAATTAGTGAAATTATAAGTCAGAAATTCTGAAAATTCCCCTGCACTGGAAAAAAAACACATTGGATCTAGAGTCCAGACTCTTAAAAACATCCACAAGAAAAAATACTCTTGATTTAATCAGATTTAAGCTTAAATCAAGAACCAAGCCTCTTAATTTGAGCGGATTTCCTTTTCATTTAAGCTTGAATCTGATTGAATCAAGAGTCGGTCCTTCTTCTTGTCAATGTTCAAGAGTCTGGACTCTAGATACAATGTGTTTTTTTTTTTATTTTTTCCAGTGTGATGAAAATGCAATTTTGCGGAAAAATCTCGCACTATCGAAATGTAGTTACGTTCTTTCGAAAGGAAAACTAAAAAGAACTAAAAAGAAATACATAAAAATAAAGGATCAGCACCACGTAATTCCAGCATTGTAATTCCAGAATAAACAAAAGGAACTAGTGTTTATCATGAAATGGAAAGTGCGCGCATTCCTCTCCGGCCCTCCGTGTTCCTAATTCCAGCCAACGAGAGTTTATGCTCTTAACCATTCGCCAAAGTCTGCGCCATGAGCATCCTTTCTCCACCATCGCAAAAAAAAAGCCAGGACGGAAAAAAAGGCGGTCGTAATCACTTATGCATCTTCGTGCTTTATCTCGCCGTAGAATTACTCCCGCCGCCATCAGCTCTCGCCTTAAAATCCGCGCTATTCACGGACGAAGTCGCTGGATTCTCCACCAGGCGGCAGCACCGTCGCTTTCAGCTCGGGGCAAAATGAAAGCCAGGGAAGAAGCAGAGGCTCCGTACTTACAAATAAACTGGAGTTATTAAACTTCGAATCAAAAGCCTCGCGACGCGCTACAATTTTCTATCTTTTGTTCGAGAAAAATGGAGGCAGCAGTAAATACTCGGGCGCAAGTGGCACTTTACATGTTTTCATCCCGGCTCGCTGAAAAACGCGAATAAGAAAAAAAAAAGAGCCCCGCTCCGAAGATTGGATGCTGCATCAAAAGCTCGCTTTTCCGTTTTTTAATCACGGTAAGATACGAGCCGCATTTATGAGAATAATGAATTTTTGAATTAAAAACCAGTAATGATGTATTCCCGAGCTTAAAGTCCGCCTGAAAGGTAACCTCGCTGTATGGACGCGAAGCAAAGGGGTCGGGCGCACTTTTAAGAGTCGCGGATAATGCGAGAAGGGAGGACATACTTTTAAGAGATGCTAGGTGATTCACCCGAGCGCTCATTATGTAGAAAGTAACAAAAAAAAAACGTTGGTTTCTTTCCTTTCCGTGCGCGCGCGGGGAGGCGGGCGGAGTTCGAAGGGAAAATCTGGAGTAATTTAGATAAGTAATATGTTTGCTAACATATGTCGGAGTCCTCTTTTATATTTATCAAGTGAGATGCGCCCTCGTATCCGAATCGCTCGGCTAGAGAACGCCCCTGCAGTTGCGGTAAGGGTGGGGCGGAAACGGGGGGAGAGCGCCCTCTAGCGGAGGCCGGGAAATACTACCGCGCCAAGCCAAAACCGCGAATTTACATAGGTTTTTCATTTGGGTTGAGATGTTCCTGCTTAGGCGAGGCAGAAGACGCGTTCCCGTAATTATTTTCCCCGGAATTAAATTGAAAAGTTGCGTTTCCGCGCAGGGGAGCCCGGACCTCCATCCGGCTTTTTACATTTTTCAGAATTCGAGTGTTTTTTTTCATTTTTATTTTTCGTCCCCCACCTCCCCTCTCGACGAGATGCGTTTTTTCTCCGTCTTAATATCTTTCGACTCGTGGCCCCTTTTCCTCCGCCGCGGCGTCCCGTTGCTGCCGGCCTCCGTTCTGCAAAACGACGGATGTCTCGTTGATCTTCGAGGGTTAATGCCCTGTTTTTAACGAAAATCTCTGGTCGGTTCTTATCCCGTTTGATGGAAACTCATTCGTTTCGGAACGGAACCGATGAAGTCTCCTTATTGACTTTTCATCTCGCTTTTCTTGTTTTCGGCCGCGGGCTGATGTAAACATAAACATTGAACTTCTTCGATGTTAAAAATAGGCGGACTCTTATTTCGGTCGGAACTCTCGTGTCGGGTTTAGGAACTCACATGGCCCACAAAGTGGAAAGTGACTAAAAATAAGTGCCGTCCGAAATATAGCCCTTTGGATTTATAAAGTACACCAGACTGATTGTAACGTGTGTGCTCTGTTACACCTGAAAGTCAACGTGTTCCGGGTGACTCGTGACTTAAACGTAGATTCAGGAACTCACGTGGCCGACAGACCGGTGTGTCACTAAAAATACATTTTTTCCGGCGAAAAGTCTTTGACTTTTGTTTCAAAATAAAGGAATTGCAATTTGTGTAATTCGTTCGATCTGGAAATTAACATATTTCATGTGACTCATTGCAGTTCTCATATATTTGTTATTTGACAACTGATATGGCTCACTCAGAAAAGCTGTCTATGGGAAACAAATGGTAGATTTGTTAAGTCTTAAATGAGGTAGAGATAGTAGGATAGAAGGAGGATTTTCCTTGGGAGAGTCTAATCGGGCGAAAATAAAAGAGAGCAATTGAGTTCGCCTTCAAGTTAGTGTTTATGCAATCTCAGCTACTCGGAGGTTCAAATAGTTGTATCACACATTTCGGTATATCGGCTGCTAATTTAGGGACAGAATTCGGTTAAATACCAACGAACTCATTGTCGAAACTGATAGGCAAAGCTATAGACAAAGAGGATAAAAGGGATATGGAGGGGTCCTACTGGTGGAAGCGGGTGGTTGCAATGGACAAAAAAGGTATATAATGGATTAATAGGAATTGCAACCCACAGGAGACCCTATAGTTAGTTTATACTTTTAAGCGCTCAGCCGATAGGCAGCGCTTTTTGATTTCGACTTGCCTCTAGAGTACTAGTATACTAGTGCTAATTCGTTTAAATGGCGCACCAGCTCATCGATGTGTAGGTTTTTTTTTTTGGGGGGGGGGGGGGGGTCCATTTTTAAATAAATAAAGCTGTGAAAACTGTATTTTATGCTTTTAACGTAATGCGCAGGTAGTTTCGATCGTTTGTCTATAAGAAAATTTCTTAGCGGTAGAGTAATTCTTATCGAAATTGATCGTTGACCTTAAATGAAGCCTAAAAAAAACGCGCCTGATGAGCTCGACGGTGACTATATCATTTTCGGGAAACGAAAAAACGCGTTTACGGTTTCCTTGGTAACCTTTGTTTGCTATCAGCTGATGTTTTATTTCCATTTCCCAGCCAAGTCGACGGAGTTTATACTTCCTTTCTTCACTAAATACATTGACTAACACCTGAGCGTTTTCTAATACGACAGTATTAGAAATTTCCCGCTTGTTTTGCCTTAGTCTATAGGAACCAATCATTTCAACCTATGGGATCGCTTCATACTCCCCATATCTTCTTTGTCCATCGTCTTGTCTATCAGAGTCTAAAATCCGCCCAACAACGAGGCGCGACAGAAAAAAGGGAGAAGAGAGAGGAGTATTTGTATGTTTTTCAAAATAAATCAAATAATACAGGTATTAAGCGAATTTTTGCGATCGAATACCATTCACCGTTGAATGATGTTCGAAGATTGTGTATTTTATTTTCATAATTTTCGACTTCTTCGTTGGCCTCACCGGAGACCGTTGAAATTCATCAATTTAAAATTTCGAATTCACCTCGGGACTTGAATTCGATTTTTGAATTGATGCAATCGATGCCAGAAACTTCATCTTTTACCAGGATTTTTGTTTCGTAATTTCTTTCTGCTGTTGTGTTTTGTCATTTCAAGACTACTGTGCTTGCAATTTTCTGCGTTTTAGTGTTTCGTATTTTAGTATTTTTTTCTTGATCTTAAGCCCTGGATAGACGATCAAATTCCGAACCAATTCCGATCAAAGTATTTGTTTCAAAGTAAGATCAGAATGGAGTGCCACCATTCATCATTTCCTTCCTCAGGAAACATTTCTGCCAAGTTTTCATTTATAAATGAAGCAAATTAATGAGTTTGAGACTGATGACTCACGACACTTTGATGCTACTTTGATCGGAATTGGTTCGGGAATTTGATCGTCTATCGAGGCCTTTAAATTTGATTTTTGAATTGATGCAATCTATGTCAGAAACTTCATCTTTCACCAGGGTTTTTGTTTCGTAATTTCTTTCTGCTGTTGTGTTTTGTCATTTCAAGTCTGCTGTGTTTGCAATTTGCTGCGTTTTAGTGTTTCGTATTTTCGTATTTTCTTCTTGATTTTATTTAAGAAACAAATCTGAACTCTGATTGGCTCCTGCTTTCATCGATCACCGGCATCACTCACACCGAAAAAAAAGTGAAGTTGATTTAACATTCTGGATGTGAAAAAAAGTGTGCGATAACTTATGAGACGCTGAATTACTCGCCGCATCAGTTAGTTTTACATTTTGACATTGCTAAAGTAACTGCTGTCGCGGGCAATTTAGCATTTCGTGAGTTCTCGCACATTTTTTTTACATCCAGAATGTTAAATCAACTTCACTTTTTTTCGGTGCAGCGTTTGATGAATGATATTCGATCGCGAAAATTCGCTTATTTTAAGCTATTTCCGATGTTTGTTGCAGGTATGGTTTAGCAACAGGAGAGCGAAGTGGCGGAGAGAGGAGAAGCTAAGGAACCAACGTCGCGGTGGCTCGGTGGTTGACCCCTCGCCGACCCCCGCCTCGACGAGCCCCCCCGCTCCCTCTAGTCGTCTTCCCCTAAACACCGGTTTCAACTCCATGTACTCGTCGATACCCCAGCCCATGGCCACCATGGCCGAAACCTACAGGTGAGTTTAACGCTTACACTTCCATAATCCAAAAATGTCACATGCAGCTAGCCTGGCAGTTGCTGGCAATTTCCACGCGGCATGCGCGTTATCATCAAATTCACCGGAAAAAAACACATTGGATCAAGAGTCCGGACTCTTGAAAACATTGACATGAAAAAGGACTCTTGATTCAATCAGATTTAAGCTTGAATCAAAAGGAAATCCGCTCAAATTAAGAGGCTTGGTTCTTGATTAAAGCTTAAATCTGATTGAATCAAGAGTATTTTTTCTTGTCGATGTTTTTAAGAGTCTGGACTCTAGATCCAATGTGTTTTTTTCCAGTGATGCTAACAACGCCTAGATGCATTGTTACTGCTCTATGGATGCCGGTGTTGCACACCCAAAAAATTGAAGGCCCGCGCCGGGTTATATGATACTGATGTGCGCGTAGACTTAGTAAAGGTTTCATCAGTGCAAAACTTTCATCCCCTCAGCTTTGAGCGCCTTCAAATCCGGCGATACTCGCCGCTTTGCGGGCAGTTAGTTTAGTTGTCTTTCGAACCAAACTCAACTAAGGTCACTGATTTCACTCAATCACTAAGTCCAGTAAACTCGCACTCGTGAGTATGTTGTAGCTGTATTTAATAGCGTGAATTCAAAGAGTAATTTTTGTAATGTAGTTTTCTATGTGCCAAAGTAAAGTTTTTAAAAACTACTTTTAAATATTAGCGATTTCTATAAGGAATAAATCTCCTTTTTGCTCTGGCTGAAGTTTGCAACAGGCTCATTCCACTCCTCGATTTTAAACAGTGTTCCGGTAGACGGTCAGGGTTGCCACAGAATTTGGAAAATGATCTTGATTTCTCTAATTTTTCTGACACATTTTGATGAAAATATGAAAGTGGGTTCCGACATTTAATTAAAAATAGTTTTCAGGCCATTTCCCCCCCCCCATCCCTTTTTTTCACTTTAAATATCCACGAGGGATAATCCTGCGCTCTACCACCCCTAGAGCCCCATCCCCCTTTCTTCCCTAATGAAGCCAGCCCCAGGTAACCGTTGTTTGAGACCATCAATCTCGGGTCACCTGGCTGGAATCGAACCCGCGGGACCTCCCGATTATAGAGCAAGCGCTACAACCACTACACCACAGGAGGACACGTGTATCTTACCGCGAAAGCCGTTGGCAGATCTCAGATTTCGCCCGCAAAATCGAGCGTATGCAACCAGGCCCACCGCGGAGTTCGAATAGTTGTATGTTGGGTTCGAACCCAACTTCGAATAATTTCCCATTGTTCTACGCTCCGCGCATTATTCAAATACCGAGTTTATCTTTCGGAAAAGCATCTCAGTTGGTTTCTATCCCGTTATTTCGTTTAGGGACCTTCCGATTATAGAGCAAGCGCTACAACCACTACACCACAGGAGGACGACAACCGAAATCTCGTTGGAACCTATTCGAATCCTCAGACTCATTCTAGTAAGCAAACATAGGTAATTTAACATATTTTCCCTGAAATTTTCGTCATCTTCCCTGAAACTTTCCGGTTTCCCCCGAATTTTTAAAATTTCCCGCCATTTTCCCTGTATTCCAGTATTCCCTGACTGCGGCAACCCTGAATGACATATATTTCACTGGGAAAGAAAAACACATTGGATCTAGAGTCCAGACTCTTTTAAACATCGACAAGAAAAAGTACTCTTGATTCAATCAGAATCTAGCTTAAATCAAGAACCAAGCTTCTTAATTTAAGCTGATTTCGTTTTGATTCAAGCAAAAATCCGATTGAATCAAGAGTATTTTTTCTTGTCAATGTTTTCAAGAGTCTGGACTCTAGATCCAATGTGTTTTTTTTCCAGTGAAAATTTTCGTCAGCTTCCCTATAACTTCCCGGTTTTTTCCGACTTTTTAAAATTTCCCGCCATTTTCCGGTATTCCCTGACTGCGGCAACCCTGAGTGACATGCATTTGTATTTCATGTACCTAACTTATAATTATTAGAAAAAAACAATATTATTAATTACAACTTATAATTATCTTTGGTTTGTTTCAGCTCAATGACGGGGAGTCTGAGCATGAGCGGGAGCTGTTTGCAGCAGGCGGCGCGCGACCACCACAGCTACCCGTACATGTTCCACGACCCGCTGCACTCGCTGAGCTCCTCCTACGGACACTCGCGCGGGATCGGGCACTCGCAGAGCGGAGTCAACGCCCACTCGCCTTACTCCACGGCCGCGTCTGTCAACAGCACGCCCGGAACCGGCACCGGTGAGTTCCGATTATCTTAAATATAACCGTCTCGAATACGCAGATATAGACGGAAAAGGTCAACTGGAAGTGGGTCAGTTCGCAAGTGTACTGGAATCTTGTTCTGAACCATTTTAACATCCAGTCAGCAGGCAATGATGTCGTTTTCCGGATGGAGGGACACTGAAAAAAAGTTACGGGGTGTACAGGGTGATTCAAGGTCAAACGGCCAGACCAGGGTGGCATGAGACGTAAGGAAGAAATGAAAAATTGGAAATTTCAGCGAGATATTTCATTAAATTTCACAAGGCTGTGAAATATTTCATATCTTTCAGGTACTGGGAAAAAAAAAACACATTGGATCCAGCGTCCAGACTCTTAAAAACATCGACAAGAAAAAGTACTCTCGGTTCAATCAGAATCTAGCTTAAATCAAGAACCAAGCCTCTTAATTTGAGCGGATTTCCTTTTGATTTAAGCTTAAATCTGATTGAATCAAGAGTCATTTTTCTTGTCAATGTTTTCAAGAGTCTGGACTCTAGATCCAACGTGTTTTTTTTCCAGTGAGGCTGTGAAATATTTCATATCTTTCAAGGGCTAGATGCAAGCCCTACTCAAACGCACAAAAATACAGGGTGAGCGAAAAGTCCCCGACCCCCCCTCTAACTTTTGAACGAATTGAGCTAAGGAAATGAAACTTTGGGAATGTTCCTATCTCAAAGGGGACCATCTTTTGAGGCTGCCAAAATTTTGGTCCCCCCCTTCAGGGGGGAGAGGGGCCCCCCAACTTTTTTTTTTTCAAATAGCAACCCCTATCTTGTGATATCTCATTCGAAAGAGCATAAAAAACTAAGAATTTTGGCGCAAACCGCAGATCAATATCTCAATTTTTGACCGAGTTATGATAGGTCAAAGGTCAAATTTGACCTATTTTCAAAAAATCATAACTCCGGTTCAAATTATCGTAAAGAAAAAAATAAAACGGGAAAATTTACCAAATTGTGTTCGCTTTTACGTAAAAATTGCAGAAATCACTTCGATTTAATTTTAAGGGGGGGCTCGGACCCCCAAATACGTCAATTCAAAGGTCATTCAATTTTCCCACGAAATAAGCCAATTTCCTCTGGAATTGCCTCCACATTATCTCAGTAAGGTCAAAATCAGTTCAACATTACGTTGGCAAGTCCCCAAATTTCGGGAAAAGTTAAAAAAACGAAATTTAAAACGGTCAAATTTAATCACCTTAAATTTCGTTTTTTTAACTTTTCCCGAAATTTGGGGACTTGCCAACGTAATGTTGAACTGATTTTGACCTTACTGAGATAATGTGGAGGCAATTCCAGAGGAAATTGGCTTATTTCGTGGGAAAATTGAATGACCTTTGAATTGACGTATTTGGGGGTCCGAGCCCCCCCTTAAAATTAAATCGAAGTGATTTCTGCAATTTTTACGTAAAAGCGAACACAATTTGGTAAATTTTCCCGTTTTATTTTTTTCTTTACGATAATTTGAACCGGAGTTATGATTTTTTGAAAATAGGTCAAATTTGACCTTTGACCTATCATAACTCGGTCAAAAATTGAGATATTGATCTGCGGTTTGCGCCAAAATTCTTAGTTTTTTATGCTCTTTCGAATGAGGTATCACAAGATAGGGGTTGCTATTTGAAAAAAAAAGTTGGGGGGCCCCTCTCCCCCCCTGAAGGGGGGGACCAAAATTTTGGCCCCCTCAAAAGATGGTCCCCTTTGAGATAGGAACATTCCCAAAGTTTCATTTCCTTAGCTCAATTCGTTCAAAAGTTAGAGGGGGGGTCGGGGACTTTTCGCTCACGAGTAGAATCAAATAAGTTTTGCTCTTGGAGCCATCGTTTTTTAAAAAAGTGACTTTAGTTATTTTAAAACTTCAGCATGTTTTCTGAAGTCCTCATACTCTTGGAAAGTCGATTTTAATAGTGGTCAATCTTCGTTTTCAACAGAAATTTTTTTTTGGCCTCTTTTATCGCTGGAAGTTGAATTTTTTGTCCGTACCGTAGACCAACTAAACAGGCTTGTTTTCCTATCAATACGTGCGATAATAATACCGTTTTAAGTTTTTTTGCACTCATAGAGCTATATTCTTGTAGAAGAATAAAACAAAATATCCTTCAAAGTTTTTACTTTCAAAATTTAGCCCCCAAATTGCTCTAAAGTCCGATTTCTAGAATTTTGCGCCATCATTTTTCTCCTAAAAAAGCCAGGAAATGTAATTAAACGCTTAATTTTAATTAATTTCTTTAGAACTAACTTAGAAGATGTGGTAGACAACTTTTTTTAAAGCATTTCTACAGATTTGCTCTTTTTAAAGTTACGAATTGTACAATTTTTTACTGGTCTACGGTACAGGACAATAACGTTACGGTACACAAACGGGCTACGGTAAGGACGAAGAGGCATTCGTAAATATTACTGTATGCAAGGGCCGAATTATAAAGAACTGAAATTCATTGGGAATAAACTGCTAAGTTATAGCATAGCTTATAAGTGCCACTTTTATAAATAATTACAGGCAATAAAGGTAAACAGAGTAAGTAAATCAGTTTTTCAAAAATAATGAATTGCTTTTATTTTAAAGTAAACGCATTAAATAATTAGGGACAAATCTTAGAAGCTGAGTTCTTAAAACAAGCTTGACAACGTTAGAACGTTTTAGGTGCACTTTTACAAAATAAGAAAACAAAAAGGTAAATTTATCGAAAATGTGGTCACAAATCACCTTAAATAAATATTTAAAGGACAATATAAAAAAAATTAGTTAGATATTAACGAATAAATATTAAACGAATAAATTGCTATGAACTTCAGACGAAAAAGAGGACTCTAAGTTCTAAAAGACAAAATAAAAAAAATAAAAAGATGGCCATTCTTATGCAATCATCGAAAAAAAAGCCTCCTTCTTCTAAGTCGCGTCTTACTAAAAAAAATACGTCTCTCTTTTTTTTTTAAATTCCAAATTTTGGTGATAGATAAAATAAAGTAAAGTGGGATGATCTATCAAACAGCGCACCGATTTTTGGATGACTTTCGCATTTTGTCCGTACTTACCGTGGACCCGGCCGCATCGCGCGTCAGCTACGGGCTACGATACCGGACGGCTACGGGCTACGGTACGGACGGCTACGGTGCGGACAAATCGTGTGATTATTGGCAATGGTGCTCGGGCATATTCACGCATGCGGTTGAAATTCTGGATTTGAGGTTAAGATATCAGAGCGTATCAAAAAATACCAAAATTCGAGAGTTTGAAGTGATTTATGCATTAAAAAGGTAGGTATACGGTAAGGACATCCTAGATGGTCGTTAAACCTAGAAACTCATAAAAAACGGTCAAAATTTACTGTTTCACTGCGGTTTTTTTTCCTCTGCTCGACATCAGCGTGTGATAGTCACGATAACGCAAAAAAAGTAAACAAAGTTCATAAGTGCTGCACTCTAACGGACGAAATGATGCTGAAAAAAGGGGGCTACGGTACAGGACGCGAATTCCGCAGACAAGGCTGCTTGACGCAAAGACGGTCAATATTTTCACTTATTTGGATGAATATAACTGAAAATAATAAGTTAGGTACAAGTTGAGTGTGAATTTACAGCAGAAGTGGAAGTATTTAGATGCAAGATGATGGTTATGTAGCGTTAAAGTTGCGCACTTGAGTCACAGACAGGCTACGGTACAGGACATTTCAGCTGTTTAGGGCCAAAATTCTGATATTAAATGGCAAAAACTGCCTAAAACGATGTTGGGATCTGATTAAGCGTAAAATTTTGAACAAATTTAAAAAAAAAAAAGGTCAGATTTTTCCATTTTGAAGGGCTAAAAAGTCGACAGACATGGTAGAGCAAAACTTATTTGATTCTACTCTCACCCTGTAGAAAAAAAGTCACGATTCTTACATTTTACGAAACATGGAAAGGAATCTTTATTTTTCAATATCTTTCACAAATTTCTGGAATTTATTGGATTACAAATTTATTTATTTGGATTTACAAATATCTGGAAATATTTCACATAACATTTACTGAGAGTTAAGACAACGCGGCTAACAGATGTCACAAACGGGAATAAAGATTACACAAATCGGACGTTTTTTGTAATCTTTGATCAACCCATTCCCGAATTCCTGCCTCCGTTCTCTCACTCATTCCATTTGTGCCTTGTCGTACCCCCCATTCCCTAGTCCATTCCAGTTTATAATCTTTGCGATTGGTGAAAATGTAAGCTTTTTTCCCGTTTGTGATTCTGTGAAGGCCTAAAATACGGGAACCAATCAGAAATGGATTCGCATTGTCTTTACTCTCTTAGTATGAAGGGACTTTAACTTGGGGCAGCGTCGCGGGGGAACTGTGGACACCTCGGTTTGGGCAGGGTGGCATGAAACTCAAGAAGGAAATGAAGGATTGGAAATTTCAATGAAATATTTCGTGAAATTTCACGAGGCTGTGAAATACCTTATATTTTTCAGGGGCTAGAATGCACCGAAAAAAAAGTGAAGTTAATTAAACATTCTGGATGTAAAAAAGGTGTGCGAGAACTTATAAAATGCTGAATTTCGCAACGTCCTTACTCTCAGTATAAAAGGACTCTATCGGTGACTTTTCCCTGATATAATTTTTCTCTCAACGGCCTTATTTTTGGATTTGTTTCAGGTGTGATTTCGGCCGGAGTGTCGGTACCGGTGCAGATCCCGAGCCAAAGCGACCACCACGCCAGTTTGGCCTCCAACTACAGCCACTGGTCGCGGCTCCAGTGATCGCAGCTTTTTGGGTTTCCTGCCTCCTTCGCCCAGCACAGCAAATTCGCCCCCACCCCCGCCCACCTCCCTATCACCGCATCCGCCTCCTCCACCCCCTCGCCGCAGCCCTCCAAGGAAACCCAAAACTTCGGTTCGCAAGGTGTACAATAAAATTCGTAAATATGTAAGTCGTTTTGATCTCAAGCCTAATTAGCACTTTCAGACCCCCCCTCCTCAAGACGTAATTTGAGAATACAGCGTTGGTAGCTCGAAAAATTATTAGTTAACGCTACGAACGTCGATATTCCACCGTTTTTAAACATATAGACTGCTACTGTGTTAAAACGGCACTATTAATGTCATGTTTGACAGAGATGCGCTTAAAAATCGAGACTTAATTCTGCAAGAAAGGAATACCATTTAGACTATATTTTTCAGTTCATGTCATTCGTTTTTTGCCTCATTTTAGAAACGACGTATGTGCCATCAATTTTCCCGTAAAGATAGGTGCTTTCACAGGAAGGTGGCAGTCCATGTGGACTTTATTTTCCGATAAGAAAGTATGATTACTGTCTCATCTACAGAGGCACCCATCTCTATAGGGAAACTTATGGCACATAAGTTGTTTCCGACAAGAGGCAGAACAAGTAATTCCTCATTGCAAAATGAAGTCCATTTGGTGCATCAATTTAAGTAACTATCTGCAGAGGAGGACAAATGACACATACGATATTTTAATATTTACATTTAAATTGATGAAAAAAAAAAAATTCCAAATTTTGATGTGCCAAAATGTAAACGTGTCAGCTATAACTAGTCACTTCTCAGATTAAGTCATCGCCCCCCCCCCCCCCTATCTTTACTTATTGAACTTGTGAATGGAAGTATCCCATGTTTTGCTTGAAGCCTGCTCAATACTTTTAGTCAGCATTCTGTCTTGCCGATCTCTTGGGTAACTAAATTAGTTTTCGGTATAAGGAGGATCATAAGTATCAGTTTATCAGTATCACTAGTATCAGTTATACTATGGCGGATAATCATTTTTGGACGGTGATAATGGAATGGAAAGACAACAGCTATTTTACTGTAGCGCACCTGTCTAGAAAAAATTTAATAAAATTAATTAGTTGTTTCTGAACTTGTGTTTAAAATGGTGCTTTCGTTCAGTTTCAAACGGAATCGTCAATAATGAGGATTCATAAAATGTTAAATTTTTCAGCTTATTCAAGTAATGTTTGCGAAATGCTTAATTCCTGACAGTTTTTAATTTAAGACACTTTTCTGCAAAGTAGAAATAAAATTAATCATTGATCCAGATTAATCTGCTGTATTGAAACTGTATTGAAATCATATGAGATCATTACCAGCCATATTCTTTCGCTGAATGCATTTTATGCGAGTCATGAATTTTTAATGTCATTGTTAAGCTTGATTTAAAGTAGCGACTTAGAAAAAAGTCTTGATCCTTATGTTCGCCAAGCATTTTTGAAATAATATATTTTTGCCAATTTTAATAGCGCACCTTCTTTTTTTTAGAATTTTTTCGGTATCAGGGTAATGTACAAATCAGACAGAAAATAGAGCTTTCAGACCCATTAACAGCCATAGGCTCAACTTTTGCTCACCATTCGGGCTTCAACTAAAATCCGAGGGTGCAATAAATTTTTCTAATGTTCTCCGCATTTACGATTCAGCCCTAGTTGCTTTCAACGTTCACTAGGCTAAATTTTTTGAATAAAGACCGCACAAGCGTTATGCAATGCAGAATTAATGTCCAAAAAAATTTAACAAATAGCTCAAGTATAGTGACATTATGAAAACCTTCCGGAAAACAATGATACAACTTATAAAAATATTTAAGTAGTATATCTAGTAACTTGGATTTTTCTGGTGCTCATACCACCATTCGCAAAGGATCCCTGTCTTTCTGAATCATCGCACCCAACTCTTAAACCATAAGAGTTTCTTTAAGCAAAAAACTTGTGATGTACTGTATAGATTTTTGCATTGTAAGATTGTAAATATTGTATTGTAGTTATAACAAATACGGTAATATAATTGTGTTACAAACTTCCCTTTACTAAGATTTCTCCTTTCCGTTGCATCGAGGTTAAAATGAACTTGAAGCCATTTAAACTATGATATATTGCTAGAAAATTTCAGTGAAATCATTGTAACCCTCAAAGGCACCCCCTTCAATTTGCAAAATGTACTGTAATTTTCCTTAATGTGTGATAACAAAAACGATCTTGAACTTGACGTGTTCAAGTTACGAGGTCGCCAGAGGTAATCGTTTACGATTAAGATAATTTGACAATGCTCGACGAAATAATTTCAAAAACATTTTTTTTCAAAGATCAGAAGAGTTGCCACTAGGGACGAAAAATTTCAATTTGAGCTTAGTCAAGAGTTTTGAAAAATTTTGCTCAATAAGTACTTATTCCCTCTAAATGTGTGTAACAAAGTAATGTGGTCCTACAAGTAAAGAAATAATTTTATTGGTGAAAATCCACGCTCTACCCTTGGACGGAAACATATTTTTAAACTATAAGTACCTACTTTAAATGACCCGGTTAAGTGAATTATAACGTTACAGGATTTACAGCGGCGCGGCGTGCTTGGCGATATTTAGATTGCTTTGCTGTTTAAACCTATGGTAAAGGATTGATAAACAGGTTTTCCGCAACGAACACCTTAATAATCGATTCTTTACCAACAACAGCTTCAAATGGGGAAAGGTTGATGATCGATCATTCACGCCTCGCCACTGAGGATATAAATCCATTAAGTGCTCCCTGTGAATTATGTTCTTTCAGCTAATTCCTAAGTTTCATCCTGCAAACGGATATTAATTATCCCGGTAGTACCACCATTGCATGGGCAATAAAAGGCAATTTTAGTCCTCAACTCTTACTCTAATAGTTTTTCTCCCCCTTGAATATGCATTTAATTGAGGAACTGAGTAATATCAGTTCACAAAATTTGTTCTAATTTCGAATCCGACGGATGGTAAATCTGTGACGTATACCAGTGTTTAATTTGCAATCTCATCTTATGTATATTATTGTAGGTTTCTGATGTAAAATTTTGTCTAGTATATACATTGACGCATAATGTGAAAAAAGTCTTGTTTAGGATAAACAAATTCAATATTATTAAGCATGTTATATTATTTTGTAACTATGGATGAAATAAAGTGTTTTTTTCTTTCATACGAGCTATTCCATTGAGTCATTCCCACCCTCCTCTCTGCCGTGCTAAGGGAAAATGCCGTATGAACATTCGAAAGTTGCCGCAAATTTCCCTTGATAAAAAATATGTATTTGACGACGGTCATGAATAAGTTCCCTTGAAATTTTCAGATATTTTAGATTAAATTGCGTACAAAATCGTCTGAAAATGATAGGAAAAAATATTCACAATTTCCCCGGTAAATACGGGTTTTTTCTCAGGAAACTTGGCAACTTCTGAAGGCTCGTACGGCGTTCTTCCTTAGCACGGCAGCTCAGCTGTGCTCGGTATTTTGGGTAACTCCATCAGATCGAGACGTAAAATTCTTCGATGTTTAATCGAAAAAAGTAAAAAATGTGAGTGAAGATTCTGAAGACTTCACTCGGAAAACATGGCAAAACGATTAAATCCCTAGGAGGCAGTTCATAAAATGTGTTTGTCTAAATTTCAACCCCCTTGTGACGTCTTTTTGACGTAAGTCATCGTCCTTAACACGTTTGAACAAAATGACGTAACGCTCTCTCTGACTCCCCTTACCTCTACAGCGTTACGTATTTTATAAAAGGCTACTAGAAAGAATTAAAATTGAACCCTTGTGAAACAGCAGCTCCCTCAACATACATTTAGAGAAGAATCGCCCTTAAATGAATAAATACAGAAATTACCTTAGAAAAATAATTACTTTTATTCGCTTATAAAAGTGAAGGAATAACACAATAAGACAAATAATTACAAGGGGAAAACAATACTTTGGAAAAGTGGGTAACAATTTTTTCACCTCTTTCATTGCGAATGTTTACGATTATAGGACGAAACAATTTGTGAAATTTGTAATTCACAGCTACAAATATGCGCACAAGTGGAGGAACAGCAAATTGATCGTGGTTTTGATCGTAAATCCAGTCTGAAACAAGAAAGGAGTCTTCGTGCGCTTTTATTCGCCACAAATTTTATTGCACATTGCTCACACCCATACTCACCATTTTACGAGACACCCACTGAATTTGATTTAGAATAGGTATCAAGAGCAATAATTCACAGTGCCTCATGTTTTGGAGCGAGAATAGCGTTTCAAAGACTTTCAACATTTTTACAACAAACATAACAAACAACTATCGTATTGAAAAAAAAAATTGGACAGTTTAAAAGTATTTTTTGTTTTGTTTTCCTTATAATCCTAGCTTACATAATATTTTACAAATGATCCACTGCTTTTCCTTGTGAATAAAAAAAAAGATTATAATTAAATGCACGTCAACAGTCCCACGCAAGGAATTATTATATTTAAACAATCAAAACTTAAAAACAAAGTCGTGATGCTTACACCCAGAGGCGGATCCAGCAATTTGGCAACACCGGATTCCCTCCGTTTAAACCTACGGGCCCCTTCATGAATCGATACATTTCCGTGGGTTTAAATGGAGAAAAACAATGTTGCCAATTTGCTGGATCCGCCAATGCTTACACCCAGGAAGAGCAAAACTAATGTTAAGGCACGACATTTTTCGCGACTTTAATGAGGTCAAAATAAGCAGTTTCAAAAATAATCAGGTATTTCTTAGAATATAAATATAGCACTTCGGTTAATGGAGTATGATTCCTTCATCTTCCCATTTAGTGAAACTAGCAGAAGCCCAAGGATTCAAAAAACCAATGATAGTTATAGAAAGCTGAGTTTGAATCAATCATATTGATGTATGAGTTCTGAACGATACGGGATGAATGAAATTCTTGAGTAATTTCACTGGGGCTAGTCACGAATGTTACTTCACCTCTTATTAATACTCAGTCAGCAAAAACAAGCGGGGTTCTGAAAATTCAAACCTCTTCTAATTTATAATTACAAAATATTCCAACTTCATCAGATGAATGAAACATCGAAATGAAAGTATATAACTGGAAAAATGCTAGAACAATGTATTTTAGAGAGAAGAGAAAACGATACAATTATTAGAAGAAAAAAAATTCACTTCTCAACGTTTGGAAGTAAAGTGAGGTAGACACTAAAAGAGCATTTCTTACAGAAGAGGGAATGATTTAAAACGAGAGCATTTTAAATACAGTCAAACGGCCTCTTTTTTTTGAGTAAAAATCTAAAGTAAAAATATAGGCGCTAAGGCACTAATTCGCTTATTCATTACGCTGTATATAACACAAATAAAATCCCGCGGGCGTTTGTCATGGAACATGATTTTAAAACGGCCACAGATTAATAGAAAGTGCAAAAAAGATAATGAACAGTACGATTAAAATTGCAGTAGATTTTTACTGTTCTTGTACTGCTGAGATGGTAGTGAGCCTGGACGATATATAATTAAGAAAAGGAAATATCGATTATCGCAAGTGGAATCGAAATTCTGATCCATCTACGATACCGCTGATCTGCACTGATGGAGATTTGTCACCGATAAAACTCTGCGTACTGCCCAGCGGATAGTTTCTGTTACAGGGCACTTTCATGTCAATACACTCGTGTTGTGCTCTGAAGCGAGACGGTCGCGCTTCATCTCACGCCGGATCAGTATTTTTCAACAAAATTTCGGAAAGAAAATCACCAGCATGTGATTCTGCTGGAATCGAGAAAAGTGCTCGCGTCGCGGTGTTCTGGCGGCCGGGTCCCGAGTGATATTAGTGCCAGAGTCATCATAAACAATAAACAATCGTATGGCAGACCGGCCTGTAGTGTGTAAACACGGTGTCAAGTGTAGCTACGTCAACAACGTTTTTCTCGGGTGCGAAAAATGTCTAAAGCGGGGATTGCTCACCGGCCTAACCTACCTACCTCGAACTAAACTAGACACGTTGCCAAATAGCCAAATGGAAAATCCGTTCGGGAAAAGTTCTCTTCTCCCGAGGTCTCCGCCCCGCCCCCCTCAGTCTGCAAGGGCGGATGATAACCTCTCTCTTACTGCTACGGAGTCAAGCTTGACAGCGATGGCGTCGGTAGAAGATAAAGAAACAATTATTGATGAAATTCTAAACACCAACATTGTTCCTGTTCTTCAGGCCCCTACCATTGATGCATCAGTTAAAAGTTTTATGACCAAGGCGCAAAACATGGTCAAAACGCTGTCCAGTGACAAAAATGAACTGGTGAATAGAATCAATTCCCTTGAAGCAGAAAATGCGAAAAAAATACAGAAACTACAGGAACAAATTAATGCGATTAGCTCTGCAAATGCAAGCTCTCGATCTAGAGATGCCCATCTACAATCTGGGAAAGAGTTAGTTAAAAATAACTCTCGTAAGCCCTCAGGGCAATCTAAATTAACACAGTTCGCCACTGGGAAACCAGTTACACCAAAACCAGGTGCATCTACAACACCTGTTTCTAACCAATTTGCCACTCTGGAAAATGACGTGGAATCGAATCACGATGCTGATGACTCTGAATCTTCTGATACATGGGTCGACTACAACTCGGATCCCGAATTTAACTCCAAACGGAAAGCTATCCAATCTCAAAGAAGGAAGCGTAAGAGAGCGAGTACTTCAGCTTCAAGTGTCCATACCGATGATCAACAAACCAAACCGGGTGAGAGCGCTCCAGTTAAAGTAAATATACCTAATCCTAGTGTATCAAATGCATCTAGTGTTAAGAAAATTTTACCCACTCCTCCCATTAAAGTTATAGGTGTAGACAATTATGTTAATCTTGTAGAAATAATTACAAAAAAATCAGTTAAAAAGGAAGATGTCAGAACTAAAATTATTAATAATGAAGTCTGGCAACTAAATCCGAAAGACGACGCTACGGCGAAAATAATTTTAGAATCCCTCAGAGAAACACATGAGACTAATAATAAAGTGCAGTACTACACTCACTGCAATAAAAATCTGCGTGATATTAAAGTTATTGTAAGAGGGCTTCACCCTTCAATCGAAGAGCAAGATATTCTTGACGACTTAAAAAATAAAGGTTTTAAACCTAAAAAAGCGACTTGCCTTATGAAACGGGTCCCACTATCGGACGCGGAACTTAAAGCTTTGAAAAAATCAGTATCACCTGTGGATTCAGCTCCACAGACCCCTGATCCTAAGTCAGTGCCTGAGCAAAATTCAGTCTCGGCTATGGAAACAAACTCCACCGTCAATGAGACAACCTCAGGCGAAACCTACCCCTCAGAAACAATTGTAGATAAAGATAATGTGCCTCTTTTTATTGCTGACTCTGCTTATGTAAGTAAAACTAAACTGATAAAAATACCAGTCCATCAGGTCGACTTCGACTATACTGATGATATAGAAAAAATCTATAAGATTGTTGGAATCTGTTCTATGGTTGTAAAAGTAGAACCCATTAAAGTTAGTACTACTAAGATAATACAGTGTCGAAAATGTCAGAATTTCGGACATTCCCAAGCATATTGTGGTAAGCAAGCACGTTGTGTAAAGTGCGCAGCTAAACATTTATCCACAGAATGCCCTTGGGCGAAGCGCATTATCAACCCTAAGTGTGCAAATTGTGGGGTAACAGGTCACCCAGCTAGCTATAGAGGCTGCCCCTTCGCGAAAGCGATGCAAAAAGACAGAGAAAAATCTATTAAAATGAGAAAGGGAAAGATCGATGGGTCTAATTTTCCTAACTTCCCAGATAAACCAAATAAAAAGAAAAAAGGGGGAAAAAATCCTCCTAGTGCTATTAAACAAGGAGTTAGCTTCGCCGACGCAGTATCCGGCCCGAAACCCTCTAATCAACAGGAAGAGCTCATAAGTCAACTCTTAATGACCATTGAATCATTAAGGAAGCAACTAGAGGAGATGAGTAAGAGACAGGAAAAATACGAACAGGCTCTTATGAGCCGAGTGTTGAGTTCTCGATAAAATGAACAACAAAAATGAAAGCATTCTTAATCTTATCGCATGGAATGCGAATGGATTAAAAACCTGCTAAACTCTTAGAATTTAGTGAAAAAATGGCAAAATTACGCGTAGATATAGCATTGTTCTCTGAAACCCATTTTGCTAGGGAATCGAGAGGATACTTGAAAGGATATAGATTTTATAATTCACGACATCCTTCTAATAACGCTAGGGGGGGAGCCTCTATTGCTATCAGGGAAAACATTAAACACTCTGTTCTCGAAATTGTAGAAGAAGAACGTTTCCAAGCGGTGATTATTCAAATTGAGTCATCGCTAGGGCCATTTAATGTCAGCGCGTTATACGCTCCACCACGTCATCGATGCTCAGTTGACGACTATTCTGGTCTACTTGATAAATTGGGTCCTCGCTTTCTTATCGGGGGGGACTTCAACTGTAAAAACGTCAGATGGGGTTCGAGATTAACTAACCCGAAAGGTGATAATCTTGAAACTGCAGTCAATCTTATCGGAGGTGATTTTATCTCTCCGGGTAAACCCACCTTCTATCCAGGTAATCCATTGAAAGAGCCAGACGTAATTGATTTTTTCATCTTCAATAATCTCAATCTCAATAACAAAACTTCTTGCAATGTGTTAGAGGGAAAAAAAGATCATGTGCCGGTTTTCTTATCTATATTTGCTACTCCAGTATTAGTTAAACGCCCACCCTGTCTAATTTCTACTCAAACAGACTGGAAAAAATTTCGAGAATTATTAACTTCCCGTATTAATAACTCAACTTCAATAAACGACTGCTCCACACTTGATAAGGAGGCAGAGTCATTAATTTCGAGCATCCAAGAGGCTGCAAAAGCAAGCACGCCGGTTGCTAGAACTTTTAATAATTTTCATCATAAATGCACTCTTCCAAAGGAAATACTCAGCCTTATTGACCGTAAAAACAAAGCGGGAAGGAGGAGAAGGATTACTCACCATGAATCTGATAAAAATCTCTACAATAGACTAAACAAGGCAGTGGAGAAACGTATTAATGAATTTCGTAATGAAAAATTTGAAAAATTTGTAGCTAATCTCAGCCCAAGCGAAGCTAATGATTACACCCTTTGGAAAGCGACAAAATCCCTAAAACGTCCTTTCCTAGCTAGCTTCCCAATTAGAAAACCGGACGGTGAATGGGCAAATAATAGCCAGGAAAAAGCCCATACTATTGCCGATCACCTTGAAAAAGTATTTCAACCTAACCCCTGCGAATCTCCAGAGAAGGAATGCGAACTAGAGGAAGAAGTTGGTAATATTAATTTCTCCCTGCAGAAAAATCAACAAAATTACATATGACGAAATTTTCAAGGAAATTAAATATAAAACAAAAATCAAGAAAAGTCCAGGTTTTGATCTTATCTCAGCAATTATCCTCAAGCAACTTCCTCCTGCGGCAATCAAAAAAATTAGAAGCACTCTTTAATGCAGCATTGTCATTGAAATACATCCCTAGTCAATGGAAATTGGCTGAGGTGATTGTTATTTTAAAATCCGGAAAACCTCCTTCAGCCCCTAGTTCGTACCGCCCTATCTCCTTACTTCCCCTGATATGCAAACTTTTCGAGAAGTTATATATTAAACGTTTACTGACAATTGTAAATAAGAAAAAGTTACTTCCTAATGAGCAGTTTGGTTTCAGGGCTAAACATAGCACAATAGAACAATTACACCGGATCTCTTCTTATATTGAAAAGGCGCTAGAGGAGAAAAACAGTTTTGTAATGTAGTTTTCTTGGATGTCGCCCAGGCATTTGACAAAGTCTGGCATTCTAAAGTGGCATTTAAACTTTCTAAATTCTTGCCTGGGAACCACGTGCAATTAATAATGTCCTACTTAGCAGATAGATCTTTTAGGGTTCGATTTGAAGACTCTTACTCTGAATTTAGGAAAATAAGAGCAGGGGTACCTCAAGGTTCAGTACTCTCCCCCCTAATCTTTAGTCTCTTTACAGCTGACGTACCAAAACCTAAAAAAGGGAAAATTGGGATCTTTGCGGACGACACGGCCGTTGCGTCCTCCGCGCCCACATATGAGGAGACAGTCACTAACATCCAAGAGTGCCTGGACGACATCCAGGATTGGACTGAGCGCGATCGCACGGCGCTTAACGCCACCAAATCAGTTAACGTGGTCTTTACCTTAAGACCATATGTTTTATGTCCCTGTGATCCTAAATAAAATTGCTATTCCCCATGCGCAAAAAGGCTCCTTACCTCGGCCTTACCATGGACTGTAAGTTAAAATGGAAGGAGCATATTCTAAATAAGAAAAAGCAAATTGACTTAAAGCACAGACAGATGCTATGGCTTCTCGGAAAGCGATCTAAATTAAAGCTAAAAAATAAAGTTTTACTTTATAAATCAATGTTAAGGCCAATCTGGGTATACGGCTGCCAGATTTGGGCGTGTGCCGCCAGTTCCAATCTCAAAATTATTGAGACAATTCAAAATAAAATACTCAGACAAATGGCAGGGGCCAGGTGGTACGAGCGTAACATCGATATTAGAGATGAGCTCGGGATCGAAGAGATGGACATGTACATCTCACGTATGTACAATAGATATGAAGAGAGACTGGGCGGTCACCCCAATCCCGAAGCAATAGCGCTTTTGGATTGGGGCTCCGAGACCCGGAGGTTAAAAAGACGCAAACCACATGAGTTGAGCACAGCTCATTTCCGTCGGTGTTAGGCTCGTGCCTCTGGCCCTTACCAGTCTTAGTCGACTGACAGGGCGAAAGCATAGTTAGTAGAAAAATTCTCTAGAATCTAGTTCTAGGAATAATTATAGTTAATATCAGTTAGTTTTTTCTCCCGCTTTTTACAGGATTTTACTTCTATCTCATTTGTTCATCCTTCATTTTCATTCTCATTAATTTAATCCATAAAGCGGTGTTTATTTCTTTTTTATTATATTAGGCTTAAAGGAAAATTTGTAAAGACTCGTAAGGTCTAGTAATATAAGTTGTAATTCAATATGTGTAATTACAAAATTAAATAAAAAAAAAAAAAAAAAACTAGAAAGAATTAAAATTGAACCCTTGTGAAACAGCAGCTCCCTCAACATACATTTAGAGAAGAATCGCCCTTAAATGAATAAATACAGAAATTACCTTAGAAAAATAATTACTTTTATTCGCTTATAAAAGTGAAGGAATAACACAATAAGACAAATAATTACAAGGGGAAAACAATACTTTGGAAAAGTGGGTAACAATTTTTTCACCTCTTTCATTGCGAATGTTTACGATTATAGGACGAACAATTTGTGAAATTTGTAATTCACAGCTACAAATATGCGCACAAGTGGAGGAACAGCAAATTGATCGTGGTTTTGATCGTAAATCCAGTCTGAAACAAGAAGGAGTCTTCGTGCGCTTTTATTCGCCACAAATTTTATTGCACATTGCTCACACCATACTCACCATTTACGAGACACCCACTGAATTTGATTTAGAATAGGTATCAAGAGCAATAATTCACAGTGCCTCATGTTTTGGAGCGAGAAGTAGCGTTTCAAGACTTTCAACATTTTTACAACAAACATAACAAACAACTATCGTATTGAAAAAAAAAATTGGACAGTTTAAAAGTATTTTTTGTTTGTTTCCTTATAATCCTAGCTTACATAATATTTTACAAATGATCCACTGCTTTTCCTTGTGAATAAAAAAAAAGATTATAATTAAATGCACGTCAACAGTCCCACGCAAGGAATTATTATATTTAAACAATCAAAACTTAAAAACAAAGTCGTGATGCTTACACCCAGAGGCGGATCCAGCAATTTGGCAACACCGGATTCCCTCCGTTTAAACCTACGGGCCCCTTCATGAATCGATACATTTCCGTGGGTTTAAATGGAGAAAAACAATGTTGCCAATTTGCTGGATCCGCCAATGCTTACACCCAGGAAGAGCAAAACTAATGTTAAGGCACGACATTTTTCGCGACTTTAATGAGGTCAAAATAAGCAGTTTCAAAAATAATCAGGTATTTCTTAGAATATAAATATAGCACTTCGGTTAATGGAGTATGATTCCTTCATCTTCCCATTTAGTGAAACTAGCAGAAGCCCAAGGATTCAAAAAACCAATGATAGTTATAGAAAGCTGAGTTTGAATCAATCATATTGATGTATGAGTTCTGAACGATACGGGATTGAATGAAATTCTTGAGTAATTTCACTGGGGCTAGTCACGAATGTTACTTCACCTCTTATTAATACTCAGTCAGCAAAAACAAGCGGGGTTCTGAAAATTCAAACCTCTTCTAATTTATAATTACAAAATATTCCAACTTCATCAGATGAATGAAACATCGAAATGAAAGTATATGAACTGAAAAATTGCTAGAACAATGTATTTTAGAGAGAAGAGAAAACGATACAATTATTAGAAGAAAAAAAATTCACTTCTCACGTTTGGAAGTAAAGTGAGGTAGACACTAAAAGAGCATTTCTTACAGAGAGAGGGAATGATTTAACGTAGGAGCATTTTAAATACAGTCAACGGCCTCTTTTTTTTTAGTAAAAATCTAAAGTAAAAATATAGGCGCAAAGGCACTAATTCGCTTATTCATTACGCTGTATATAACACATAAAAATCCCGCTGGCGTTTGTCATGGAACATGATTTTAAAACGGCACAGATGAATAGAAAGTGCAAAAAATATATGAACAGTACGATTAAAATTGCAGTAGATTTTTACTGTTCTTGTACTGCTGAGAGGTAGTGAGCATGGACGATATATAATTAAGAAAAGGAAAATCGATTATCGCAAGTGGAATCGAAATTCTGATCCATCTACGATGCCGCTGATCTGCACTGATGGAGATTTGGTCACCGAAAAAACTCTGCGTACTGCCCAGCGGATAGTTTCTGTTACAGGGCACTTTCATGTCAATACACTCGTGTTCTTTTTTGCATTCTGTAATGAATATAAATTTCCGGGCAAAACAAAATTACAAACACACATAAACAAGGCACAAAAATTAACAAAATTGTCCTACGACAAAGTTCAGAGCCCTTCAAAGGAGTCAAATAAAAGAATCGTAAACAAAGAAACAATTTAAAAAACATATTTAAACGAACCCATCAAGAAGGTTCCGATTCTGTTTTTTGAAAAGAAGGCTGATTTCTGTTGACGAGGACTTCCAGAATTTTATTGAGTGTCCGAAACTTTGAAGTTTTAATAAGTTCAAAACGATAACTGGATCTTAACATTTAGCTGCAGTCGACATGAGGTCTGACCCACCCATAATAAATGTGATGTTAGTCGATCCAACTTTTAATTTTTACTAAGTACACAACGTTTCGGTCATCTTCTCACCGACATTTTAACACTTGGAATGTATGAAATACGATCTACATGTACTGCTCGTCTAGGGAAAAACGACGTTATGAGCCTTTAGACGTTGCCAAATTTCCCTCGAATTTTCCCGATTCATGTGTATTTAGACCCAAATAGCAGAAATGAACCAAGCAGCATCAGCTGTTGCCAAAATTAAAGTGCCTATTAATTTATTTATTTTTTACAAGAGAACGTTTGTGCGAAATTTCTTGAAAATTTTATGAAATTTGCTTCAAACAATGCAGAAAATTCACAGAAATTTGCACAAAAATCCGCACAACCGTATTCATGTAAAAAACTAAATTGCCCAATTGAATTTGGCAATAGCTGACGTGACTTGGTCCCTTTCTGCTGAACGTGGTCTATACATCCTTGAAAATTTCAAATATTATCGATTAAATGTCGAACAAAATCGTTGGAAAAATTGGAAGACTTTTCAGAATTTTCTCAGTGAAAGCGGTTTTTAACGAAAGAAAATTGGCAACACCTGGAGGCTCATACGGCGTTTTTCCTTAGCACGGCAGTGTACAAACTTAATCAAGGAACCAAAGGCAATGCTGTCACGTCTTAAGATAACACAAACCACCTTGCGAAGCGACGATCAGACGGTACTATAAGAGGCTGTTCATTCTTTCTGTATGCTTTCATAAGAGGGTGGTGGAGCCTCATCGTCGATGGGCAGGCGAGGATACGTGACCTGGTCATGACCTTGAGGTTGACTTGGGTGACCTCCGACATGACCTCCTGGTTGACTTAAGGGTGGCTCATGAACCAGAGCGCGAGGTCCGTGGTGGGAAGCACCCGGTGCAACATGGTGGACGTTTGGTGTTGTTGGTTCTGTTCCTTTCTGCATGGTTTCCTGGTCGATTGGTTGTCTTGGAACCGGTTGCTGGCGTAAGAGGGGGTTGCCGCGAATTGTTGCAGGGATGAATCTGGAATGCAATGGAGGGAGAAAGGAGGGATGAGTGTCGCGATAATGCAGGGGGTTTCAAAGCTTTAGAGATCTTGACTCGTGCAATATTCAACATGGCTGACGCCAACCCGACAGAAAACGAGACGGGATTTTATGAATCGGCGTGTTTATACTTGCATTTTCCTAGCGTTGGTAAAAACCATGGTGCTTCCTCACGATTTGCTAGCCGGAGCGTCAGCAATGGTAAATATTGCATAGTATCTTAGAGCGCAAGAGTTTGATGGAACGACACTTCTTACGAAATGTTCACGCGTGTCGTAGTGACGTTTTTGAGGCGGAGAGTTAAAAAAAATGGACCAATAGACAAGGTACGAATTTAAGCATTCTAATACATGTTTCTTGACCAGAATTTCACGTAGAACACGATTCGCGCAACGAAAATGACCGAAATCAACTCCTAACGAAGATATTAACGTTTTTATTTCACATTGGTTACGAGGAGTTTGAACTGCCCGCTCACAAGAAACTCAAAGCTCTACGTGAGTCAAATCGCGCACTACAACGGTTTCAGCAAGCTTCTCAATCGAGCAATGTTCATTTCCCACCATGTGTTGTTCAAGCTATCAGTAATTTGCTATAACTGAGCCAAAGCGTCAAGATCGAGGTTGCCAGATTTTTATATCGCAGAGACTGTCATGATAACGTTTAGCGCGCGATGTGAGTCACGTAGAGCATTGAGTTTTCATGAGCGGGTGATTTGAATTCACACACTAAGAATCGTTAAATATCTTTTTAAGGAGTTGATTTCGGTAATTTTCGTTGTGCGCATCGTGTTCTACGTAAAATTTTGGTTAAGAAACATGTATCAGAGTGCTAAAATTCGTACCTTGTCTAGTGGTCCATTAGGGGTGCAGTTCAGACTTTTGTGATGCGTTCACCCTGATTTTCGAGCCATCTACTGTACTGCCGTGCTGAGGAGGAACGCCGCGCCGTATGAACATTCGAGAGTTGCCAAATTGCCGCGGATAACATATATATTTCTGGGAACGATTATACGTATGTTACCTTGAAATTTTCAGGAATTTTGGACGAAATTGCGAGCAAAATTGCCTGAATAAATTGAAGAAAAAAATTCACGATTTTCCCGGTAAATTAGGTTTATATTGATGGAAATGTGGCAACGTCTGAAGGTTCATACGGCGTTCTTCCTTAGCACGGCGGTGTAACAATCATATCGACGGTGCAAGTCAGCAATCACATAACTCGTTTGCGGTGTCTGAAAATCTCCGCCTCGATGTTATTTTTTTAAAGGAGAACTAATTGACATCATTCCTTGAAATTTTTGCACAATTTTCTTCGCACAGTGAAGAAAAATCATGGCAGTTTTAAAGAATTGCCGTTGAATAGTTTTCCGTTTAAAAAATAAAGTATGACAGGAAGTCTGCGACGTCGCAAACCGAGTTATGTGATTGCCGACTTGCACCACACCGTCTACCCGCGATCCACAAATCGTGCAATCGAGCACATTGTACGCACCTGCGGGCTGATTATTGAAATTGACAGACAAAGCTATAGACAAAGAGGGCGTAGGGAGTATGGAGCGATCCTGCTGGCTGAAATGGGTGGTTCCTAAAAACTAAGGGAGAAAATGATAGACTAACTATTGGGACTCTCATGCGTTGCCGTTAGTTGGATTGCATTTTGCAAAAAGGAACCACTAGCATTGCAATGTCCCTAAGATTGTGCAACTTCTTTTGTCTTGGAGGAAAAACCCGATTATCCCTTAATAGTTTTTATTTTACTCGCTAAAAACTGTAAATTTAAAACAAAAATTACCATCTAAATTTCATAGTTTTTCACAATTTCCGCAATTTTATTGCAAAGGATGAAGTTGCACAATCTTAGCATCATTGCAATGCTAGTGGTTCCTTTTTGCAAAATGCAATCCAGTTAGTCTATTACCTACCTCCTTTGTCCATTCCAACCACCCGCTTCCTCCAACAGGAGCCCTCCATACCCCTTTCGTCTTCTTTGTCTATAGCTTTGTCTGTGAATATCAATAATCAGCCGGCTGGCATTTGCACTAAATACCAGGCTGTAGGAAACTCGGTAATCTAGCAATAGTAAAAGCAAAACAAGGGAACAGTGGAAACAAGGCTAAAATACATGAAAAATACACGGGACGTTTCGGTGTCTCACGACACCATTATCAACCGTTAAGAAAGTACAAAAAAAAAAAAAACAAATTAAAATCGAAGAGACTAGCACAGCGTTACATGGTGATGAAAGACTGCAGTCAATAGACTCTTCTTATTTTAATTTCTTTTTTTATTTTTGTTTTTTAGCGGTTGATGATGGTGTCGTGAGACACCGAAACGTCTCGTGTATTTTTATGTATTTTAGCCGTGTTTCCACTGTTCCCTTGTTTTGCTTTTACTTTTTCCGTTTTGGGCTGCCTGTGTACCTTTGTTTTTTTTCTAATCTAGAAATATTTACCTAGAATATATATCAGGTATATATCTAGAATATATACCTGAGCGTTGCTGAGGGTTCTGGATGTAGAAGCTGGGCTCCGAGGTTGTGGCGCTGGGTTGCGGGGGCCTGACCCTGAGGGTGCGGCGTGTGGGGGGACGTGAAGACGGAGTCACTGCCAGGGGTGGTGGCGTCGAACCACCAAGGGTACTGACCCGGGGTGATGGGAGGATCATCCGCGGATGGGAGGACCGGCGTGTGCTCGTTGTACGGCTGCTCGAAGTAGTCGTAGCCGTGGAAGACGTGCGGGAACATCTGTCTGTACTCGGGACGCTTCTTCAACTTGAAGTGTTGGTAGTTGAAACCGATCATCACTAGCAGCAAGAACAGCGCCGTCATTACCATATCTACAAGGATAAATAACGCGGTGATAACTTCTTCTTCCACGAGAGAAGCGTCCAATTTTTCTTAAAATTAATTTTTCAAGAGTAAAAAATTATGTGAATCATATTCGATGCCATGACCAAAAAGCTTGTCTGGTACGGTCATATTAATGGATGACGGAAGAGAGGCTGCTAAATAAGATGCTTGATTAGGCTCCTCCTGGGAGGAGACAAAGGGGAGGTCCAGTGAAAGGGTGGCAACAGGGAGTTTTGAATGAAATGATTACCATGTATGTAAGGATGGAATAACGCGGTGATAACTTCTTCTTCCACGAGAGAAGCGTTCAATTTTTTGAAAATTAACTTTTCAGAGTAAAAAAATCATTTGAATCGTATTCGATGTCATGACCATAAAGCTTGTCTGGTACGGTCATATTAACAGGAGGGCGGAAGAGCAGCTGCCAAATTAGATGCTTGATTAGGCTCCTCCTGGGAGGAGACAAAGGGGAGGTCCAGTGAAAGGGTGGCAACAGGGAGTTTTGAATGAAATGATTACCATGTATGTAAGGATGGAATAACGCGGTGATAACTTCTTCTTCCACGAGAGAAGCGTTCAATTTTTGGAAAATTAACTTTTCAAGAGTAAAAAATCATTTGAATCGTATTCGATGTCATGACCATAAAGCTTGTCTGGTACGGTCATATTAACAGGAGGACGGAAGAGAAGCTGCCAAATGAGATGCTAGATTAGGCTCCTCCTGGGAGGAGACAAGGGGGAGGTCCAGTGAAAGGGTGGCAACAGGGAGTTTTGAATGAAATGATTACCATGTATGTAAGGATGGAATAACGCGGTGATAACTTCTTCTTCCACGAGAGAAGCGTTCAAATTCTTGAGAATTAATTTTTCAAGAGTAAAAAAATCATTTGAATCGTATTCGATGTCATAACCATAAAGCTTGTCTGGTACGGTCATATTAACAGGAGGGCGGAAGAGAAGCTGCCAAATTAGATGCTTGATTAGGCTCCTCCTGGGAGGAGACAAAGGGGAGGTCCAGTGAAAGGGTGGCAACAGGGAGTTTTAAATAAAATGATTAACATATATCGACGGAGTAAGTCGGCAATCACATAACTCGGTTTGCGACGTCGCAGACTTGCTGTTATACTTTATTTTTTAAACGGAAAACTACTCAACGGCAATTCTTTAATACTGCGGTGATTTTTCTTCTTTGTGTGAAGAAAATTCTGCAAAAACTTCAAGGAATGATGTCAATTTGTTCTCCTTTAAAAAAATAACAGAGAGGCGGAGATTTTTAGACACCGCAAACGAGTTATGTGATTGCCGACTTACACCGTCGATATGTATGGATGGAATAACGCGGTGATAACTTCTTCCACGAGAAGCGTCCAATTTTTTAAGAATTAATTTTTCAAGAGTGAAAAATCATTTGAATCTTGCTCGATGTCACGACTAAACAGCTTATTTGGCACGGTCGTTTTAACAGTACGACGGACGAGAGGCTGCCAAATAAGGTGCTTGATTAGGCTCCTCCTGGGGGGGGGGGGGGACGAGGGAGACTCCACGTGAATGGTGGCGACAGGGGTTTTAAATGAAATTGGGGAAAGCCAACTCCTTGATGGGTTGTGGGAGGACCGGGTACTGTGCCGGTTAGGCGTCGCAGAGCGCCGAAGAGCGCTGTAAGAACGACTACTGTGCATGTAGGTTTACCTTTTTTTGTTTTTTGTTTTATCAATTTGCAAGCAGCACACAGGGCTA